>NC_086336.1:52278900-52604363 GCF_032445375.1 Bacillus rossius redtenbacheri | reverse complement strand
ACAGACATATTTTTTTCAGTACATTCTCTAGTTTTAAGACATCTTACAGTAACACACAACTACTCATAACAGTGAGATTGGGGAAAAAATCCGGCCGTGGTGTGCCTGGAGTTAAACTGGGGAACTGTGTAAATCTGAATACAGCACGGACGCAGCGGGATTTGTAACAGTTTCAACTGTAATGAGAGTTCAGGCAGTGTGTCGCCGCTGTGCCACCTCTTTCGATAAAGCATATGAATATTTATTAAACAGTGTATTGGAGTGATATTATTTAATAGGTACCTAATTATATATTTTTTCGGTTTATCTGTTCTACTTGTTATACGTGTTAGTACGTATATATAAAATTTTAAAACACGAGAAATTGATACAAGTACTTATTAAATCTAATCGATGCCACATTAGAAGATTGCATTCATGTGAAACCGGCGCGGTTTGCTAGTATTTTTATATGGCAAATGCTATAACTGTGAAGCTCTTGATTACTGGAGCAGAAAATATAGATCATACGCAACTCAAAAAAAAATTCCTTTCTGTTTTATTGAGAATTTTAAATACCTACGTATGATGTAAACCATTTTACAGTTTTCACGTATCTTAATGAAAAATTAAGTACTTTTTTTTTTACATTTCATGACTTAGTTGATATGTCATTTTAAGAATAGAAGGTATTTTGGTAGCCTTAACTTATTTTATTACTCGTGTCTTTTATTAAACTATCCACCCCCCCTCCCCCCCCCCCAAAAATGAATATGCTAAAAGTTTCTGGTTATTTGTTATCATTGCAGTGTTCTAACCTTCATACATCGAAATGTTTGGACATGATAATATTTTCGTACTGGCTTTCATTTGAACGTATATTATCATGTACATCTTGCCTATCCGGCTGATTGAGTCAAACTATGTTCAAATATAGGATAAAATCATTGGTAGTGTCAGTTAAGTAGTGTAGTGCATATTTAACTTGAATACTCACAGCCAAATCCAATCCCGAACCCCTCCCCTACCCAAAACCTAAAATACTATCCCTTTCCTCCCAATGGAAACACCGGTGGCGTCAGGAAAGTCAGAACGGCCCCGTTGCATTTGGAGCAGTTACATCTGGTATAAGAAACTATAAGAGTTTTTTAACTGAAAAAAAAAGCGTGGGAAAAACATTATGGAGAATTTTGTCTTTTATAACCGTTCTTTAGATGTGCACAATCGCATGATGAGCTACCTATGGTTAGAGACCCGTAAAATTCGCGGGTTCATTTCGTGTTATGCTAAAATTCAAATAATTATACCTTAGTGCTGCTTCTGTCATTGGTTCACTGTTAATCTGGAGGACTGAGGGGCCAATTGGAGACCCTCTCACTCAATAGAAGTGTCGAATCACAGGCCACCCAGTCGAGACGACTCGCAAGTCAACAGCCAATGAACAGTTGGCATTTGCCCGAGTGTGTAGAGGATACTGGCAGGGCGTAGCCAGGGTGGGGGGGGGGGGGTGTTTTGGGTGTCCAAACACCCCCTGAAATATTAAAAAAATATATATATGTACTTATGACAAAATTTACACTTGTCTAGCTGTTGCAAATGCACTTAGATGAAACTAAGAAAGAACCCTTGAGCCGATAACCCTTAATATTCAACAATGAGTTTTCAACAGTGGCTCTTTAAAAATATCATAAAGTCGGGACACAAATTTATGTTATTTAAATCCAATCTTTTAATTACGAAAGTGCTTAAATAGCACCAAATTGCACATTAAAATCAAAATTTTCCCGGACCCTCCATAGTACGGGGGCAGGGTGTAAGTAAACACCCACCGAAAAGAAATCCTGGCTACGCCCCTGATACTGGAGTCTATCCTGGAGGTCATTGAACCCGCGAATTTGTCGGGTCTCTACCTATGGTGTGCTGCTAAACATTGATGCGCACGCAAAGCATCCCGGTTGACTTGCGACCGGCCGGCACCTCGGGAGCGGGCGAGGTCCGTCTGCGTCACGCTCGGGGAGGATGGACACGGCTGCTTGTTGCAGTACATGGACGACCTGCTGTCCATGGGGCCGCCGGTGTACTTCGTGGTGAGGGGCGACGTGAACTACAGCAGCGCCGCGGCCCAGAACACGCTGTGCGGCTCGGCGGGCTGCAACTCCGACTCGCTGAGCGCCCAGCTCTACCGCGCCTCCCAGCAGTCCTCCGAGTGAGTCTTAGACATGTCATCACTTACAACTATCACAACTTAGAACTGTCACAACTTAGAACTGTCACAACTTAGAACTGTCACAACTTAGAACTGTCACAACTTAGAAACACAACTTAGAACTGGTATAACTTAGAAACACGTAACTTAGAAACACGCAACGCAGAACCCCACAACTTAGAAACGTCATAACTTAGAAACACACAACTTAGATCCGTCATAACTTAGAAACACGTAACTTAGAAACACGCAACGCAGAACCACGCAACTTAGAACAGGCATAACTTAGAAGATTCTATCTTGTGTGTTTTTAAGTTGTGTGTTTCTAAGTTTTGACAGCACCCCCTGCCGAGACACCGCGAGGGGGCTCTCTCTCGAGGAAGAGGGGGGGGGGAAGGCGATCATATCCACAATGTCCGGGCCTGTGCTTGTGTTTTCTAAACGTGTGGGTTCGTCCTCATAGGTAGGGGCCATGCATATTTCGCGAAAAATATTCCGAGACCTACTGAAAGTTAAAAACACTGTAGGTACCATCGTCTGTGTTTCGTGACTGGGTGGTGAGTTTCTCCCAAGTACACAGCGATTGTTATCAACACCAGTCGCAGTGATTCGGTGCAGAAGTAAACGCGTCCCGAGTGGCTCGGTCAAATAAGGCAACAACGACTTCTCCCGCAGACGGCCGCCAATCACTAGGTAGAAACCGCAGGTGCGGGTATACCCTGTTGCAGTCTAATAGGCGTTCAGATCTTTTCGCGAAAAATGCTTGTCCCTGCTCATAGGACGAAAATCACACCTTCCCAATCGAAAAGGGGAGGGGGGTAGTAATCCCTTGACAGACACGTCTTAATTAACTTGCTCTGGAGTGTATGAATCGATCTGTAAGCCGACTCCCAATCTACCCTTGAAAGGGCGCATATTTGGGTGGACAGGTAGAAGGTGCCGACCTATGGGTTGGAAAACAGACGTGTTTTATGTATTTGTCCGTGTGCTTTACGTGTTTTTCCGTGTGTTTTTTTATGTGTTGTTTTTTACGTATCTGTCCGTGTGTTTGTGTTGTCACATGAATTGTCATTGCATGCATATTTTTAAATTGTATATAATGTTTTATATTTTTATTTTTGTGTCATTCTGTTAATATTGTTACGATCGCGCTTGGCTGCAGTGCTTGGCGTCGCCGCGCTCGTTTGACCTGTCTGCGCCCCCTTCCACCCGCATCCTCTCCCTGGTATCTCGTGTCATATTATCTCGCGACATCCTGACCTTCGCAGCGCGCACCTGCCTCAGATTGAGTTACGTAAAAGAGGCCGCACTGTGGCATAAAAGGACTCAGGCATGTTTATCGGCGCGTTTTGTGGGAACCCGATGCTTGTTGCGTTTATCGGCGTTCTTTGAGCAGCCGCCGCGTCCTTCGACAGGACTCACGACGCGTTTCTGGGCATTTCGACGGCGAAGGTCGCGCGATATCTCGGAGACATTCCCGATTGTTCTGGACGGGAACCCAAGGGCTATATAAGGAGGTTGGGCCGGCCTTCGAGTCAGAGTCTTAGTGAGTGAGTGGAGTCGGGAGTTCTCCCGCGGCGGAGTTTCCAGGCTGATAGTGCCGCGGGTGCGGCAGAGGCGAAGTCCTTGGACGAAGGTTCCAGGGCAGGGAGTGAGTGAGTTCAGTGGAGTCGGGAGTTTCCGGGCGATAGAGTCGCGGCGCGGCGGAGTCCCGAGTAAAGTTGCGAGCGAGTCGTCGTGTGGGATCTCGGCGAAGGGTGTGACGGCGGCGGCGGAGTGCGGCGACGGAGTCCCGCGGCGGAGACCCACGAGGGGTGCTGCGGCGAGAGTTGCGCCGGAAGTGCGGCCCAGCGAGGTGTGTGAAACGAGTGACTGGGGAATTGACATTTATTTATGTGTAATAAATTATCTGCCAATTTAGAAGATTATTTGTAAGTGACAAGTAGTGGTAATAAATAAAACTGTGTATGATAAAAATCTTTAATTGGGCTATTCTTTACGAACCCCCGCGGAAAATCGTAACAATATCATTCATCTGTTGGATGGCATATAAAACTAAATAAATAAATAAAATTAATAGGAAATCTTACAAGTATTCGATATACGTAGATGGCCACAGTAATATTTACCGTTTTTTTATTTACGGGTTTTAAAAGTTGTACATTAAATAAAACCGACCAAATTATTTGCTCCCGGGCAAATATATCTTAGTTTATCTCAATATTGTTCTGCCTGTCATCGTGTTTTCCTTATCATGAAAATAACAGGTAATTCCCCATCACTCAACAGTTCTTCCCCATAGCCACTACAGTGTCCCTTATTTATGACCAGCTAATGCATGAGGGCTTCGCTATGAGAGTCTGCGGGCAGAACTCTCGCACTGCTAGTTATACACGAAGGGCGTAAAATATCCTTTCTTACGGTCAATCTACGGTCTGAGGTGAGCATATGCACGTATGTTAGCTAGTTAACCCTTCCGTGTTTAGAGATATACTCATCAGTAGAGACCTGCAAAATTCGCGGATTCATTAGGTGATAGGCTAGAATTCAAACACATGTACCTCTTAGATAATTTTGCTATTGGCTTACTGTTCATCTGGACGAATCTCAACCAGTTATAAACCCTCAACCAAAGAAGGATCGAATCACAGACAAACAAGCTGTGACGACTTACAAGTCGGCAGCCAATAAACTTGCGTTATTTGCCGAGTGTACAGGGGTATGTGCAGTCTATCCTGAAGGCCATCGAAACCGCGAATTTTGCAGGTCTCTACTCATCAGTCACTGAGTGGGTGAACTACAGACAGATATACAGTCTGGCGATCTCTCTCTTTCTCTCTCTCCCTCTCTCTTTTGTGTTATTATTGATGGTCACGATTGGGCTCATGTCACAGGTACACCAATTAGTTACCTATACTACAATAATAACATCGCCAGCTCTTCAACACTCGACCATACTTTCAACCAAATCTTTTATCTCGTCATCCACTTCACTCATAAGGCTCGTTGTGTGTATAGGTAAAAGAACCGCGCTCGTTTCTGAGCCATTTAACACCACTAGCAGTTCTAATCTACTGTCGTCCTTCTGCTCGAAGATGTGACAGTGCCTCTCCAAAGGGGGTGGGGGAGAGACAGCGGGGACGATAGTCCCTCCCTAACCCAAATTAAATTTTTTGATGCGTAACATCTTAGCTCTCGGCATTTGGTACGAGTAATTCCGTGAATGCGTTATATTTCGTGTCCGTGGTTTGTATTATAAGTGTATTTGCAACACGAGACTTCATGTGTTTGCTCGTTTCCGATTTGGCGAGTACCGAAAGACTCACTCAAATTTTTTTATTATTTTTTTTATTTTTTTATTTTGTATTTTCTTAAATGATTGAATTAAATTGCTGAACTTTTCGTTCATCAAAAGTTGTGCGGAAGGAAAAAAAAATGTTCAGTGTTTGAGACCATCAAATTTGTAAATATTCCAAGGCCAGTATCTGAATTATTAAACGTCATGTTTTGCAACTCCATCATTCTTTGCGCGGTAGTCTTTCCACTAAAAAACACCGTATTTAATCTTCCTAATCCTGTTTTTCGTTATAAACAGGGAAAACACACACGTGGAAGAAATAGGCGTGTTCTTGCAGTAGTATTAATCAGGTTTTTGAAGTTTTGCTGGTATTCCCAAGCTGATTCTTGTGGACTCATGCTCAAACTAAGTGAACTTTGTACCTGCAAATTTACGAAGTTAACTGGTCTCTGGATAATTTGAAACCAGCGTTATTCGTAAATTTAAAGTGAAAATTTTCAACAGTGCATTCGTTGGTTAAGGTGTGGAATTTCGTGAGGTAAATCCGATTCTTTATTTTATATAAGTTAATATGATAGTGTGCACTGTATATATTGTAAGACTATTTTATAATTTTCCAGTATATTTATTATTCGTGGTCACGTACTAATTATTCGAAAGAAAAAAACTTTGGCGACGCATTTTTGTTCGTGACACAAATGCGGCTTTTCTGTGTTGAGTCCCTCGTGCATGACAATAGTCGCAGCAGATAACAGTGAGATTGGACCATAATTGACCGCCGGAAATGGCCACTGTACGTACATCGCGCTAAACAAAATTTGACGGCGATGTTTTCGTATACTTAATTTGGAACTAAAGTTTATTGTAACAATTTTATTGGGAAAACCTCAAAAAAGAGTACACTGAATTGCTAGCCCAGCCCTAGGAATCCAGATAACTCATGATACTTATTATTTCTAAAATTATACCTGCAAATTAAACTATCATGCCCCACCGATGTGTAGATTATTGGGTTATGCTCATTCCTATAACACTGGTTTTTCGCTCTTCTTCGTAGCATACCTCTTGTGACTTTCTGGTCTGTTCACCTGTCCCCCCATTAACTAGCTTCCTGACCACATTAATTTTATACCTTCAATTTTTCCAAAAATAATCCTTCCAAGCAGTACGAAATCGTTTTACTTGGTAAATTCACGAAAAATGGATTCATAAAAATATTTGATTTTTATGTAATTTTTGATTTTATAGAAAAGATTTTAAAATACTGCTATTATAAAATGTTGTTTACTACCACTGTTATCTTATCTTTGCATCTGAGAGTGTCATAACAGATTATAAGACTATAACACTCATATTTCACAGAATATGTAGATCGCTCTATACAGATTAATCACAGTTGTATTATGTAGCAGTGTATTCCTGCACAATTAAAACAGTTGAAAATTATCTGGGTAGTAAAAACCGGGATCAGCATCGGAAAGTAACGAGATAACTGAAACAATATTATTATCAAGAAAAGAAAAGCAAAAACAGCCTGATAAGGAAAGTTGAACTCTTACAAGATATTTGCCTCTTATTTAAATACTGTTCACTTTCACTTCATTTAGAAAAACACTACAATTACATATATATAAATTAATTCACTGTAGTCGTAAACACCGTTAAATTCCAGTGTGAGTTAATGACTAACGAATGGCAGTCAGTACAAAGTTTGATTCGCAAGATTTTTGCCAAAGAAATTCTTGGACGTAAATGAAATTATTAGAAGAACTAAAAACCGTTTGCGCTCCAACCATAAACAAAACACATGTTATCCAGTTATGCACTTACTCCTAATTGGACGTAATGCATGCAAGCGATAGTCTTTGACTTGTGTAAACGACGTAAACAAAGAATAACTAGTGTATTTAAGAACTTTCAGGGAAATTTCAGTTCATCGTGTAATTTATTTCTAATATATATATTTTTTAATGATTTTAATACAAAAAATTGTTGAATAAATCTTTAATATAGTCCAATTATATGTTTAGCTTGAAAGTAAACAAATTCAGAATCAAATTTATATGATTAAAATATACCTTCATTCCTTACAAAATTAGATTTAAACATTTGTAAATTATTTTTTTTTTAATACAACACTCAAACTCTTAATTTAATGTATCCCATTGCCCTGAAATAATCGAGACATTTAGAAGGCTCACCAGACTGAATGGAAACCAAGATCATTCATTATTCGAGTAAAAAAGAGAAGCTAAGCTTACTGAAGACTTTTAACCCACTTAGATACCGCTTGGGTAGGCTTATCCAAAAATTGAGCAATGCCAGGAGTTAGGTTTGAGCACTCCGATGAACCTGGAAAGAGAGTTGGAGCACTAACACTTGCACACATGTTTCACTGAATGGCAAGTGTAACCCGAAATTTAAACAAAACAACTCTTGGTTGTAACTGCCTTATCCTACAACACGCTTCATAATGAGTGATTAAGTACAAGAGTTTCTTCCAAAATAAAATTATTTTTGTTAATTGGTTTTATTCCTGTGAATACAGCGAGCTTTCAGTTATTGCGAAAGGATTTTAGGAATAATGATATGCATATATTGCTAAACAAAGCATGTATATTTGATAAATGTAGGTCATATATACCCTAATAAACACGTGTAAAATAATTTTACATAAATAATATATATATATATTAAATAGTATAGTTTACTTTTATTTCCTAAGGTTGTGTGGCCTGTGCATTACTTCCTCAAGTAAACAATGATACTGTAGTAAAAAAAAAATAAGTTGACCGGCTTTTTGTTTCAGGACTTACATTATTCGGACGGCGTCTTCTTGGTTGGATAATTTTTTCGATTGGTCCAACTACGAGGGATGCTGCATGGCGTCCACAGCACATGGTTCATTTTGTGATCCTTCTGGAAACTTAGGTAATTTTCTTGGTGGCATTTTAAAGCCCTGTTGAATAATGCAGGTGCAATTACTCTGTCTCAAACGAAAGAAAGTTGCGGGACAATTCAATGTCCTTTATTTAATCTTTAGTTATTTTGCCTCGTGGGTAAGTTTTGAAAAATTGTAGTTACATGACCCATGAAACGAGTGGAATCTGCCATTACTATTGTAACAACTGGCTAATTATAAATAATTTTGTAACTCACAGTTTTCACTTACATACGAATAATTAGGCCTATGAGCATACATAATGAAAAGTGGCCGCGGAATGCACAACCTGATGAGAGAAGAAACTATTCAAGTCCCTCAAGAAATCGCAGATGCATTTGGTTCACGTTTTAATATTTTTAAAGCCCATCTTAAAACCTGCCTTCACTAAACTTCCACTATATGTATAAAAATGGTTTTGGCACTCCTACTTCAGTCAATTTCCCTGAATTTTTCCTTTTTTTTCCCCTGTCCCACCTAAAATGTTTCCCCTGTCTCATTGGTCTATAAATACATTTCAATATACGGTATTATCAAAACGCATTTACCAAACATACAAAACATGCAGAATTGACTATGATAGTTTTCCTACATAATGAATAGTTTGCACTATTATCATTTCCATAAATATTAAGTAACCAACAGTGTCGATCTGACGAAACTTTGAAACAATAGGTACATTATTGATTGTGATAAAGTGAGAGACTATAGATATTTAAAATGTGCTTAGGGACGTAACTAGAAAAAAAAGGGAGGGGGGCAGATGGGACTTGAGCCCGGGTGACGCATATGGGGGGGGGGGAGGGGGCGCTGAACTGGCAGATTAATTTTTATCGTCGATATTTACTTGAATATCGTAAATGTTGGAGGGCAGGTAAACTAAATTATCGGTATTGAAATATACACACATGCATCTCGTCAAATATTTAAAAAGTGGTATTTCTCGCGTAATACTAACCAACTTGTGATGTATTAAAAAATTGGAACACTGCAAATAAATATATTTATTTACTTTACAAGTTGAATCAAAAATATTTGGAATAAATACGAGGTAGTGGTATAAGAAAAGCTTTGGTTGGTTTGGAAACAAAAATAAAAGGGGGGGAGGGGGCAGCCAATATGAGTTCTTGCCTCGGGTGAAAACATAGTCGAGTGACGTCCCCGATTGTGCTTCTAATTAATACGCAGTAGTTTGTATCTCCTAAGTTTAATAATTAATGTTTGTGACACGGATCATCAACGACACACGAAAATGTGAATTAAAAACGCACTGGTTTAAGTCATCAAGACGCCTATAACACGGTATGTTAAATTAGTGGTATGTTTTGCAACCAAGATTTTGTCGATTTCCATGTTTGCAAAGCTTTTAAGACAACTTTTCGAATCCCTGAGTTTGCCTGTTTTCCATAATGAACCCGTCTGCAGTAACTCTTATAAAAGACATTGGCGGCCACAAGACTTTGGACTCGCATTTAGTCTGCGTATCACGCCATGTGCTGAATAATTCGCAGCGCCGTTGAGAGAAACCAAGAGCATGAGGGGAAAATAATTTTGTGGGGCCTCCCTAACCCGTTACTTAACAATTTCTACTTTTCCGAACCCAAACGTATAAAAAAAATGTGAGTCTTTCAGTACTCGCCAGAGATGTGTAACATCTAACCTTGGTAACAAGCAAAATTCATCCTTTCTTTTGTTGCAAATAAACTGGAGAAACGTGCCAGCCGACAATGTGAGAGTGTGTTAGAGAGGCATGCCAGCCGACAATGTGAGGGAGTGTTGGAGAGGCATGCTAGCCGACAATGTGAGAGAGTGTTGGAGAGGCATGGTAGCCGACAATGTGAGAGTGTGTTAGAGAGGCATGCCAGCCGACAATGTGAGGGAGTGTTGGAGAGGCATGCTAGCCGACAATGTGAGAGTGTGTTAGAGAGGCATGCCAGCCGACAATGTGAGGGAGTGTTGGAGAGGCGTGCTAGCCGACAATGTGAGAGTGTGTTAGAGAGGCATGCCAGCCGACAATGTGAGGGAGTGTTGGAGAGGCGAGCTAGCCGACAATGTGAGAGTGTGTTAGAGAGGCATGCCAGCCGACAATGTGAGGGAGTGTTGGAGAGGCGAGCTAGCCGACAATGTGAGAGTGTGTTAGAGAGGCATGCCAGCCGACAATGTGAGGGAGTGTTGGAGAGGCGTGCTAGCCGACAATGTGAGAGTGTGTTAGAGAGGCATGCCAGCCGACAATGTGAGGGAGTGTTGGAGAGGCGTGCTAGCCGACAATGTGAGAGTGTGTTAGAGAGGCATGCCAGCCAACAATGTGAGGGAGTGTTGGAGAGGCGTGCTAGCCGACAATGTGAGTGTTAGAGAGGCATGCCAGCCGACAATGTGAGAGTGTGTTAGAGAGGCATGCCAGCCGACAATGTGAGAGTGTGTTAGAGAGGCATGCCAGCCAACAATGTGAGGGAGTGTTGGAGAGGCATGCTAGCCGACAATGTGAGAGTGTGTTAGAGAGGCATGCCAGCCGACAATGTGAGGGAGTGTTGGAGAGGCGTGCTAGCCGACAATGTGAGTGTTGGAGAGGCATGCTAGCCGACAATGTGAGAGTGTGTTAGAGAGGCATGCTAGCCGACAATGTGAGGGAGTGTTGGAGAGGCGTGCTAGCCGACAATGCGAGAGAGTGTTAGAGAGGCATGCCAGCCGACAATGTGAGGGAGTGTTGGAGAGGCGTGCTAGCCGACAATGTGAGAGTGTGTTAGAGAGGCATGCTAGCCGACAATGTGAGGGAGTGTTGGAGAGGCGTGCTAGCCGACAATGTGAGTGTTGGAGAGGCATGCTAGCCGACAATGTGAGAGTGTGTTAGAGAGGCATGCTAGCCGACAATGTGAGGGAGTGTTGGAGAGGCGTGCTAGCCGACAATGTGAGAGAGTGTTAGAGAGGCATGCCAGCCGACAATGTGAGGGAGTGTTGGAGAGGCGTGCTAGCCGACAATGTGAGGGAGTGTTGGAGAGGCATGCTAGCCGACGACGTGAGAGAGTGTTGGAGAGGCGTGCCAGCCGTCTACGTGAGAGAGTGTTGGAGAGGCATGCCAGCCGACAATGTGAGGGAGTGTTGGAGAGTCGTGCTAGCCGACAATGTGAGAGAGTGTTGGAGAGGCGTGCTAGCCGACAATGTGAGAGAGTGTTAGAGAGGCATGCCAGCCGACAATGTGAGGGAGTGTTGGAGAGGCGTGCTAGCCGACAATGTGAGAGAGTGTTGGAGAGGCATGCTAGCCGACGACGTGAGAGAGTGTTGGAGAGGCGTGCCAGCCGTCGATGTGAGAGAGTGTTGGAGAGGCATGCCAGCCGACAATGTGAGGGAGTGTTGGAGAGGCGTGCTAGCCGACAATGTGAGAGTGTGTTGGAGAGGCGTGCTAGCCGACAATGTGAGAGAGTGTTGGAGAGGCATGCTAGCCGACGACGTGAGAGAGTGTTGGAGAGGCGTGCCAGCCGTCGACGTGAGAGAGTGTTGGAGAGGCATGCCAGCCGACAATGTGAGGGAGTGTTGGAGAGGCGTGCTAGCCGACAATGTGAGAGAGTGTTGGAGAGGCGTGCTAGCCGACGACGTGAGAGAGTGTTGGAGAGGCGTGCCAGCCGTCGATGTGAGAGAGTGTTGGAGAGGCATGCCAGCCGACAATGTGAGGGAGTGTTGGAGAGGCGTGCTAGCCGACAATGTGAGTGAGTGTTGGAGAGGCGTGCTAGCCGACAATGTGAGAGTGTGTTGGAGAGGCGTGCTAGCCGACAATGTGAGAGAGTGTTGGAGAGGCATGCTAGCCGACGACGTGAGAGAGTGTTGGAGAGGCGTGCCAGCCGTCGACGTGAGAGAGTGTTGGAGAGGCATGCCAGCCGACAATGTGAGGGAGTGTTGGAGAGGCGTGCTAGCCGACAATGTGAGAGTGTGTTGGAGAGGCGTGCTAGCCGACAATGTGAGAGAGTGTTGGAGAGGCGTGCTAGCCGACAATGTGAGAGAGTGTTAGAGAGGCATGCCAGCCGACAATGTGAGGGAGTGTTGGAGAGGCGTGCTAGCCGACCTTGTGAGAGAGTGTTGGAGAGGCATGCTAGCCGACGACGTGAGAGAGTGTTGAAGAGGCGTGCCAGCCGACGACGTGAGAGAGTGTTGGAGAGGCGTGCCAGCCGTCGACGTGAGAGAGTGTTGGAGAGGCGTGCTAGCCGACAATGTGAGGGAGTGTTGGAGAGGCGTGCTAGCCGACAATGTGAGAGAGTGTTGGAGAGGCGTGCTAGCCGACAATGTGAGAGAGTGTTGGAGAGGCGTGCTAGCCGACAATGTGAGAGAGTGTTGGAGAGGCATGCTAGCCGACGACGTGAGAGAGTGTTGGAGAGGCGTGCCAGCCGACGACGTGAGAGAGTGTTGGAGAGGCGTGCCAGCCGTCGACGTGAGAGAGTGTTGGAGAGGCGTGCCAGCCGACGACGTGAGAGAGTGTTGGAGAGGCGTGCCAGCCGTCGACGTGAGAGAGTGTTGGAGAGGCGTGCTAGCCGACAATGTGAGGGAGTGTTGGAGAGGCGTGCTAGCCGACAATGTGAGAGAGTGTTGGAGAGGCGTGCTAGCCGACAATGTGAGAGAGTGTTGGAGAGGCGTGCTAGCCGACAATGTGAGAGAGTGTTGGAGAGGCATGCTAGCCGACGACGTGAGAGAGTGTTGGAGAGGCGTGCCAGCCGACGACGTGAGAGAGTGTTGGAGAGGCGTGCCAGCCGTCGACGTGAGAGAGTGTTGGAGAGGCGTGCTAGCCGACAATGTGAGGGAGTGTTGGAGAGGCATGCTAGCCGACGACGTGAGAGAGTGTTGGAGAGGCGTGCCAGCCGACGACGTGAGAGAGTGTTGGAGAGGCGTGCCAGCCGTCGACGTGAGAGAGTGTTGGAGAGGCGTGCTAGCCGACAATGTGAGGGAGTGTTGGAGAGGCATGCCAGCCGACAATGTGAGAGAGTGTTGGAGAGGCGTGCTAGCCGACAATGTGAGAGAGTGTTGGAGAGGCGTGCTAGCCGACAATGTGAGAGAGTGTTGGAGAGGCGTGCTAGCCGACAATGTGAGAGAGTGTTGGAGAGGCGTGCTAGCCGACAATGTGAGAGAGTGTTAGAGAGGCATGCCAGCCGTCGACGTGAGAGTGCTGGCGAGTGACGCGTGTTCCCTTGTGCGCAGAGAACTGCGTGGTGTGCGCGGAAGAGCGGCCCAACGCCACGACGCTGGAGCGGTTCCTGCCGGACTTCCTTCTGACCAACCCGGGCCAGGCGTGTCCCAAGGGCGGTCACGGCCAGGACTCCGTGGTGAGCCGCCACGCGCGCAGTCGCTGCTGCTTCGCCTCGGGGACATCAATTATGTGACTCATTGTGATTTCCAGCGCGTTTATCATTATTAGTAGGGACCGGAATTCGCGGGTTCAATGACCTCCAGGACAGTAGCGGATACAGAGGGTGGGCTAAGGGGCTCAAGCCCCCTCCAAAAGCATCTGGGTCCACTATTGTTTTAGTGTTTGCCTTGATAAAGCCTAGCCTCAGCTGGGTCAAGCCCCTCCCAAACCAAAATCCTGGATCCGCCACTGCTCCTGGATGAACTCCATAGTTCTACGTACACTCGGTAAAATGCCACCCACTCATTGGCTGTTGTCTTGTGAGGCGTCCCAACGTAGCAACCTGTGATTCGATAAATCTTCGGTTGGGTGTTGTTTCTCATTGGCCCAGAGTCATCCAGGGTGAGTTGTGAGCCAATAACAGAGTCAGCACTGAGGTATAACTATTTGTATTTTAGCCCATCGTGAAATGAATTCGCGAATTTTTCCGGACTCTAATTATTAGAGACCTGCAAAATTCGCGGTTTCGATGGCCTTCGGGATATACTGCACATACCCCTGTACACTCGGGCAAATAACGCAAGTTCATTGGCTGCCGACTTGTAAGTCGTCTCAGCTGGTTTGTCTGTGATTCGATTCTTCTTTGGTTGAGGGTTTATAACTGGTTGAGATTCGTCCAGATGAACAGTAAGCCAATGGCAAAATTATCTAAGAGGTATATGTGTTTGAATTCTAGCCTATCACCGAATGAATCCGCGAATTTTGCAGGTCTCTAATCATCATTTCTTTTGAATAAAGTTATAACCTCGTGCCAAAACATACGTTATATTCAACTGTGTTTAGATTTTTCGTACAAATTTTACAATTGACTCTTAAGGCATATAGACGCCATCTTGGTTTCGATAGATTTTTAAAATTATAACTTTCTATCGTTTAGTTTCAGAATTTGGATTCCTTAAAATTTAGTTTATAATTTAGTGGAAAGCCTGAAGTTAAAACTGACTGACTCCTTCAAAAAATGTTGCGTTTATAATTGAATTTACTTTTGGTAATGGCTAAAACTGTAGTAATGCTGTTAAAAGACACTAATTTATGGACTTTGAAAATTTTTGAATTTGTGACTTCTGTCTTGAAAGAAAATTTTACGATATTAAACATCAAAAAAGAGTGTGTGTACTTAGGTATACACGTTAAAAGTTATAATTATATAGTACTGTATTACTAAAATATAAACTGAAATATTAAAATAATATAACACTAAGTATATGTATTTTTATTTGTTTTTGCTTAAATGATACAAATTAATCTGTAAGTACTTCCTACAATCAAACCTTAACCTTATTAAGCTGATTCAACACTTAAGCTTTAAGAGTAAAAATTTCATCACGGATTTCTTTTATTTTTCATTGCTTCAAAAATATGTAGGCTAACAATTTGTCGTGTCTCTACAATATGATGAACGCTGTGCTATATCTACATTTTACTGTTAACTAAGAATTGTCAAAATTGTAATGTGTATTTTTTTACGTTGTCATTTCATTTTATGACTATAAATTATAACATAAAGTATTACAAGGTAGTTGTAGTTTTATAAAGTTGATGTTCACAAAAAGCAATACATACGGATGAACCACGTGAGACCGCCATCTTTTCAAGATTTCTGAGGCTTATACAAACGGCAGGACCGTGGTTACACATTTCCGTTCCAATCTGCTTCCGTTCCATTCACGAAATTACCCCTACCAAAGAGAGCCAAGATGTTAACACATAAGAAATAGCACCACGGTTTAGGTTCTCTATCTCTCTCCCTTATATACGTTTGGCGAATAACTCTGCGACGTGTTTGATTTACAGAGCATGAACTACGTGCTGGATGAGAACGGACTAGCTCACATAACAGACAGTTACTACAGTACCTTTCACGTGACCCTGAAGACCTCGAAAGACTACTACACGGCTCTGAAGATGGCGCGGGTCGTGGCTGCCAACATCACAAAGATGCTTAATTCTTACATCAAGCCCAAGGAACCTATTGAAGTATTCCCGTACAGGTGAGTCATGAACTCCTCTGCTATGTTTTTTGTACATTTTTTTTTGCAATGTATTTAAAGACTCGCATAATGCATTTGCTGGGGCCATGGGTGGTTGGGTGGAAGACCAGAGACGGATTGCCAGTGACTTAACTATATACAAAATAATCACACAGAAAAAAAAATTTCTGTACTTTTCACAAAAACTAGTTGCCAAGAAATAGTTTGTATTACTACAAGAAACATATTGTAACTTTGTACAACACATGGCTATGGTTATTTTTGCATATATAAAATACGTTTATCGAGTTAATACTGGGTATTTATTTTTAATTGATGTTTCATTCGACATATTTTTTTTTAAACCACAGATAATATAATCAAGTATTCAATAATTTGTCTTTATTTTGTTTCATTATGCTTATTAATGTACGCAGTTAATATTGGAAAGCTATTCAGGGAACAATTTACAAATAACTTTAACTATTGGAGGTATTGTCCCTTGGGTGCACGTGGCAGCATTGGCCCATTGGTTAGGGAAAATACACCTCTTGTGGGGCGAGTCGAAACAAACATGAACACACGTATGCTGATAGAATGTATTGTAACGTGTGGGAAAACAGGTACATAAAACATAGCCTAATTAATTAACTAGAATTTTATTTCTTAGTTAATTGTTTACACTATTAATAAATTAACAACACTAAATATGTATGTCCAAAAATGAATCACTCTTTAATTCCACGGTTTACACTTCCCGCGGGAGCTCGGCTCGACAGAGGCTCTTTCTACTGCTTGTCTGTTACCGCGCACCTCTGTCCCAACACAACACAGTCCCAGATGCTTCGTTCCTCGACGCACCAGCTTCCACATAAGAAGCCCCTTCGATCGTCGTCCGTCGTCCGTTTTCGCTCACCAATGGGGTCATTCATCCTCTTCACTTCACTGCCCCGTTCATACACCTGCCAGGTCCTGCCTGCCCTGTGAATGTCCCGTAGCCCTCCCAAGTGTCGCGTCACCAGAATCCCTCGAAGCTTCGAGAACAACGGGATCCTAGTTACGCCACTTCGCGCAGACGGGGCTCCGGGAACGTGTCGAACCCTCGAGAGATGCAAAGGCAAATCTCCGAGCTCGATGAGACAGACAGGTTTTTGGGCAGGAGAAGGTACTTTGAAGTACATCCTGCAGCATATAATAATTAATTTGCAGATAATTATTATTCTTCTTGCATTTGGGTTTGTTATATCTGAAATTGGAACTGCTTGGTCGCAATAATACATATGAAAAATGCCTGCTTGGTCTTTACAGATTTGTATCGATATTCATCGTCTTAAAGGCTAGTGGCGGAAAAGCTAGTTAGAAAATAGTTCACCCGTAAATTTGCCTAAATAAGATTTATTACTTTTTGTCGCCCTGTCTAGTTTAAAGTCCAGTATAGATAATTGCTACACGTATTTAACACAATCCCACATCTTAGACTTAAAATACGCACAAAAGGTGAATTTCTATGTTTTGCACTTGCTAGCCATTTGCATCACTTTTACTATATCTATGGACAACAATGGTGTTGGACCACGAAGTTGTTTCGAATGAAGAATCGTTCACATTTCTCCCGCAGCGTGTTCTACGTGTTCTACGAGCAGTACCTGACGATCTGGGCGGACGCCTTCGCCTCCATATCCCTGTCGCTGCTCGCCGTGTTCGCGTGCACGCTGCTCGTCACGGGCTTCGACGTCTTCTCGTCGCTGCTGGTGCTGCTGCTGGTGGCCATGGTGGTCACCAACCTGGCGGGCTTCATGTTCTGGTGGCAGATCAACCTGAACGCGGTGTCGCTCGTCAACCTGGTCATGGTGAGTTCCGCGCCGTTGGCAACTGTCGGGACTCGGCTGTGGAAGCAGTGGCCACATGCTGACTGGGTTCAGCAATTTTTTTACGTGACAACGTCTAATAAATCGATGAACGCCGGCTGCAGAGTCCCGTTACGCACATTGGCCCGTTTCGCTGTGTCCCGTTACGCTCATTTTATATTGCTCTTTGCTAACCTGAACCTCCTAGCATTGCGACCGAGTCCGTGGCGTAATTCTGTTTTCATGCATTTCAATGTAACATTTTCATTGCTCTTTGCTAACCCGTTCCTCCTAGCATTGCTGCAGAGTCCGTGGCGCAAATATATTATTTTATTGCATCTTGGTGTTGGGTAAGCCATTTTCCTTCACATCATCCTTGTTTTCTTGCAGCTAATTGTTGCGCCATATTGGTTTGACGCCCAAAAAATAATTATCTAATGTATATTTGTTAAGAAAGTGACTATTTTACGCCGGAGATTCTAATGCATACTTGCAAACCATCATCAGATGTAATCAATCACCATTTACACAATTTTTTTGGACAGAACACTATGTCGATGGCGATGTTAAAAAGTGACTTCAACTACATCAAGCATTCCGTCTGCTTGTAATTCCTAACTCCACTTTTTTTTACCTCACCATCACCATATTTATAAAACCCAAAAATTTGCAGAATTGGTGCTTGACCACGTTTTATGGTGGTTTGTGAGTATTAATTAGAATCTCCATCGTCAAAAACAACCATTTCCTTAGGAGGGGGGGGGAAGTAATTTAAAACTGTTCTCACAATACAAGCATTATACTTCAGGCAATTTTTTGGACGTCTAACCAACCTGGCACAGGCCATTATCTAAAAGAAAAGAAAAACGGCTTCACCCAGTTACAACACAACCATACAGGTGTGGCCGCCCCCTGGTGAGTTCTGCAGCTGTAGGCGAGGCAACTGGCGTGCCTTGCAAGATCGATGTCGCATTGTTGAGGCTAATGTGCATGACGATCGTTGACATGTAACTAGTTATTGCTCAGAAATATTCACTATTGGTACCGTGACTGCACGCAATAATATCAATTTTTTGAAACGAACTAAGTTGAATATCTGTATCCAAAAAATGATGTGATTTCGAATCGAGTCCCAAATATTTATACGTAAAAATGTAGATACCAAAAGACTTGTATTTACCCCGAAAAAAAGTATTAAAACAGAGACTACAGTTATTAAATACTACAAGTACCGTAGATGAGTCTAGTCAGATTTCACTTATTTGTCAACTTGAATAGTTTGATATTTTGGTGCTTTTTGTAGAGGGCAATTTTCGAGTGTTGGTGTGATGCGGTAGTTAGTTATAGTCTGTGATCATATGTTCTCCAAAGTATTACCAGTAGTACTCATTTTCAAGCTGTCACTTTCAGAGCATCACATTTTGTTTTGATTCAGAACTCTGACAACCACATTAAGTTGTTAACAAACGCTGTTGACGGAACAACGGTGACAAAAGGATATATACATGCACACCGCTTTGAGAACTGTCAGATTTAAGTCAAGTTAAATGGCACAGACTATATGCAGACACGGCTTTTCATGACATTGGAAAGGAACTCTTCGAAGATTTCATAGTTATGATAAATGGGACGCAAATGACTAGCAAGAGCGAAACTGAGAAATGGAACTTGTGTGCGTATTGAAGTCTAAGATGCTGGATTGTGTTAAATTCATGGGCCATTATCCATACAGGATTTTAAACTGGACACGGCACCAAAAAATAGTTTCTTTAATAAATTTTATTTATCATAATTTTCAGCTGAAACCATTTTCTTGCCAGCTTTTCCACCGCTAGCATTTAAGGCGATGAAAATCGATACAAAACCGGTAAAAAGCAGGCATATTGCACATGTATTATTGTGACTAAGCAGTTCAGATTTCTGATGGAACGAACCTAAATTAAAGAAGTTCAAGTATCTACAGATTAATTTCTAAATGCTGCAAGATGTACTTCAAAGTAAAATAAAGGTGAAAATTGTTGTTTATGTTTGAGTTAACGTTCAGATGCAGTGACGTAACATCTGCTGAGATTACTAATCGCAGTATACCTACATAGAGTTGTTACACACAGGTAAGGTGGTTTTTTTTTTTAAATTCAAATAAATTCATATTGAAGTGCCTACCACGAAGTTTTTTTCCTGCTCGTCTTAAGTAGCTTGGCTTCTGGATTGTAGCCGTGTCCTTGGCGAATAATTCATCGACATTTCGGTCGAAATTGCAGTCGCCATCATCAGGGAGCAGTGACCTACTGATGGCGACTGCATGCAATGTCGACCGAAACGTCGGTGAATTATTCGCCAAGGACGTGGCTACAACCCAGAAGCCAAGCTACTTAAGACAATGACCGTGAAAGTATGCTCACGATTCGATTTTTCCTCTCCTTGCCTAGTAAACTCCAGAAGGCCATCCTAAAGCTTGCATGTCTGAACTTTCACCAGTTGCATTGCACCACTGCAAGAAAGTGACGTTATTCTCTTGTTGATGCAGTGCGTTGGGATCGCGGTGGAGTTCTGCAGCCACACAGTGCACGCCTTCACGTTATCCACGCAGAAGACGCGTCTGAACAGAGCAGCAGACGCTCTCACCAACATCGGCAGCTCGGTAACGTAGCTTTCTTTCACTTTCCATCAGCACCATCCACTATGCAAATAAGCAAACATAAAGCTTTATTCTCCTCGTACGAATGTAGAGACCAATCAATCCCATTACATTATATATAAACATATACACATAACCGGCCCTGACAGTGATAAACAAATCATAATATAAGGAACATCACTGCCTAGTTTCAAGTCTGTAGGACAGACATTTGGAAAACTGGAAATTTTCATTTTAAAGTCCCATTTATTACGCAATCTCGGTGCATCAAGGCTACGCATCAACAAAAAAAAAGGACGCTGATCTTCAACTTCATTTTGTTGGAAAGCAGGTAACCCTTAGGCAAGACGTGGGGTTACAAATTCAAGGCAACGCTATTGACGACATTCTGAACTAAACTGTTATAAGCGCATTTAGTTCGCTTGCAGCCGCGAGCTTCACTAAGCGGATGGGTTTCACCAAGGAGAAAGATAGGATGTTGCCAGACCTTACTATATGACCGAGTGGCGGATATAGAGAAATGACACAAACTCACTTTTTGTTTGACTATGACCTACCTCCTATGTTTTTCTATTATAAAACTGAATTTACAACCTTTTTTTTTACTCCCTTATGGATGGAATATCATAATGGTATATCGTCTGTCACTCTCTGACCCATAAATTATCTATATGCAAAAAAAAATAATCATATTGATTCGTTGCTCCATTGCTGCGTGAAAGGACAGACAAACACACTTTCGCAACAATAATATTAGTGGAAGTATATGTACGATTTTACGATATTTCATTTAGCAACAAACCTGAAGAACGGGCCAAAAAATTAATATACAAATGCACAGAAAACGAGCCAAAAATCATCCGAGGTATAATGTTAAATGCATAGATAGCACAGAGAATTTCGTGGAATGAATTATTATATATATATATATATATAACGCACAGAAGAACAACGAAAATACAGTTGCAACAAGCACAGTAAATATGGATGTCAAAATGTCGGGTGTCAAATCACGCCCGTGGGTAACCACGGCGTGCTGATAGCGAGGTTGCAGAAGGCGTTTTCGAAAATTTCTAACCGACAGAGCTTCGACAAGGGAATTTTTTCCCCCCTTCAAGGTAAATAAATATCACTTCCACCATCAATGAGCTGAAAATAAATTTTAAACTCAGTGTAAAATAGATTAAAACACTGCAACAATATATGTTACCCCTGCTACTTGTGTGCATTTCGGTTGCCTCTCTACCAGGCGCGAATGTTTGCTACAGCGGATCTCATCCGTAGTTTGTAGTGTGCATTTTAATGGACATATCCTCTCTTCAACGATGCACGATATCTGCTGTTAGCGATGTCATTGTTTCGGTGTGCTCGTTTGCGAAAAAACACGCCATTGAGCGCCAAAGTTAGACACTCCTTTATAACGTAATGAAATTAATTTAAAAGGAATCTTAAACATTGCATTTTTTTTTAAGAAAAATTCGGCATGGGAGTTTTGGAAATACATATTCTTGTTGTATTTTGTAAGAACATCAGGAGACGTAACTAAACTACGCCATCTTCTCTTCAACAGTTTTTGTTAACACATCATTTACTATTAAAATTTTAACTGTTTGAGCATAGCACATAATTTAATGGAATATTTTTTTTATATCATTAGTGACAAATTGTTGCAAAAAATATTTCTGCTGTAAAATAATAATTGGTGTTTAGCATTAAATTATTTGTATTTCTTTCAGAACGATTCAAACTGTAAGAATACTGTCAATAAACACTACATTATGGTCTTAGAAGAATCTACAAACAGCAAATAAAAAAAAATTAACGATGGTATACTAGTTAAGTTTAATAACTGTTAACAAACCAAGCAGTATTAATTTAGCACCAGTGGACACCACTAACCATGTGTGGCAATCTAAGCGTGAGACGCACTATATATAACGGATGGTAATATTGCAATAACGCGACTTAGGAAATTTAACTCATAACACTACAAAGACGTTAGGTATAGTTGTCTGAAAATAAACGGTACAGCATTTCAAACATCCCGGTTTGAATTTTATTTTTGTATTTAATATTTAATAGTTTTGGTCCTTTTTGTACCCCTCATCCCTGTGGTTTGTTTTCAAATTTATTTTATTTTACTGTAATTAGGTCTTACGTATAGGCTACGAGAAAGATTAATTTTGTTTGTCTCTGTTTTCTGTGTAAAATAAATGTAATTTATCATTTAGTAATGGATAATTTACCAAGAGGCCACTATTATGTAATATTGGTACCACGAAAATGTTTGCATTTCATGCTTGTGATGGGAGAAGAGCTATACATTACGTTTAATTTGCAAGCTTGCCATAGAGAATAAAAATGTTGTATCATCATCCAGAATTTCGTCCTCACGTTAACCAGAAGTCGGTTGAAGGAGCTTTGGCTTCTGGGTTGTAGCCGTGTCCTTGGCGAATAATTCACCGACGTTTCGGTCGACATTGCAGTCGCCATCATCAGGGAGCAGTTGGTCGACCGGAACGTCGGCGAATCATCCGCCGAGGAAACGGCTGCAACCCAGAAGCCAAGCTACTTCAGACAATGGTCGTGAAAGCATGGGGGAGAAACTCTAATTACAGAGACCTAGTTTTTTGAAGTAGTTTTGGGCCCGTCCGCTAGATAGTAGTTATCATATATTGCTGACATAACTACATTAATTTTTTAGGAGAAGTAATGTATAAGCTACTATCAGGCAAACAAACCAGTGAAAATTCACTCTATTTAGGTAGCAACTAATTTTGTTGTGTGTAATATGAGTTTTTGCACCTCCTACTCCTTTATTTATTAGATGATGTTTATTACAAAACAGCATTAAGTATTTTTGCAGTGATTAAATTAGTTTTGCGCCACCAAGGCGATAACTTAATATAACTAAAAAAAAAAAAACTTTCTATGAGAACCTTTTATATGCTGGTAGTTATGGGCCCGCCCAACAGATAGCGACACATGTCGCGTGAAACATGGTTTCAGTTTCCACCGTAAGAGTCGCACTTCTTTTATTTCCCACCATCTGGTTCTGTGCGTGAAAGCCCGCGCGCATTATCACCAGAAGTTGGTTGTATATTTCTCTGTACGTGTGCGTGTGTGTTCTCGGCAGGTGCTGTCCGGCATCACGCTGACCAAGTTCGCGGGCATCGTCGTCCTGGCGTTCGCCAAGTCGCAGATCTTCCAGGTGTTCTACTTCCGCATGTACCTGGGCATCGTGCTGATCGGCGCGGCGCACGGGCTGGTGTTGCTGCCCGTCGTGCTCAGCTACGCAGGTGCGCCGTCAGCCTCCCTGGGTCCCCGTATACCTCCCATTTCAGGTCATCATTTTATATTCATACTAACCACTCATCAACTTTTTAGACTTTCGACGTGACAACGTCTAATAAATCGATGGACGCCGACTGCACGCACGAAAAAGTGTCCCGTTACGCACATTGTCCCGTTACGCTCATTGTCCCGTTACGCTCATTGTCCCGTTACGCTCATTGTCCCGTTACGCTCATTGTCCCGTTACGCTCATTGTACGCTTGCGCCGCATCTATCTCTCTTCCACTCGATTGGAACGAACAACCATCGATTTGACTTTTTTCGAGGCACGTTAAACTTGAAACACTCCCGTTCGTTTCCCACTCTTCCTATCATCGTCCTATCCTTAACAGAATAACACAGATTGGAAGAAGTTAAATAGCAAACATGTATGAAAGTTATAGTTAAAATAATCTCTTCGTTAAAGTAATAAACATATTTGAATTAATGAGTGCAAATAAAAGTAAATTTATCAATTAAATTGTAGAATTCATTTCACTCCTTCTTTGTATCTACACAAAAGTGATAATTCAATAAAAATGATTCAAATTTATTCATAAAAGTATGCAATCATTTCATCAATGTTTTGTTATGACGTTGTCACGTTAAACTATCGTCCGTAAACCGACTTTACAGACAACCATTTTTTTTTTCAATTGTTTAACTTTCACGAAATGAAAACTATATACAGCGCATACTTTTTTTGTTTGCATAATTAGCTGCCAAAGTTACAATTTTAACGTTTTTTTGGTTGTAAAAATAAGGAGAAATTAATTTATTGCAGAACTGAAAATTTTTAGGTTTAACTGCAATGCCCTTGGCTACTTCATGATATGGTTTGCATTTCTATCGCAAAAACTCATTTCATGTTTCTTGGCTGTCAAAATCGTAACAAATTTGAGAATTTTGAAATGCCATGCAAAATTAATTAATATTTTCTGAAAGAAATTGAAACCATATCATGAAGTAGCCAGGGGCACTGCAATTAAACCTAGAAAGTTTCAGTTCTGCAATAAATTAAATTCTCCTAATTTGTACAACCCAAAAACGTTATAAATGTAACTTTGGCAGCTAATTATGCAAAACGTATCTGCTGTATATATTTTTCATTTCGTGAAATTTAAACAAATGAAAAAGTCTACAAGTTTATCTGTAATTACTGTAAATATAAAATCTTGACCTGAAATGGGAGACACCCCCTTAAGGCCCCCGTCTGCCCGGGCGCACACACGGTGCGCAGAGCTTCAGGAAAAACAACGCGATTTCAAAACTACTCAAGATACCCGAGTGGGGGTCTGCTTACAAAAAGCATTTAATAGTTCGCTGAAGGCCGAAAAGTACTTTTGCTTTCAGATTGAGTTTTTAAGCTGTATTTTTAGAAGAGTTAAAATGGCTAAAACGCTTGTTTTCAAAGTCATGTTTAGGCGTAAAACGACCAGTACAGATTCTTGAAAGCACTCAAGGGACTTGCATTTATAATATTAGTAGGGATGTATAAATATTTAATTTTTGGTCCATTATCTGTTTTATATTTAAATTAAGATGGCCTTGAAGAGGTTTATCGCCAGGTCGCGTCTCGTTGATTCTGTAAAACCCAGCCTTAGAGCGAAATTAGTCATAATTATTTTTGTCTAACACGCCGTACGGACCTGGAAGAATTATTGAATTAAAGTTTGATGTCGAGGTCATTAGATAGGATGAAATATGATGCGATGCTAATGGAGCATTAGTGCGATTAATGCGTGGGGAGACGGGAGTACACAAAAAAAAAACAATGGCATCTTCCTTTCCATAGTTTCAAGCACACACGCTGACTGGCAGCCATGGGGCGATGAATGAAGTCGCTCACCGCCACTGGTACCAACCCAGACGCGCTCAAACACCAATGCGGACCGCAAGGTCCAAAATCCCGACCACAGCTTAGTTGCAACTTTATGCCCCTGACCGACTCTTTTCCTGGACCATCCATCTTGTCCTATACTGAACCTGCCTGCTTGATGCTTGCAATTATTTAACCCCGCATGAATGAGCCCAGGATTTTCCCTGTGTCTGTGCAGGTTTTACCGCGGGCCCAACTTAACTAGTTATAGTCTAGATTTAAGATATTGGGAGTTAGTCACGGCATCAATTGTTGCCATGGCTGAAACCCAGCATGACCAGGCGTATAGGCTTCGGCCTGAGACGCACTTAGAGTCTTCCCTAACACCTAACCAATCAAATACACGTAGTTTTGGTTAAGTTAGGAAAAATAATTTGCTCTTCCTTGAGCACGAGACTTGAAGAGAAGTGTTGGCGTAACTTGTTGCTATGCATTTGCATTTCGCCGATTTCAGGTTGATATGTTTTGGACTTTTATCAGTCATTTTGTCTTGCAGTCTCTTATATAAAAGAAAAATTTTCAAAATTTTTATGCTTGCAGGTCCTCCATGTAATCCATTGAGGACCAAACCAGAGGTCACCGCGAATGGGACGAACCACACGAAACCAACTACTACTACGGATGTCCGAAATGAAGACTGAAAATAATAATGACAAAAATATTTGTGGTGTTAATACGTTGCATGAATAAACTTCCTTTTTTGCATATTTTATTTTCAAATAATTTCAAAAGTTTTATGCTGTGGACACACTAACGCTTTGTTGAATCACCTGAAGCAGTTAGTTCATGGCAAAAATAATAATTTTTGAAATACACGTTAAGAAACTTCTTTCTACCCATTTTCTAAATCCTTATGTTAAAATTATCATTCGTTTTACCAAAATCGTTTATCACTTTTGTGGAACAAAAAAATATTTCGAGAAAATAAATGTTACATTTTCTAATTTGTTACTCAGAAGTTTTGTCAACGAAATAGTGAATAAATAAGTTTTATATTAAATATTTTTTTAAAATCATGCATTTTAAGAGTGTTTTTAATAAGCATGAATGCACTACCCAAATATTGTCTTATTCCTTCCTGAATCTCACGTGCAATGCGCACAGCCACTTCTGAAGGAAAGTCAGGGGCGCAGCCAGGGGGGGGGGGGGATTTCTTATTCATCACTCAAACAAATTTCATATTAAAATTAATAAAAGTTTTACCATTACAATATTTAAATTTAAGTACCGAAAACTGCTAAAATAGCACTATTTTACACCTTAAAATCAAAATTTTCCCGGGGGAGGACCCCCGGACCCACCGCTTTCATACGGGTGGGGGGGGGGGGGCATGCTTCTTAACACCCCCCCATACACAAATCCTGGCTACGCCACTGAGGAAAGTGAAGCAGTTTAGCACTGCTGCAGTCTACCCTGGGCACCAGGTGGGAAGCCTACGATTCACGCCAAGTATTCGACATGCCCGATGATTACCGAATACCTGCCTTCGGGTGACTTCGGAATTCTTTTGTTTAGGTGAAAAAACACATTTTTTTATTTTGCCGTGTGTTCGTGAATGCCTAATTAATTAAAATGGTCGATTAGGTCAGGTCAGTTACATTGTAAATACTTTCAAACTAAGCAGAAATTAAAAATAATATGAATTATTTTTAATGGTTGTTTAGTTTCAAAATATTTATAATGTAACTGACCTGACCTAACAAACCGGGACAAAGGATGGACAGTAGGAACTCACGTAATTTTTTTTTTACTTATTACTTGCGCAACAATATCCAAACAACAAATAAATCTTAAGTTAATTACATCGCATTTTAATTTGATGACATTGCAAGACGAATGTAAAAGATAATAATGTTCGTATATTTACTCAAATATTAGTCTTGGTTTTAATGGCTTAATTTGTATTATTGTTATGAAACTTCCTACCTTTATTTGTTTATGTCCGGCATTTAAAACAGACGTTTTTTTCACCTAAACAAAATAATTCCGAAGACACCCGAAGGCAATTATTCGGTAATGTTCGGGCATGTCGAATACTCGGCGTGAATCGTAGGCTTCCCGGCACCTCAGGTAGGTTCTCTCTCTCACGTAACTCCCGCAACGTCCAGTTCGGGCGTCGGGACCGTGGATGTGGATGTGGTTGGCACTGACTCGAAATATTAGTCTGCATCTCGTCTCTTAACTGCAGGTCTAAGTCATGTCTCACGTGTTCAAACACTGGCAGCAGCTGTAGCCAGGATATGGTAAAGGAGGAGGTCCAGTACGACCACATCGTCATCATTTTTATGAGTAAGTTTTCTTTATAATTTGATTTTAAAAGAATATCGACTGTCAGCCCAAGACGCCAATGTTTACACATAGAAATTTAAGTAATGATTTTGTTTGGGAAAAGAAAATTGGAGATTTTTATATTTTGGTTTCTATTTTATTGTTTTTTAATACTTTGTTCTTAAGTCAGTTGTAAAAAATTTCATTGAAACAAATTATAAATACATAAATATGAATGTTATTAAATACATGAAGCACACGTGTCAAGGTGGTTTGATAGAGAGGCCTACAGTAACACGTGTGCAAGTCGGCATTTAATATACATAGATTACTTGGGAACACAATTCCTATGTCTTTTTGTGTGGAGGCATATCGGGCTATAATGAGATTTTAGATTTGTATGTATGATAGAAGCTACGGTGGCTGACCAGGTTACACTAGACACCGGCTGAAACACTGACATCCATTATAATGCCCACGCGTGAACGATACGAAAAACATTTATATCCCATTCAGATCCAGGCCGTAATTCGTTGTAAAAATATATGGAAAACATGTACAAACAAATTTATATGGGAGGTAGATACACACACACACACACACACACATGTATATATATATATATATATATATATATATATATATATATATATATATATATATATATATATAGTGCTGAACAAGAAATTACTATCAGCACTTATCACGAAGGCCGATATATATATATATATATATATATATATATATATAGTTACACGCATATATATAGGCTTAACTTTGTTTATTTAATCTCCATGTTGTACTTTCAAACTCGTTCAAATAAAAGTATTGATTTTTTTTTTAATCCCACAGAAAAGTAATGGGCTACCAGTTATGTAAACTGTTGTATGGCTTGGAACCTTCCTAAGGTTTTCGGAAGCGGAAGTAAAGGTAAATATTTAATTTACAAGAGTGTGCACCGATGTTTAAGACAGCGACACATACACGATTATAATGTATTCCAAACCACATGGTACCGATTCTGTGCTCATAAATTTTAGTAATGCCGGGAACTCGAATAGAAACCACGAACCACATCAAATGAATGTGACGCGTTAAAATATCAAGGCCACTTTATTCCTAAGTGCACGTATAGGAAATGAAGAAAAAAGGGGCAAAAGGGGGAGCCATAGATCCAGAATGTTGTGCGTCAGAATTTCAATGTTTTAAACAGAAAATTATGTTATTTCGTTGTTTATTTTACTAATAATAATAATAATAATAATACATCTCAAAAACCAGTTAATAATAGCAACAGCATTGTTCGATTTATAGCCAATTAATAGGCATAATTATAAAGAAGCCTTTTTTATAAACATGTATTAAGACAATTATAAGCACTGGTAGTGTATAGATTTACTTTTACTAAGTAGCAATTTGACCTAAGAATTTTAGGTTTTGAAAAATTTCTTAAGGGTCCTCAGATAATTGTGAAAAAAAAAAAAAAGTCTAGGAAGGACCACCCTTTCCCCCAGAAACATTCCTAGAAAATATATTTTGCATCTCATTTTGCCTCACTTTTTTTCTTAAAATCCTGGCTAAGCCCATGATTACAAATGTGTTATAAGACTAATAGTCACGATACTTTAATCGCCAACAGCGATATGTTTAATTTTAATCTAATTAAATATCAACTCATGCACAAAAATAAATACATAAAAAATGAAGGTGTTGAATTAAAATATTAACTAATGATGTACATACACATCTGGTTCAGCATTTAGTTGGCTTTATACATGCAAGCTTGAACACTTGCAAATAAAATATTATTCATGTTTTTATTACAGTAAGAAATCATGTAGCTAAACCATGAGTCATTTATACCTATTTATAATGAATTGTTTTACTGTGTGATTTTACTGAGCAATGTCTGTAACTTCTTGTGAAGTTCCTGAATTTCTAAGTTTATGGTAGTTTACCAGTATGGCACATTCCCCCTGCCCTTCCAATTTTTGGAAACATTTGTTTCTTCTCGTGCGCGATCTGTTGAATTAATGTATGACTGGAACTACAGAAAGTCACCATCAGAATGACTATTATGTAGTCTTTTAAGTAACCCTAGGAAACTTTTAGGGTTGACAGTGTGCTCTACTGACGTATTATATACACTAATTTGAGAGCGAAGCCGTTGTACTCATTCCTAGGTGTCTTTGGCGGGGGGAACGCGGGGGACACGTCTCCCCCCCCCCCCAGTATTTTCAAGTACAACCAGTAGTTTTATTAGTATTTTAATTTTTATAAAATATGTGTCATTACATCAATGAAATAAATTAGTAGATAATGTATCATGTGTCAGCTAATATCTACACACAAAGCATAATGATTGAAAAAGTAAGTCATTTTTCATTCTCTTCTTACGAATGCGTTCTTCGAAAAAACCCTAACACGTAGGAGAATAACTGCGTATCTCAGGAGTATTATGTTCGACGGGCGGCACTTTGAAAGCCAATAAGAACATGAGATGCTGCTATCGTTATCTGTAAGTTCCAGTAACATGATCCGACGCCCTTCAATCCGCTCATACACACACACCTACACACACATCAATATGCCAGTTCCGAAGCTTCCAACAGTAGGAGTGGTTGTGGTTTTAGTTACTCGCGAATTTAGGTGTTATATATATTAATGAAAACATGCATAAGTTCGTTATTAAAATTAAGAAGCGTAAATGTTAGGAAGAATCAACAAGTAGACAATTAAATGAATATGAAAGTAATGTTGAAGTACGAACTTCAGTGCGTGTTACTGAAAGTGCTGGCACTAGTGTTACTTTAAATGATGCAGATAAGAATTTGTTTCCAAATTAACGACTTCAATTGCCAGAGAACTTTCCTGTTCAAAACCTAAAAGGACGAACCCTGCAGTTTCAGATTTCGTGGTTTAAAGACTTCAAATGGCTAAGTATTGAACAAAACGTAAAAGGTATTATTTGTTTCTACTGTAATCGATATTGCCATTTAAATCCAGACAAAATACTTGTGAAGAAAATGGAGAATTCATTCACAACGGCCGGTTTCAAGAATTGGAAGAAAGCTCTGGAAAGATTTCGAGCTCACGAAAAATCTGATTCTCATAAACAAGCTGTTCTAAGTTATCGTTAGTTAAGTCAGCCTATCGAAATGCAACTGAGTTCTGTTGAACAACAAGAACAGAAAATAGCTAAAGAATGCCTTCAAAAAATATTGAGCTCTATTAGATTTTTAGGGAGGCAAGGTTTGGAAATAAGGGGCCATGTGTCAGACAGTGGAAACCTACAGTGCTTATTAAATCTGCGATCAGAGGATGTCCCTGATCTGAATGGGTGGATTAACAAACAGAGAGAGAGAAGTTTACTTCTGGAGAAATTCAGAATGAGATGCTTAGTATGATGGCAAATGAAATTGTTAGGTGTATATGTAACAGTGTTCGTTCACAAGAACTTCCAATATTTTCCGTAATCTGCGACGGTACCCGCGATATAAGTGGTATTCAGCAATTAAGTATTTGCATTCGTTGGATAGACGCGGATCTTGAACCACATGAAAGTTTTCTGGGACTTTACAGCACAACAGACACAATAGGTAGGGCTATAGCATCTGCTATATTGGACATATTAACTAGACTAAATCTACCTGTCAGTATGCTCCGGGGACAGACGTATGATGGGGCTGCCAATATGAGCGGTATATATAATGGAGTGCAATCGGTAATTAAAACGAGGCAGCCATTAGCACTATTTGTACATTGTGGTGCTTATTGTGTGAATCTGGTGATAAGGGAAAGTTGCGAAGTCTCTGCCTGTTCTAAAAATGCAATACAATGGGCTCATGAGTTAGGTGTCTTGTTTTCTCACTCATTTAAAGCACAAGGAAGGTTTGTTTTTGTAGTTGAATCTAAATCTGAAGGTCCAATAGATAATATCAGTAAATTAAAACTGCTCTGCCCTACAAGATGGTTGTATAGTGGTAACCAAATTCGAGAAATTTTAGATAAATATGACATTATACTAGAAACATTACAAGAAATTTCTGAAACCGAAAAGCAGCTTACAAGTGCTCCTGGTCTATTGGCTCACTTCGAATGCGGCACAACCCTATTGGATCTATTATTAGGGAAGAAAATAATTGACATGTTGGAGTTTCTGAATAAGGCATTTCAAAGTCTGTAGCAAACTATATCAGGATTGATTAAGGCTGTTGAAATTGTTTCAGAAAGTATTCAAAACCTTCGCAACGAAGCAAGTTTTGAGGAAATAATGCAATGAGCGAATGAAAAAATAGAACAATGTAATTTGAATCCCATTTCATTGCCAAGAATGAAGAGAATACCAAGAAAGTGCATAGGTTCGGGAGAAGATTGGGTTCCTGAAGATATCAATGTTTATTACAGGAAAAAATATTTTGCCATAATTGATGCAGCTCTGAAAGGTCTAGAATCGACATTTGTTCATGTCGATCTCTTGCGCCTTCGGAATTTAGAAGATACATTGTTATCAAGTATATGGACGTACAAAACCTTACCAGTCTACTTAGAAATTATTCAGAAATAGATGTCGCATCGTTTTCAGTTGATGTGAAAATGTTTCTACAGATGTATGGTGTTTCGTGTGTCAGTGATATTCGTAATATATTACGAAAAATGTCGCCAGAAGTTAGGTCTATGTTTAAGAATGTTGAAAACTTAGTGCGCCTCTTTTTTGTGGTACCTACTTCTTCATGCGAAGCTCAGCGGAGTTTTAGCTCCCTACGAAGACTAAAAACATATTTAAGAAACACCATGACTCAAAAACGTTTAAATAATGTTATCATCTGCCACACACACCAAGATTTGCTAGACCTTCTCAACCTGGAAGAGTTAACAGCAAGATTTATTGCAGCCAGTGACCGTCGCAGGACAATCTTTGGTCCAATCAGCATTTCAAAATAGGTAAGTGAAGTGATATATGTTAACACAATTCAGTAGTGCCTGTCAGTACATGTGATACGTTTTTGAGTTGATTATTCCTCTAAGTTTGTTATCTGAGTACAGAATTCAATTTATAAACAGCTACGACATGACTTTACCACAGACTGTCGCATGAACAAAAAAATATGGTTCAAACTGAAAATTGACAGAAGTAGCGTTAAAAAAATTTTTTTTTATGTCCCCGCAAAAATTTATTTGCCAGAGACGCCCATGCATGGAGAGTATAAGAAATTATGGTAGAATTTCCCTTCGTCCATTTACATTATGGTACTTTCCCCCTGTTACGAGGAAGCCAATTGTAATTATTTTATTATGATGGTTTTCCGGTTTGGTACTTTAACGTGCTACCGAAAATGGAGCAGCTCACAAGGTTGAAAGTGAAAGAGGGTTTAATGAATTACTCTTATTTCAGAACTACAATGTCATTTGTAACAATAATTGACAGACTCCATGGCATCATAAAGATGTGTTGCCCTCGTGAGCTGCCAAGTTGGATAACCAACTCGGTGCGCAAACCTAGTGGGCGAAGCCAGCATGAACGTCTTGCACAGTATCCTGGCAGGATTATGTCTATAAAGAATCAGAAGTAAATTAAAATAATAGTAATAATTCCATGTGCCTTTAAGCATTAAACATCCACTGGAAATATTCCTACAAATCGAATACTCTGTTTCATATACCAGAAGAGCACACTGAAATATTTCTCATGGACTCATATAATATGTCTGGGGTGAATTCTGTAGTACTTAAATTAAAACACTGCACTCGCTGATTTAGTCAATGATAAACCTTATGGTCTCAAACAGAATGGGAAGCCAATGAATGTTCCATGTAAACTTGTATGCTTTTATAACAAATGAACACTTGTGCTTAATATACTGGAAATTCTGTGAAGTTATATGCCCTCTTGGTAGCCAAGGAGTCACGAGGCTACTTATTATTCAAATTAGTGTGCTGTTCAAATAGGTTAATGATACAGAAGCTGGTAGTTACAGGGCATTACATTAATGATTGCACTGCAACAATCTGGTAACAATTTTGAAACACTTTAATCTGTATAAAGGTTGTTAGTAAAAAAAAATTATGGTGAAGGTCAGCATGCAACATCCTTGTGTTTAGATATAGAATAATTTTTCTATGGTGACAAAGTCCACGATGGGCACAACACAATAATTATATAAGTATGATGTCGTCCGACCGAAGGCCACCCTAAAGCCCAACCTGCAACCGCCAATATCCGACCCAGCTAACAGAATGCACCCCTAGCCATGGCCCACCCGAGTCAGGCGAGCACCGGAACAACAGGTAGAATGAAAGACCATGCCCTAATTAACCACCCACCTCGATCCCTGTTCATTATAAAGCAAACAAAATTTAATGGTAACATCACTTTTGATTAAAAACCCCGTCCAAGGGAAGTGCGACGTAGGAGTGCCCGGGTCACTCACGTGTGAGTTTACGTTAATACATTTGTGAGTGCTCCCTTGCGGCCTTTAGCCTAAATTATTTAGAGTATTGTGTAACGTAATTATGACCTCCCCATTTTTTGTGTATAACTCGCCACTGGAGCAGTCAACAAGTGACGAACAGTCTCCATTGTGACTCGTATTATTCAAACTTAATTAATGTAAACTTGTTAAATCCAATTCCTAGAGAGTATCTGTGTATTAGGTTAATTTTTATTATTTAATGTACGAATTTAGAGCCACTTTCAATCTCTTATTAATTTAATAATTTCCGAATAACGGAACTTTAGAAACTTTGGCGCGATAGGACGCTGAGGCCTCCCCTCGCGCCAAGGGCAAACGCCAGTACCGAGCGACTCGCGGACCGGGGCGGACGTGCGTCCCACGGGGAGTTCGCAACCTTTGTCTTCACTGAAATTCACTACTGGTAATTATAGTCATTCTTCAAATCCTTTTCGTATTTAAACTCCCTGTGTGCACCCGGTCCTTTTTACGGTGTAGGGCCTAACCCAGCCGCTTAAAAATAAACTCCCCGCACAAAGCATTACGCGGGGCAGTGCAGCATACGGCACGGACCGACTACCGCCACCAAAGACTTTTGGATAATCGCCGAGTGCACATTCACCGGCAACAACGACGTAAAGACTTGTAATAAATTTAATAGCTGGCCGCGGTCCACACAGGTGGACCCGGATGTCGCCGTTTGCAATTTTCGGGATTGGCCACCTCCAATCGACCTCCCCCCTCAACCTCGACTGGCGTGAAGATTTAAAATTAGTGACAGCGCATCAGAGCGCCCAGTGTCTATTTAGTGTAATTTTTGGAGGAAATTCAATGTGCATCGTGTAACTGTAACTGCAAGTGTAACTGTTCGATTTCAATTAAACGTCCACTCCGCACACTCCATGCGCGACGTGTATACGACAGTGCAAAACCGAACCCGTGTATGTTATTGTGTGAGCTTCCCTAATCCAGTCAGGAATCAGTGTGTTATGCTGTGCAGGACCCGTAACATATCAATAGCCAGGGATCCCTCCAACCACGACCACTACCGACGGTCATAGCGGGCCACGCAGGGGCATTCGCACCCAACGACCCAACTCTTGTTTAGCCACAGAGCTAGCCTGGCGCCCTCCCGGATACAATTCCATTAAAAAACCAACCTTCCCGCTAGGAACCACGCCGGATCTCGAACATGAGAACCCAGACGATGGCAAGTAAGCAGGCAATTCCAGAGCTAGCCTAATTTAAGTAGCCTGCAGAGTAAAAATAAAAATATTTTGGTAATAAATTACACGTCGGAATAACACTGACAATTTATTGCGCAAGAAAAACAGTCCACCCAGTATGGGATAGTGTAAGAAAAATGATAAAAATTTAGACAGGCTGACTATTAATTACCAGTAAACAATAAATACTCTAAAGAATTTATGTAAATATTGTGATGTGCTTTCTAGCATCGTAAGCATGATGAAAATAAATACTATAACTGGATACTCTAAATTCTCATATTAGATAAATACTTGAAGAATCACTTGTATTATGGTTGTACTCTTGTTTGTGTGTATTCTGTAACACATGCACTGAGTCGTGAGGGTTGACATAAAACTGAATCACAAAATTTTAAGCTTCTTTTTAACTAGTCATTCAAAATCAAATGGGATTGTAATCTAGCTCAATTTTTTTAATGTATCAAATAATTAAATTAGTTTTTAAGTAAAATCATAAAGTGAAAAATATATCACTTAAGACTTAAGCAACAGCAAGCAGATATTATAGAAGATGTTTCACTTACGATAAAACCGCATTGATTCTGTACAGGTTAATTTAAGGGAGACATATCGTACTTATAATTGCCATAATTTTTTTTTCTCAAAATGTTTTCTGTCATAACAATTTGACTACATTTGCTCTGCCATGCGACTGATGCCGCTGGTGATGCTAAGGGCACCAACTAACTTTATTTATGGATCTGCAGATTAGTCCACAGGTAGAGCACGGGTGTTGCCTCAGGGTGCGACATCGCCATGTAGCCAGCAGATGGCAGGTGGATGACATACAGTGGTACCTCCGGCTGTTGGCGCTCCTGGGGATGCTATGCTAAATGACTATTTAGCTGTCTATGGAATTATAACACTCATGTTTTAGTATGACTGTTTTAATGACAAGTGTCGCTCATACATGGTACTACTGCCAACATGGCTTGGATTATCTCCAGATTCTAAGCTTGAAGTGACATGTTGTACAGAGTCATGTGGCTATGACTATGCAGACATAGTTATACTGCGAGCTAATTATGGCCTTCTCACCTTTGCCTTCACCCGAGGTCTCGGGTTCGGGACCCGGGATGAGCCCAGTGATTGCTGGCGGAGATTATTTAGTTATTTTCTTTATGAGGGGCGCCAAGCTATCCATTGTGATTGTGTGGGTCGTTGGCCCCAGCGTGGATCACTGGACTCGCGGCAATTATTAATTTATTAACCTTACAAAAGCTTCCAAATAAAGCTGGTTCAGGCACACCGTTCTTACAGAGTAAATATCAGTCTTCTCCTACATAAATTACCTGTTGTTTGTTGTGGCAGCTGCAATACTAGGGTGGATGTCACCACACACAATTATCGTCTGTCGCCGTTAACGTGTGCTGTCGAGCGCAATCACGAAATTTGTCGTCCTTATCAAGATGCACAGTTATGTTCTTTACCGCGGGATGGAGCTTCCGCCCTAGGCCGCATTCTGTTGGCTACTGCCTCGTGGCAGCATCGCGAACTTCCTCCGTGCGCCAGCGGGATTCGGTGCTGACGGGGTGGGGACCGGGCTTTACAACTGCAGGAGGTACAATATCACCTTAAGTTGAATTTCAGGTTGACGTCGTACCTCTCACAAATATTGAAGCCTTTGTTCCCATCCCGCTACCAGCAGTAGGCCCTGCCTGCCAAAAGCACCCACCAGCCTTCAGCCATAGCCGTACCAACCCTTCACTACTCTGTGATCAATGGAAGGTGCACAATATCTGACTTACCCACAAGATGCTAAAATAACGAATTGTCACAATAAGCTACTATTATTCATTAAGGCAGGTGTACCATTTAAATTTAGGTACTATGGTAGTTTTTCATTTTACCATCTTTACTTGATGGCTTTTGGCGCGAGATGATGATGTAATTCCCCTTTGCGCCATCCCATCCCAGCAGTCTACATCAGGCCATGATCCGAGGCAGACGAGTTGTTCCGTGGGAGCCTTCAACTTTGTTCTCAACTGATAGCCTAATTCTTGTAACTATAATTCATCTTCCCAAACCTTTTCACTTAGCTCCCAGTGTGTCCCAGGGTCAGTTTGTGGTGTCGGGTCTATCCCGCCCACCTTAAAGTACACCCCACCACATGACAATGCCTTATGGTCCACCTTATACGGGACTGGCCGACTCCAGAAGAGTGTTTAAAGTTAACAGCCTTGCATACATCTGCTGTAATCACAGACTCTTTGCTTTTAACTAAGGTGTATTCACAGTTCAAACAGCCATGCATAGAAACTAGTTACACAAGTAAATTATGGTATTGGAGGCCTCCAATATAACTCACCCTTCTCCCATCGGGACTGTCGTCAGGGTAATTAATGCTTAACTAGATAAGTAACAAACTCAAGTGTTTCATTGTGTGTAATGTGTTAGTGATCAATGTCAGACTTAAGTGTTTAGTGTGTGTAGTGTTCTAAGCATCCATGCCAATTCCATGTAATGCAACGTGCCGATTAAAGTTATGTCTATCCCAGTGGCGTCTCGTCAGGGCAAGCAAGGCAATCAGTGCTTGCCCAGGCAGTTTCCAGACATTGTATTTTATAAATAAATATTTTATTCAGAATAGTATTTCACTTTGGCTCGTACCGTTAGGTGTATGTATTTTTTACACTATATTCTTGGGACCCAGTACTGTGCGCTATAAGAAAATAACTCGTTGACACACAAAACTTGCTGTTTTAGAAGCATTGCTAGGTTTAGAAGCGCTGGGAGAACCGCTTTCAGCAGGAAGGCTGTCGCAGTAGTTTCCTTTCGGAAGAGGGGGTGGCATGGTACAAAGGTTCAGGGAGGGGATTGGCTGTAAAAACATGTGGTAGAAGCTACGAAGGTAGCGCTTTCTTGCCGAACTAAAGCGAACATGGCCGAAGCAGACGGTGGAATTCTTCCACCGACTGCTTCGGCTATGTCTGCTATAGTTCGGCAGGGCAGGTGGCGAGGTCGCGTTTTAGTCGGCGGTCGTCTCTCGGGGCGCGCGCATTTCTCTCGCGGACTGTTGGCTGGCAGTGCGTGGGGGATTTGTGGGCGTACGGGAGGCGGCCTAGCAGTGCCAACTGCTACCGACCGCGTCCCGCGGGTGGTGGATACGGGAGCCCAGCTCGAGAGTTGCAATCTCGCTGGGGTGACTGAATAACCAATAGCAGTCCGCGGACCAATGGCCGGCCTGTGGAGTCGTTATCACGGCTATCGGGGTGAAAGGTAGCCTGAATGCAGCTCGGCGCGTGGCAAAAAGCAGTTCCGTCGGCGAAGGCACCGCAGGGGAGCTCGATGTGCCCTAGATGCGAAGTGTAGACGAACTGCGGGCTGGAAATTGCGGAGCTGTGAAATGCCGCGCGCGCAACGGAACTGAACAGCATCGTAACTCTGAAGACAGAGATGGCGGCGCCTTTAAGTTGGGGCCCTGTTGGAGCCAGTGGTAGCCTGGGCGGCGCGACCTTCAACCGTCCCGGGATTTTGGAGGACAAGAGGATCCGACTCGCAAGATACTTAATTCGCCTGAACGACTTACCCCCACCCTGGCTTGAAAGGTTGTTGGCTGTTGACTGGAAGAAGGAAGATGAAGATGGCACAATGTGAGGCTGCCTTTCGCCCCATGCGCCCGCAGTTCGAGCCGGTTTACTAGCTTGTCTGCCCACATCTGGTTTAACTGTGGCTGCCTGGGCAGCTGGGCTGGGCTGACGAGTGAAGTCGCCCGCCCCTGGGGGCGCATGCGCCCCTGGTTAATAATAACCCAGGAGTACCCAACATTTAAATGCGGGCCGCAAGGCCCAAGCTCCCAACTCCAGCATGGTTGATTTTTCAGCCCCTCCAACTCTTCTTACCTGGACCCTTCTTCCCTCTTGTCCAGTAGTTACCTGCTTGCTTAATGCATGTTTATTTGATCCCCGCATGACCCGGCCCAGGGTTTTCCCTGTGTCTATGAAGGTTTTACCTGGGTCACATTAGCTAGCTTTTAAGCTAGGCGACCAATGGGGCGTCAGTCATGGCGCCAATCGCAGCCATGGCTGGCCAGTAAACCCTAATAGCACACGATGCACGCGCCCTTGTCCCGCATGGTTAAAAACCCGCATGGTAGAGTGTATAGGCTTTGGCCTGAGACACACTTAGGTCCTACCCTAACCTGGACCCTCCCCTTACACACTTAGAATAATTTAGGCTAGGAAAAATATCGTGGCGTTTCAGGAATGATTGACGTGCCAGTTTCTTGGTACACGTACCAGATAACAGAGTTTCTGATCACGTATGAAGATAATTTATTTTGTGTTGGTACGAAAAATACCAAGATTTAATTTGTACTATTCTAGTACATTTTTATGAGGTTCTTCTCTTTATTTTAAGTACTTACTTTTCCATGTGTTGTCTGTTTATATATTTTGTACCAGATATCGATGATACTACACTCCCACTTAGTATATAAGTAATGTAGAGTAGGTATTTTACAATCAGAATAATGCAAGTTAAACATTATTTTTCAAAAATAATTTATTTAAAAAAAAATGTCAATTTTTCTACCTGTGGAATAGTCAATGTTCAGTTAAGAAAACTACTTAAATAGCACCATTTTGTACCTTGAAATCCATATTTTCCCGGGGGAGGGCCCCCGGAACCCCCCCCCCCCCCACATGTTTTGATGTGAACAGAGTTGTTGCTTCCCCTCATGTAAACCTCACGCCTCGCCACTGGTCTATCCAACTGAGTATTTTTAATTCCATAGTTTGTGAACTTCCCTGCTAGGGATCAGTGCACTATGCTGTGTAGGGACTGTGCAACCGTCAATTAGTTATAACTCCCAACAGCCTAAGGCCTAGTGGGACCATGCTGGGGCCAACGACCCATGCAACAAAATTGGTTAGTTGCAAACCTGCCTGGCATCCTCCCGAATAATCAACTTCAGAGTAGGTACCCTGGGTCTCGAACACAAAACCGCGGAAGATGGCAATGTGAACAATCATTACTGCATAGTTACATTTTGGAACATGAATACGATATACACGACTGACAAAACATATGAAAAACACTACACAGTTAAAACCGAATGGTGGCCATCCTCCAATAGTTTCACCTGTGCAACAAAAAAAAAACCTAAAATTCTGACTAGCATGAATACAAAATAATCACTTAACACGTGTGGTTGTTATTATGTAGGAAATATAAACTAATGTATGGCATGTGGCGTTAAACTTATTCAACATCATATGGACGAACAAAAAGTGGGCCCCGAAGGTAAGTGGGTCTTAAACAATGAAAACAATGCTGGTATACATTTCACCTAACCAGTCCAGTGTAGGCGAAGCTGAGAGATTCTTGATGACTATAACACATTACCTGAGGTCTGGGTCGCGATCGGCACCCAAACTAAATATCACAAAAATTATTTAGAAAATTGAAATGTCCCTTGTATGGGAACACATTATTAAATTTCATGGCTGGTGAGTTCAAGCCAGTCGTAGAAGGGTAGCCATTGAGCTGATGGAAAAGGATTTTAAAACTTACATTATTAATGAAACATGGTTAATGTTGAAACAAAAGTTGAAGGGCTCCGCCGTACGACATTACTAGACCTGACTCGAAATTATGGCGAACTGACCCAGGCCATGGCCTCCGAGAGCTAACCCACTCGCTTCTCGCGAAAACGTGTCGTGTGCAAAATGAATAACTCAAGCTATGTTCTCTGCCTAGCCGTGCTAATCCAGAAAGTTGTTGTTAATGAACATACAATAATTACTGCAATGAAAACATTGTCTTTCATTTCTTGGTTACAATTAATAAATACAGTTACAAACCTTGGATTGCCACACTGGTGACGATCGACTCATCGGTGGTGACGGTCAAACGCCTCTCTATATTACTCTGCACTAGCACTAATGGTGTTTTCTGGCTGCCAATGCTCTGGCGAGACATCGATGCGCCATAGTGGTCGAAGGAGCACCGATAGGTGTCGTCATTATGCAAAAATTGAACATGTTTACCTAAAATAGTTCAAAGTCCCAGATAACCGCACCCTCACTCACATGTCTGTTAGGTGGTCGAATTTACACTGGCACACGAGATACGATGCGAGTTGGAGACCTACCGAGCAACGCATCCTCCTATAACCACAGAGACCATAATGCTTTGATCTCCTATCCTCTCGCGAGAATGCATTCAAGAACACGTGTACTGACAAATACTAATACCAAACCTGGGACTGGGTATCATACTCAAATCTATGACCATCGGGGGACAGGCGGAACCAGCATCAATGTATTAACAGTAACATTTCCTTTGATTCATTGTCAAATATTAAACTCTATTGACTTACCAGGGGAAATATTCGGCAGCAAGAAGTCACATTCAACTTAAGTTAGTTCGTTAAAATATATACTCTGTCTTTGATATGTACTATGCTTAGACGAAACCAAATATTTAAATTGAACTGTAATACAGGTAATTGTGTCAACTCTTTGAAACCAGATTGTCATCTTATCTTCCTTTAAATCCCATTTAATATTTCTGCTAATTACTCTCACTAATGATTTAAAAAAATTTATATGTAAATAATTCAATAACAGCCATTTTGAGCACCTTAAGGTATGTAGCTTCGTACTATTTTACATCCAAGAAGATACTTTGTTTTTAACTCTTTGCCGCATACTTTTCGATTTCGATGTTAAATTGAGGTGGTAAAAAAAGTCGCTTATCTAGAAAATAATATTTTTTCATGTATTATTCATTATAGTTATCTGCTTTTTTTTATCATTCATATAATTGATTGTTTTTTTTTGTTTTTTTAACTGATATTAAAATTGGTTTGTATAAATACAATACTATATTATGTTAGACAATTCGACGACACTCTTGTTATGTAACAAATACTTTCTGTTTGTAATGTTGTCAACCAAGACCGCCCCGAAAATTATTAGTCCAGCTTGCGCATCCCGTGTCCACCCTGGAAATGAAGAAATTAGATTTTGTGCTGTTGTGAGTGCGATTTGTGTATGAGAATTTTGCAATAAAGTCATTTATTTTCGTGGTAATATCTTTAATAGTATCAATGTGTTCTGGAAATGGTGTTTAAAGAAGACATAGTCAAATGGTTCAAGCAGTTAAGTAGTTATAAACGTATTGATGTGATGTGTAGTTTGCTAAATATGTGCCTTCCCTTTGAACTACGGTATCTTGGCACATGTCTAGAGGACCTCGGGAAGCGAGATTTTAAAGAATTGAGGGACTCTGAGAACAGAGCGAATAACGTCTCTGAACTGTCTGAGCTACAAGTGTTAAGTGACAAACGAACTCAAGGAAAAATAGCGCTTTATCTGTCTTTGCTTCATTCGTGTAACTATGCGTGTTCTAATACCCTTTACAAGGTGCTTGCGAACTTCGATGTGGGTGAGATCAGCACTATTGTAAACAATAACACCACGGACGAAAATCCGTTGGAAGAACTTATGCTCATATACACGCTTGCAATGAACCACCCTGCGTTCACATTCGAACAGAAATCTGTTTTTGTTAATATTTTCTTGAAGCTTCAAGAGGAAGAAAGCAAGTGGTTTGCTTCGAAACACCCTCACGTCGGTATGAGCCTTGTTTACGTCAAACCGCCAATTCAGGTGGGTCCTGTTTCTTCCATATTTTTTATTAATAAAAAAAAAGGCTCATTACATGAGTTGGATCATGTTTATTATTATTCTGTTTGTCATCTAGGCATGTATACCACCGTGCCAGGGGTCAGAAGAGCAGCAGGAAATAGTTTTTCCATGTCCAACCATCTCGCTACCCCCAGGACATGCTGCAGGTGAGGACTTTGTTAATTGGCAACTTTAGAATCTACCTAGTGTAAATCCTGCACACAGCCCTGATAAATGTGGTAGGAATTTTAAATGTAAGTTTCATAAACAATTCATAGCTTGTGTAACATTAGGTATACTTAATAGTTTCAGATTACCAGTTCATTTTATAAGAATTATATGAATTAGTAAGCAGTGTACATTTAGGTATTACTAAGTTGGACACCTTGTGAGGCTAAGTTGGTCGAAAATTGGTTTCAGGTGTCATAAGCTATGATTTATTCTGTTCTGAATAAATTTTATTTAGGTTTTATAACAAATTCTAAAATGATTGGACACATTTGTAGGAATATAAATAATTTACATTCGTTTAGTGGTGACAAAATTTTAATACTCAAAAATTAATGATAGTAACATCCTGATGTGTACTAAATGAAAAATATATTAATTATTCATAAGTCTTGCTTTCTCAGATATAAGGTGGTAACCTTAAAAAATTTATCCTTGTGCTACACAGCTTTTCATAAATTAAAACCTGAAATAAAATTTTAAACTAGTACCTATGTACTAGGTCTAAATGACAAAATAAATTACACAAATTTTATTTATTTCAATTTCATTGAATCTTTGACATAATCATAATTTAGTATGGAAATAAAATGTGGTAATTGTTCCGTATCATGTTTCCAAGTTTATCTTTTGATCCTGATGGCATAATCCTGTGGTACATAATGCTTATTATTTTAATTAAGTACGTCAAAATATCCTGAACATAATAAAAAATATTACAATACAAATTATGTAAGGACTATAAATAAATTCATTTTCCAATTTTTATTTGGTCTTATAGTATGATCATAATTCATTATTACATCACAGTTTATCCAGGATTTTTCAATTTACTGAATTAAAACAGCAAGCATTTTTTTACCACAAGATTAATGTGTTCAGGATCATGCCATTAGGATCAAGGGATGGACATGGATAAGCGATACAAAACTTTTACCATAAATATTGGTTATTTCGTTAAGCTAAAAGGCCAGGTAGCCATTACAAACATGGACTTTATGATGATAAGCAGGTATATATATATATATATTACCTAGAAAAAGAAAGTACATAAAGTAAAATGTATCATTTGTTATTTGTCTTTTCTAACCTTGCAAACAAGTTCAAGGGTATACCTAACTGTTTACCGAGCATGTTTGCTTGAACAAGCTAACTGGTGTGAGATTGCAATAAGAAAATGTTTATAATTTAAATAGGTATTAGTTTTAGTGATACATATGAGGAAACTATCCTTACAAATTGCAGATGTGTAAAATATTTTTTGTCCAATATTTAATTTTATCTCTAGGTTTGGAAAAAATCCAAAAAATATTTTGATTCTTGAGTAATACTTAAGTTTTACTGTTATTATCCAACTGATACAATTGTATTAAAAAAATTATGTGTCTGCACATATGAGAAATTCACAAACTAGGAACATCACTAATTTGGTATTATATGTTTGTAAAAGAATTTAATTTATAAAACCAGAATTATGGTGTATTTTAAGGTACTGTATTCCATTTAATAATAATAAAAAACATTTCTGTTATTTTATAAGTTTAACTTCAAATTGATCCAAAAAGATTACAGCTTTCCAAAAAAAAAAAAAAAATATTTAGAGCTTAAAAAATTTTGCTTGGTTGTGCCTTTTATTTTAAGGTTTTGGTAGCAGCTAGGAATATGGAAATCAGGAAATTGTGTGAAAACAGCATGGAATGAGAGTCACACATTTATTAGCATGGCTTAATATCAAAAAATCAAGAAATTTTAGAAAGAAAAGAAGGCAGTTAAATCTAGTAAAATAGTTAGGTATGTTTTATGAGTAACTTTAAATGCCTTTTAATGCATGTAGCACTTGCTTAAATGCTAGTTATTTAGAAATTCACTTCTTCCCCTCTTCTGTCTTCTCTGAAAATGTTGTATAATTGTGATACTAACTTATGCGGGATGATCAAGCAACTTAACTGTTTAGAATACTTTATTTATTTTTATTGCTTTTTAAATAATTTCTTCCAACTTGAATTTATTTTAGCATTCTTGATAGAATAAGAACTGTTATAGGTTTATTGCAATTTACTTTAGTTTAAAGTGATAGTGTTGTTACGTAAAAAAAATATTTTTAAATGTCTTTGTTCAAATTGGCTGTACCTTTTGCAGTTTATGTATTCAAGAGTGTAGTGGGTGTAGAAAGTAAAGTGAGATTCATGATGACTAACAAATTTAATTATTTTTGTTAAAAATGTTTCAAATAATTGCAATTTATAAGATTTCTTTGATTTTATGCGAGAAATGACAGTTATCTATAAAATATGTTTCATTTTTATTTGGAAATTATTGTGGTGGTTTCTAGCTTTGTTTAGAATTTGTTTAAATTTAGTGAGCATGTTGTTTCTCCCTAGATGATTTAACTGTAACCGAATTCTTTGCGATTCACGCTATTTTTGTTATGAATAACCTACCTAAGTCTAAAGCTGCATTATGAAACCAGGTATTCCAATTTGTAGTTGCCGTCCACCTGCACTATCTCCCGAGCTGGTGTAGTAGCTGTAGTTACATCCACTGTTTGAACTATTTGGCTGCAGTAACTTGAGTACTTCTGGTAAGAAAACTGCCTGGTTAATGTTTGGCTGCGTGAGTTCTAGATGGTGCAGAGCATGTGAACAGAGTCATTGACTGCAGGCGAAAGTGAATGTGCAAGCTGTACTGCAATCTAGATGTGGGTTCACAACTATTAATTAAGCAGTTATGACATTACAGAAAAAAAAAAACTTTGTTGGATTTATATTTATTCACAATAGAAGATAGTAGGTTATGTTAATGTAGTTGGCTGTATCTATGAAAGGTTGGCGAATAATGAAACCATCTCCAAATAAGAGCCTTTTAATTTAATAATATTTATTTTTGAAATTCTTAGAATTTCACAGCTGTTTTGCTAAAAAAATAAAACTAACCTGTACAAGCATATGTTCCTTGAACGAGAATAAATTCAACTGTCACCTAGCTCTCGGATGTACAGTGCCTACTCTAAGTTAAGTTGAAGTGTGAGTAGCCAGTGAGAGCTCAGTAGAGGGAGGCAAGTGTTCCTGGTGAGGATGGGGTGGAAGTGGAGAGCTTAGGGGAAGATTCCGGCTGTGAGAGGATAGGAGGCTTTAGGAACTAAAAAGAATAGGATGGGGGGGGACATTTCCACCCGTCAGAAGTCCAATTGCAAGCTTATGCATTCAAGTAATAGAGTTTCTTGTGGGCACAAAATGACTTTGTCAAAGGTTAAACTCTTAGCCTCTTATGCAAGTAATAAAAATATGTCGAGAATTGCAGGAGTCTAGAAATGTAAAAAAAGAAAATTGGATGTGTTATGAAGTTCTCTTTTACTAATTTGAACATCTATCATTTTCAATGATGCATTAATCATTCATTTAATTACAGCCTTATAACCAAAAATATATTTAATATGTTTGCTACATTTTTTCTGCATCACCGGTAAAAAAAATAGTTATGGCGTGACAGTATTGAAGCTATTTGAAATTTTTTTTCTGTGTATTCCAGCAATTTGCCATTATATGGTGCTGTCACACACCATGTTGAATATTTAGTTTTATTGTCATTACCATTATTTGAAGGCTTTTTCTGAAAATTTATCATGGTAGCTGTCTTGCATTTAAAGGAATGCAAGTGTTTATATTTATGAATACTTGCATGAAATTTTACAGATCCAAAATAATGTTTATTAAATATCTGGTGAGAAAATGTGTGAACCAACAAAAAAAAAGTGAGAGAGCTATGAGAATTAAGTTACAGGAAAATTAATTACAAGAAAATGTAATAAGCAACTGCGTGTGAGCACTAGCCTTAAGCATAAGATATAGCATTTGTGTTACGTATTCATGTACAGCTCAGTGCTCCGATTCATAAAATAAAATAATAGCAATATATATCTTTATATACAGAACGCTTAAAAAAAATGCTAGGTACAGATTGGGATTTGCATATAAAAAGTGTTTTAAATGTAAATAAAATTCAAGTCAAACATTAAATGAATACTAGTATGGTATTGTCACATTGTCAGCTATTTTCTTTGACTGGAACTAAGAATTAAAGTATTAATCATGAACTATAAACGTGTGTGTGTGTGAGCTGTACCTATTACTTGATTCCTAAACAAATCATTTAGCTAAGTTGAACCTTATTCAGTTTGAAACAAATTTTGATAATAAATGTATTCAGAACCTTAGAGAATACTGGGAAGTATGCATATTATGAGGAATGTTGATGTGAAAATTCAAAGCTGCAACTGAGTCTTCTTGCACCCAGATTGTTGCTTTGCTCTGTTCGTGGACACGTTCAGGTTTCCCACTGTACTCACGGCATGCAGGACGTACTGCCTACGTGTGTGTTTTATGCATTTATACACACAAGCAATCTTCTGCTGCAGTTTCACCACAGAAAATTAATTAAAAATGCACAGACAACTCAAGGTCTGAAGTGTTTCCCAAGGCTTGTTCAAATTTTGAAGTTGGAGCTGAACACTTTTCTGTTTAACCTGTGACCAAAGTTTGCTGGTCAAATTAAAAATCGCATTTATGCACAAAAATACACACAGGGTTGTAAACTTCCATTTGTTCCTCCATTACTATGATAAATATTCTTGAATGCCAACTCATATAATCCTGTGTGTGTGTGTGTGTGTGTGTGTGTATGTATGTATATATATATATATATAAAAAATATCACACAGTTCTCTGCTTTTACCATTACATCCTAATAAAATGTAGTAAGTGTAGTGCTGAATTTTAAGTAGGTATTCATGTATAACATCACATTTATAAAAATTAATTATTTTTATGGAATTTCAGTGGTTTATTTTTTACTCTGACCACAAAGTGCTACATTCCAAAAATAGTATATTATATATATGTATGTACTAGCTGAAGCACCCGGCGTTGCCCAGGTTAAACACGTCATACTATAAAGAACATCACTGCCGAGTTTCAAGTCTGTAGGACATGCACTTGAATAATGGGAAATTAGGATTTTAAAGTCCCATTGATTGCACAATCTCTGTGCATGACTACGCATCAGCAAAACCGGGACGCCAATCTTCAGTTTCATTTTGTGAGAAGGCAGTGAACTTCTAGGCAAGACGTGACGGACACACTAAACAATAGTGTGTTACAAATTCAATGCAACGCCATTTATTCATGAAGTTCTAAATTAATCTATTATTAGCGCCTTTAGTTTGCTAATGAAGCGGATGGGTTTCGCCAAGGAGAAGGAAAGAAAGTTGCCAGAATATATAAATTTTACCAGCATAAAACCTTTTTTGTTTAGAAATACCTTTTTTAGTCTGCTATCTTTGATGAGATCTCAGGTGATTATTTTTTAATGGTAAATATTGCTTTGATATGGCACTTGAGCTGGATTGTTTAATTCATTATCTAGAGAACAAAATTCATGAGAAATGAACAGAATTAATAAACAAGGGCATATGCAAGGGCAGGGGATGCATCCCCCCTCTCCCAAAATCCTAAAAAATCTATCATTCACATCAACAAATGAAAATATTTTGAAAGTAAACAGCAGGCAACATGGTTCTGTTTTCTCCCTCCACCCTCCCCACCCACAAAATGAAATTCTACGTAAGCTCCTGCACGTAATGCTACATTTGAGGTGTTTGAAGGCATTTTTCCAGTTTCCAGTGTTATTCTGCATCATCAGATATGCCTGATAGGACTTGGTAATGAGTTAAAGCTCTTTGTAGGCATTTGTGTAACCTGTTTGGGCATTAGACTGATCAAGGTGTGTGAGCTCTGTTGAGTGATTGATGTGTGCCAAGGTGGCTGTCAGAAAACAGAATGGCAGTGAGTAGTGAAACATGTTACCATGCACTATGTGCTGGATTATTTTATAAAATATGTATTTAGAGGAGGCATTTAGAAGTTTCTTCAAGTAAAGGAATCTACGAATAATATTTATGTAGTGGTCTTCAAAGTCTAGCAGAATAAGGTGTTTAAGAATTTCCTCTATAATTTTTTTTTAAGATCTCCTAACTTTTTTAAAATGTGTTTTTAAAGCAATAAAACGACCTAGCAGAATCATTAGTGAAAAAGTGACAGAATGAAATTTATTTTCTCTTAGAATGGTGGCACAAATTTGGCGGGAGAAAGCTATTGGCCCCCAGAAATTGCCTGCATTTTATTTGTATGTACGGAGGCCATTCTAAAAGTAAAGATTGTTTCTTTCTTTAGATATTTTTACTAATAAAACTTATTTTACAAGACGTATGATATCTTAGCTATTTTTCTACTTAGTCGCCATACAAATTTAAACATTTTTTACATAGCATATCCCCAGCTTTTCTATGCCGTCTGCATACTCAGTTGCAGCCAAGTTGTTGAACCAGTTACCAGTGTCCTCTTTTAGTTCTTTTGTCACTTCCATAGTGGTTCCCGGTCCATAAAAACCCCTTGAATTTGGTGAAAAGATGGAAATCATACAGAGTTGGTCAGTCATAGCTGAAGGTCGGCCGAGCATTCTTCATCATTAATATTCATTCGCCCGCCATTAAACATAATGCACCATTTTCAAACTGAATCTTTGTTCATTACATTACCAAATAAACCGCTGCTATCGCTTGAGAGTTTGAGTAAAAAATGCTTGTGGCACCATGGTTGTTCTACCGAAAAGAACGACTTCATACTGCACGCACACTTTTCATGAATTTCCCTCTTTATTTGCTTTATTTCCTTTTAAAATACCTTCTCAAATAATACCATTTTTATTGATTCTGTACTGTCACGTGACTTGTTTTAGTTTAAGCATTCAAACCATTACGATGTTAGTGTCGGAATGTCCTGTTTTTTTATAAATAAAGAATGAAGTTGTATAGTGGCGTAGGCTTACAAAGTTGTTGTTCTCTTCTAGCATGGGAAGCAAGTTACTCTCCGTACCACCCGCTGTGGAGGCGATGTCTGTCTGGAGCACGGCTTGCAGGTGCAGACATGAGCAAAGCAAGGCCCGCGCTCGGCTTCCACCCGGGGCTGAGCCTGGCCCACGACGCGCAGGGCACGGGCTACATGCAGGTGGCGTTCCCCTCGCCCCAGCCCCTGCCGTCCGTGCCGTGGCAGCCCGCCGTCATGATGTGCGGGGCCCTGCCCGTGGCGTCGGACGAGCCCGGGCCCCCGTACCCCCTGTCGCCTTGCGCCAGCCGGCAGTCGTCCCCCTCGCAGTCCGGCTCCCCCCGCTCGAGCTCCCCGGCGAGGCCCCGCGGGCGCCACGGCTGCAAGGCCCCGGGGGACCCCCTGCGGGAGACGCTGGGCAAGGAGATGCCCGGCTACCTGTCCCACCTGCAGAACTACAGCGTGGACGAGGTACCGTCCCTTTACGTGAGCGTTACATGGTCTCGATGTTTCATGTATGACACGGACAACTGCGTTAACTTAGCTGCCAGTGATAGCTAGGGACAAGATTTTATGGTTTTATTATTTTTAGATCAATTTAATTTTTAAAATAGTAGATTTCGGTATTATTGTAGCACTTGTACAACAGAATCATTAGTAATAACAATAAGTATGTTTAGAACAAACAGAACTACTCAGAAAAATACATCTGCAAATTTGCCGACGTCATTAATGTTTTAAAAAAAAAGGGTTGCTAAAAAAATATGCAAGATCAAACATAATATTAATTTTTTTTTTTAATGTGTTAGTCCATGTGCTTTGGTACAAAATTCATGCTAAATAAATTACATCCAAGGAACATTAAATCTTTTTAACTTTTATTAAATTTTGTTGGATTGCTGAGTTTTCATATTTTTAGTTTAAAATTCGGTGCTAAGAGGTCTATTAACTTGCATTTCGGTGCTCTGTGGTGTTTTTTATTTGGTTTTAATGCAATTCATCGTATAATCTGTAATCTTGTCCCTGGCAAGAGCACCTTCGTATCTGTTGCTGAAGCTGCTCGTCGGAGAGGATGCCTGTGGTTGGTTGAGCCGGTTGTCGCAGCGGCAGGAGGGCAGGGCAAGCGGCTAGAGCGCGGATGGCTGGTACAGTTGCAGGGCATGGGGGACGAGGAGCTGAAGAAGCTGGGGCTGCCCACCGGGGCAGTCCACCAGCTCCGCAGCATAGTCAGCAAGCTGCACAGCACCAATGGCTTGAGCCCTCTGGACAAGCGAGAGCATCGCAGGAAGGCAGAGCCCACCGATCCTGAACAGGTGCAATCTCGTCTTTTTTCCTCATTCATTTAGACTTAGTAAATTTTCTTCTTTCTGGACGAAGATTTACATTTTGTTTCATAGGTCTAGCCTTTCAATTGTGTATTATGGCTAGTTAAATGCATATTTTGAAGTAGTTTACTTTTGGATTTGCAATAGTTCAAGTTCTTGAAACATTTTTTTATGAAAATTTGGTTTTCGATAGCTGTTCTGTTAGATGTTTACTTTTGTTTAGACATGCGGGGTATTATTTTTAATTTCAGCTTGTTCAATTTCTCCACTTGATTTACAGCATTTTTGTTGAGGTTTACCATATTCAAGCCCAGTTTATTTACTGTGGTATCATTTCACAGGCAGTTCAAGGAAGTGTACTGTTTTGAAATGCCTTGTTTCAGTTGAGACAACAGGTAGTTAGTCAGCTTGACTATAAATTATCAGGTTTCTTTAAGGTGTAGTATATTTTATTTATTAATGATTTGATAACCTTAAATAAAAACAACCAAAAGGATCATCAAATGTACAATATTTTTTTTTAATTTGGAGTTGTTAAAAATTTATTTAATAATTGAGTAATTGACATATGTGTAATTATTCAATTGTAGTAATGAAAACTCATCTGAAGTTAAAAATACTGGATTAGAGGAAGGGTTTTCGATAATGAATGGAAAGGGTATTCTCAGTGAGCCACACATGGTAAGCAGCATTGGAAGCCATGGGACCATGGCAGGCTTGTGTTCGCGCTGTGCAGGGAGCGGACAGAAAGCCAGACGCGGGGGTCCCGGCCGTGCCGCCCCACCAGCAGCTGATCACGGCTCCAGGGGTGGGCATGACGTGCATCACCGTGCCGGTCACCACCGCGCCTTCCTCGCGCCATGCGCTGGTGAGATGCACTCCTCGCTGCGACCGTGGTCGGCTTCGCCGTCGTTCGTTCGACGATCAGCTGTGAGCGGGTGGTAATCGCATCTTGGTGGGTCCTTGGCCGGCTTGCCACGTGCTTGCTTGCACGGCGGTTGTCAGGAGACGTGTTGCGCGGCGGGGGCAACAAGATGTCTGGCAGCTGCGTGCTGCGTCCTCCGTGTCCGAGGTCTTCGACGATGCCACGCACGGTAGTGGTTGCTTGTGGAGAAAGAGTTCCCGTTTAACCCTCCGGAGGTTCATGGGGTTAAATAACCCATATCCCATCGTTGAACGGGTCGAGCTTGTCTCGTACGATCTTAGAGTACCGGCCGAGGTGAGGGGTGAGGCATCCCTCTACTCACATGAGAGGTAAGGGCTCATGCCTGTCGAGGTGACTGAGACCATCCATTTTGTTGCCCACGGATCGAAAGTACATTTCAAGATTTTTTGGTTTCAGTAACTTGCTGGTTAAGGCTTTGTGTGATCTTTGTCCGTAGGTGTTGAGGGGCCTGTCCAGGTGTAACAAACTAAACAACCACCGCTTACGTTCCCTTAAGTGCGTCCACTCCACTGACGAGCCGGTTTTTCAGCTGTCTGCGACTTCATTTAACTTTGCATCATTACAATGTTATCTACTTTTATGTAACCTACTAAATATAAAATACTACAATGTAAGATTTCAGTGGTAAACATCAATTTATTTAACATGGGAACGTAATATACAAAACATATATTTATTTATTTTTTCTCTTACTCTGTCAGCTTTGGAACAAATGGTGGTAGTAGCTATGCTCGGCCATGTGTAATTAGCCAATGGAGAATTCTGCCAGCTATTTTTATGTGTGCAGAAAATATACTGTCTGTATTTTTTAAATACTACCGTGGCAGCTAAATCTGTCATTCATAGTGTGTTTGTACAATCACTAATCTGGGAGTTTGGTCATGTCTTCAGTAATACACTGTTCTTTGTATATATTTTCCTTTATACTATTAAGACATGAATAATTATTTGAATAGGTTTCCAATGCCTCCAATGTCTTAATAGATTTTTTTTTGAATAGGGTCTGCTTTGTATCTTATTTATTATCGGAAAGATTAAAATTAACTACATTTAATCACCACCATAATCTGAGTTCGGATTGCACAATCTTTCTTCGTGCATGTCTGTCGGATTAAAATTAAGTTAAAGTAGAAAATGTTTTTGGTTAAAAATAGGTAAATAAAAAGAAATACATTCTTTAAAAAAAAATTTTTTTAGCTGAATACTTCTTGTACATTCTGGTGAGTGTGTTGAATGATGTATTTGCGCAAGTAATTACATATTTATGTTTAATATTAAAAAAAATTGTTAGTGGCAAATAATAAAAAAACATTTGATTGCCCCAAAATTTTTAACAGTTTAAGTTAAAAGCTGAGGGCAAAATGTGGGCACCACTGACTATAAAGCAGATATCAACACCATGAGAAACACCAGGAATTAAGCCAATATGATTTACCGTATATCAGTTTGAGGACAACCGCCAACTAAAAGTATTGATATGTAGTTGGCTGACATGGGGCCAGCTGTAGTAGATGTCTGGATTGGCTGCTCAGGAGCCAATAGGAGGAACCCTATTGTGATGGGATGATAGGATGCTTGTGTAAGAGGCACATCTTGTGGCTATCAATTGTCTTTCAACTCTGTTGACATGTGTTTTAACTGAGGAGAAAGGACTTCTAAAGACAACACGATTTGGGCTAGGATAAAAATGAAATGTCAATATTAAAATAGCTTAAAATGCAATGGCAGCAAAGCCTGCAATATAGTGTACATTTTATCATGAGTGCTAAAGTACAGTACATCATTGTGTAATTTAAAAATGTTTTCTGTCCAAAAAAAACTTAATTTCTATTAATTTTACATTATAACATTTTAACTGTTCAGTTGGCCTATTTTTCCCCCCCCCCCCCTCCCCCATCCAATTCTTTGAGTGCTATGGTACTACATCCGCCGTTTTACCAGTAAAAGTTCTTTGTTCATTTTAGTTTTGAATTCCACTGCTATATCGCATAGGAATCGAAAATATGGGGTGATAGAATCGATCGTTTTGCTTCGGTCAACCTGACAGTTCATTCTACGAATGCTAGGTGGCAGTGTAGTTCTCAACTGCGCGACGTTGATGAAATAAACACATTTGTTACAGCTTTGCGTACTATACATACCAGCTTACACGTACACGATAGTTTAGTGCTGTACACAAATAAAAAGTACAGTTTTTGGATAGTAGGCTCTTATGTTTGTAAGGATTGTTTTCGATATGAAAGAAGGAAAAATTCAAAACATTTTTTTTAATTTTGAAAATTACTATCTAAGTACGTATTCTTTTTTATTTTTATTTATTAGTTTGAATGGAGCATCTTTTGTAATTATAAGCACTAACATGTATATGTTGGTATTATTTTGGGGGCTTTCCCTGTTTCTCTACCTCTAATCTGTCGGTTTGAAAAGTCCAAGGGGACTTACCTGTCTTCTGTGTTCCCAAAGATAGTAGGTGTTACATTTATTAGGGATTGCTGTGTGTGAATAAATAAATATTGTGGTAAATAAACATAAATAAGGTACTAAAAATGTCAAGTGATACAAGTGAAAATAACTTGCAAAATGAATTTGAAGATAGTGATCTGGATAGTATCTGACATTTCAGAATTTTTTGTATCTTCAGATTATACAGATTCAGGTAGGATATATTTATGTATTGGTTTTTACTACAGTAGTGACTGTAGGACTGTTTGTGTGTGCGTCAGATGCAAACCCAACAGTTCCTTCACATCAACAACAACCTGCGCAACCTGAGGCTGGACCAGGCGGACTGCGGCAGGCACTGCTCCAACAGCAGCAGTGCGTCGGACAGCTCGAGCGCCAGCCACTCCCCGCCGGACACCCCCTCCATGCCCCCCACCACCCCGCACTGGGAGAGAGGTGGGTGCTGGCTTCACGCCGAGAACGTCAACGACAGGTTGTTTTTTTTTTTGACGTGACAACGTCTAATAAATCGATGAACGCCGGCTGCACGCACAAAAAAGTGTCCCGTTACGCACATTGTCCCGGTTCGCTGTCCCGTTACACTCATTGTACGCTTGCGTCGCATCTATGTCTCTTCCACTCGATTGGAACAACCATCGATTTGACTTTTTCGAGACACATTAAACTTGAAACACTCCCATTCGTTTCCTACTTCTCCTATCATCGTCCTATCCTTAACAGAATAACAGAGATTGGAAGAAGTTAAATAGCAAACATGTATAAAAGTTATAGTTAAAATAATCTCTTCGTTAAAGTAATAAACATATTTGAATTAATGAGTGCAAATAAAAGTAAATTTATCAATTAAATTGTAGATTTCATTTCACTCCTTCTTTGTATCCATACAAAATAGTGATAATTCAATAAAAATAATTCAATTTTATTCATAAAAGTACCTATGCAATCAATTCATCAATGTTTTGTTATGACATTGTCATGTTAAACTATCGTCCGTAAACCGACTTTACAGACAACCAATTTTTTTAATGTAGGGCTATGCAAGACCTCCCAAACTTTTCCCAAATACAGTGAAACCTCTATTTAACAAATCTCAAGGGACCAAAATTTGTAGTGTTTGTTGTAAAGGGGTTTGTTAAATGGAGGTTTCGCACGATAAATTTCTAGTCACCATAAAGCTTCACATAAATGGCTAGAACTGTCTTTCTGACTGTTTAATACGATATGAGGAATTAAACATGAAAAAGTACATAGAATACACTTGTTTAATGGCCAACCATTGCTTAGAAATTATCAATTCCCATCCCCAGTGCTTCCTGGCATGCCTTTGTTGATGTTTGATGCCCTAGCCTCCATTAACAAGTCAAAAAGTATCTTGTCCAAATCATCATTTTTACATACTTTCACACGTTTTCGATTTGTCCCTACCAGAGAAGCGTTGTTTTCTATCTGTTCCCGGTTGGATAATATGGTCGAAAGTGTAGACGCCGGGATGTCGAAACGTTTAGCCATATCACTTTTTTTTCCACTTTCATCAACTGCATTTAAAATTTCTAATTTTATTTTAACGTTAATCTGTCGCCGCTTTTTAGGATTAGAATTCATTTTACAGTAGTAACGTGTTGTTTTCCGTAACTACGTGTGGAAATAAATAAACAACAGTGTAAACTGAAAAAACGGAAATTGTACTACACCATAGTTAAAAATATTTGCGTGTGTGCATCTTTAACCATAGAAACGCAAAATACACTAGTTGTTCGTCTTGCCAGAGCGATGGTACGAGAGGTTTCCGCCACTAGCGCTAAATGTACCCGCCATTTTGAACAAAGTGTGGCATGTATACACGACGTGTGTTATCCATGATGCTTTGTTTATTTATTGCCTTCCGCGATGTTGCTTATTATTTTAAGGTTATACGCACGTATTTTTAAGCAGTGAATGCAAAAAAATTAGTGGATGTCTTGTAGGAGATGTTTATTTTTGCGTGTTTTTTCAATAGCGGCAGTTCGTTGTAAAGGGAATTTCACTATTTCGGAACAAATAAAATTCGGTATTTAGAGGTTAAAACAGCATTGATATTATGGCGGTTCGGCGGGACCAAAATTTTATTTCGTTGTATGGGGTTTTTCGTTAAATAGAATATTCGTTAATGGAGGTTTTACTGTATTAAGAATTTCACTAAGGTTCTTTTCCCCGTCAGGCGCGGGAAAAAAATACCTGAAATTTTTGGGAAATTTTTTGTTAGGGTTATTTATGTGGAAGGGTTTTATTTTTGAACTACACTCAGCAAGCAATGTATATTCAGAGAAAATTAGTTCAGAAAAATACAGATTCATCGTGGTTATTCATATGTAGCAGCATTTGGCTGCAAAGTGAGTTAGCAAACATACATGGCCTTACATGTATGTTCTGGAAAACAGAGCACAAAGTTGTGCCTGCTCGGAGGTTCAAAAAGTAGCGAAGGAAACTTATATGGATCTGCTAGAAATATCCAGTCCTAAAAGTAAGGAGTAAGGACTCTGTTGTCCTGACATGTTACTGATAATTTTTTTTAGGTAGATAATACATAGCCGTCTAGATTTATGCCTGCCTCCACGGGTTAGTATAAAAGGGTTGCTTCACATCGCAAATAAAGAAAGAAAATGGTTTTCCATTTTATCTAAGCAGACATGTACAGAACAGATAAAGTAGCATGTTAAGATACTCCAGAGTTTTCTTACGTTTTAATTTTTAAGATAATCAAACTAAAAGGAATTAATTTTCACAGAAAAAAAAAACTAATAACATGATTGCAATCGCAACTTAAAGCATCTCAGTTTACATTTAAAAGGATTTTATTTACAATCTAATGTGGTTTTGTAAAGGTGTACAATAATATGTGTGTTTGGCATAACTTGCAGGTTTCATGCCAAAAGAGTGTGGTTCTCGAGAACACCGCAGCCCCGGGACGGACGAGAGAGAACGCAGAGTCCCGGAGCCCTCCGAGAAGGCGTCGGAAGAAGCTCCGGCTCCCGTGGTGCCGACCCAGGCGACGCGGCCTCGCCTGCCGGGGGGCCTGGGTCGGGGCAAGGTGAACCCTCCCGGCATGCCGACGCTGCCCAGGAGTCGCGGGCCCATCTCCGAGGGGGCGGGGCACAAGAGCCTCCCCGGCTGCAGGACGGCGGTGAACGGGGCTCCGAACGCCATGCCGCCCCGGCCCGGCCACGACGACAGGAAAGTGTACGAGGTGGGGCAGGCCCCCGTCGTGCCGCAGTTCTCGGTCGCGAGCAACCCGCCCCCGCGGCCCGGCGAGGTGAACGTGCCTTACACAGCATTCCTGCAGCACTTCCCCGGACTGCGCACGACCACGACGGCAGCGACCTCGATATTCCCCGCCTTCCACCACCCGGGCAGCTACATCAGGCCCTCGTACCCGTTCAGCCACAACGGAGACCTGGTGTACCAGTACCACGGTCCCCAGACGCCCCCGCCGCCCACCTTCGTGCCCCCCGTGTTCCCGGCGGCCGTCCCCCCTCCCAAGGTGTCGTGTTACAACTGTGGCAGCGGTAGCCACTTGGCCACGGACTGCAAGGAGGCGACCATGGAGGAGATGACCAAGCCAGGTGAGTTGCAGTGTGATAGCCCTAGATACGCTGGGTGCTTCTGTACACAGGGCCCCTCCCTGTTGTTTATTGTACTTACTACATTTCAATCCCCACAGTTAAAGAAAAATCTTAAGACAGTTGATCTTAATGGAGCTATAACTGGAAACATGAACTGAGTTACGTAACTTTTAAGGTTTGTTATGAATTCTGTTTGTAACATTCTTGAAATTTCTGTACTAACAGGATAAACCCAATAATTAAAAAAAAAAAATCAATTTACTCAACTGGTGCCCAGGGATTTTGGCCTGTCTGCCCCCCAATCCCTTCCTTCTCTATTTCTCTATGACCCTCTATGTACAGAGGCCTCGTCTTTTAAAATAGTGTAAGTGCTGAGACGTACTGAGTGTGCGTTGTTGAAAGAGAAATAAACATTTGTTGTTGACTGTACGTAGATTTTACAATTCTTTTAAGTTATACCAGTGGTACTAATTTACAAATAATGTCCCTTGCAAAGCAACACATGATGCTTGTTGACGTACACTGACTTTCATATGATGTGGACAGAAAAACTGTGAATTTGAGGTGTTTGCTGAAGCATCGAGCATTTAAAAAATTTTATTACAGGTGAATGGGAATGGCATTTTTACTTGAAGACTGGATTCGGTGGGGAAATATATTGGATTTTCGAGATTAGAATTGAGATTGGGAGCATCAGCATTGAAATTATGTCCTTTAGAATACAGAGAAAAAAAATACATTTACAATATAAATGTACATATATATGTAATTCTCCCATAAACATTCCTATAAATATTCCAAATGAATTCATGTTCACAAAAAAATATTGACACACAAAGGGGGGGGGAAAAACACACAAGGAAATAAAAATAAACATCTTATGGCCCATTATACCTCAAATTTTTGTGAAGAAATACTAATTCTTCAACATGTTCACTTGTTCTTTTATAGACAATATTGCCAGAACTAGAGAAAACACTTTCACTGAAAACCTCCCTTGCTAGATTTTTGAAGTATGACTAACTCATTTCTAGTTTTAGGATGTGCCTGTGCATTCCTGTTGTTGAACCATATTCAGTTCTTACAGGCCAGAAGGGCAAAAGTGCATTTCATTATGTTATCAGATAATTTCTTGAAGAATTTTCAAATAGGTGCTTAGTCACACCTGGATCACTTTTGCCACTATTGCCTGGAATGTTTTTATTTTATAAAATTTACCGTAAATAATTATCACATGCACTTTTGAATTACATTCTCATATTCCTAAATTTACTTTTGATCACGCATGATGACCAACTACCAAAAATTAAAACTGCCTGAAAATCAAACAGAAAATTATGGCAAAAATGTGAAACCAAGATGGTGTATTTCGGTTTATTTGTTAAAAATGGAGTTGTATCTTTTTGAATGTCACGCATTTGGCAGCACTGTGTATTTATGACAAATGCATGACATTCGAAATGATGCAAGCAAAATCTAGCCAAACGTGACAAACTGGCGGATAATAGCTAGCTCAAGCGGACATCCAAACAGTGTGTAGCAGCTGTTCGGACTTTGTGACTTATGTCCTTGTTGTGTGAAGTGTTACTTGTGCCCCTTTTGCGTGTCGTATAAACAGTTCGGCAAGATGGCGGGCCGCATACAGTCGTGTCGTTTGTTTTGTATTTGGCTATCGTTTCGTTGTCATATTTGTATTCACTAAATCAGACTTTTAATATATTTATGGTCCTCCGGAAGAAATTCATTGAAATAAAGAACATTTGGTCCTTCGGGCCGGATATGAACCAGCGAACCAGATTGTCAAGAGACTTAACCTTTGTTTAAACTGCCTGGGAGCATCTCATCAAATGAAACAGTGTTGGTCAAAAACCAGCTGTCACTCATGCAAGAGTAGACATCACTCGCTTTTGCAATTCACTGAAGCCAACACGCATACACTTTTGAAAGAAGAAGCAACTTCATTTCAGCATTCTCCACCTGAATCTGCAGCAACAAAACCTACACCAGCTGTTGCATTGGCTACAGCTCAGAGACCTGGTCAATCAGAACCCAGAAACGTGTTATTATCCACTGCCTTGGTGGATGTACAAGACAGTGTCGGTGGTTACCAGAATTTTCGAGCAGTCTTAGACTCAGCCAGTCAGTCGAGCTTCATAACTGAACATTGTGCCCAGCTTTTGGGGTTGACTCGTCAGAAGGCGTTCTTACCAATTTATGGACTATCACAAGCTCCCTTACACACAGCAAAGGGATTAGTTAAATGCTGCATTAAACCAGTTGGCAAAACAAACCCACAACTGCCACTTGCTGCATATGTTGTACCGAAAATAACTGCAGATTTGCCCACATTTCCTGTACATTCTGACATGTGGGATCATGTACTTCATTTGAATTTGGCTGACCCGACATTTGTTACTTCAAGTTCTATTGATATTTTGATTGGAGCAGATTTGTTTCCATATATACTCACGGGGCACAAGCTAGTAAAAAATATGGATTCACCGGTCGCACTGGATACAGTTTTTGGTTGGATTCTTATGGGTAAAGTGCCCAGTCCCATTGAACCAACCAACCATAGTGTCACTCTCTTCGTATCGACTATGTGCCCTCCGCCATCTCTGGAAACTGTGGTTGAAAGGTTTTGGGAAATAGAGGACTTCCCCACTTGTGCACATCTATCGCCAGAAAATGAAGCCTGTGAGGATTTCTTTAAAACCACTCACCATCGAGAACCTTCTGGACGTTACGTGGTTTCCCTTCCATTCCATTCACCTAAACCAATACTTGGAGACTCAAGAGCACACGCTGTTCGCTGTCTAGAGGCCTTGGAGCGCCGTCTGGTCAAGCAACCTGGACTGCGTACCGAGTACCAGGCCTTCATAGAGGACTACTTGCAGAGTGGTCACATGGAGGTCATTGCCAACCCATTGCATGATGTTGAGTCAGCCTATTATCTTCCTCATCATGGAGTTATCAAGGCAGAAAGCACCACCACCAAGCTGCGCGTTGTCTTCAATGCTTCTGCTAAGACCCAGCGAGACGTGAGTCTAAATGACATGCTGATGACCGGACCCAAATTACAGACAGATGTTCGAGAAATTCTGCTTCGGGTTCGTGTACACAAAGTTGTATTCACTGCAGACTTCAAACAAATGTATCGGCAAATAATGGTGGACAAGGAGCATCAAGACTACCAGCGAATTGTGTGGCGTTGTTCTCCAACCGATCCTATAGTGGACTATCGTTTGCAGACTGTTACTTACGGAGTTTCATCTGCCCCTTATCTAGCAATTCGCACCTTGCATCAGCTGGCCCAAGATGAGCAATGTAACTTCCCTCAAGCAGCTCATGTTTTGAAGTCTGATTTCTATGTGGATGATGTTGTCACAGGGGCCAATAGTGTTGAAGAAGCCATTGCTCTTCAAAAGGAACTTATTGCTTTGTTGGCAGCTGGTGGCTTCCATCTCAGGAAGTTTGCCAGCACTCATAGTGAAGTGCTTGAATGGCTGTCCTCAGACCAGCTACAATCCCCAGCATCTATGTCTTTTGACAAAGAACAGCCAGCTGTGGTGAAAGTTCTTGGTGTACAGTGGAACCCTAGCTCAGACTGTTTTTCTTATCAGATGACTCCATTAAACAGCTCAAGCACCAAGAGGGCAATTCTTTCAAATATCGCCAGGATCTTTGATCCCCTTGGATGGCTGACGCCCATCCTCTTGTATGCCAAGTCTCTTGTACAGCTGTTGTGGCTCACTGGAGCAGGATGGGATGAACAGCTTCCTCCAGAGGTCTTATGTAGGTGGTGTGATTTTAAGTCTGAACTGTCTTTGTTGTCACAACTTCGACTGCCTCGGTGTGTATCAGGCTCAGTAAACGCTGTTCATGAACTGCATGGGTTTTGCGACAGTTCAGAGGTTGGCTATGCGTGTGTCATCTATCTCAGATCAATGTTTTCAGATGGTGGAATCAAGGTCTCACTATTGATGGCAAAATCAAGAGTAGCACCAGTGAAAAGGATCTCTTTGCCTCGCCTTGAGTTGTGTGCAGCTGTGATGTTAGCCAAGCTAATCAGTTTTGTGACCAATGTATACAAGGGGGTGCTGGACATCATGCAAGTGTATGCATGGTCAGACTCAACAGTTGTTCTTCATTGGATTGCATCATCACCCCACCGATGGAAAACATTTGTGGCAAATCGTGTCAGCATCATACAGGACTTAACTGATAAGGAATTCTGGAGACATGTTCGCACTGAAAACAACCCAGCAGATTGTGCATCCCGTGGCTTGTTGCCCTCACAACTTATTGATCATCCTCTGTGGTGGTCTGGAGCCCCATGGCTTAGACAGCCTCACAGCCAGTGGCCAAACGATACCCTGGGTAGTGTGGTAATTGATGATGCCATTGCATGTGAAGAAAAACTTACAGCAATAAGTTGTGTGACAGAGGTATCCCTAGAATTTGTTGCAAGGTTCTCTTCTTTCAGCAAGCTGCAGCGTGTTGTTGCTTACTGCCTTCGGTTTGCAGACAACTGTCGTCAACCTAAGGAAAGGCGTTTTCTGGGACCGTTGACAACTACGGAACTGCAAAGGGGCTTGGAAGTTTGCATCAGACATGCCCAACAATGCTTTGCAGCTGATAAGGTTAACTTGGACAAGGGGCAGTGCAGTTCTCATCAAATTCGGCGCTTGTGCCCCTTCGTGGATAATGTGGGTATCATCCGTGTAGGAGGGAGGTTAAGTCAGGCATCCCTTCCCTATTCTGTTCAACACCCTATATTGTTGCCCAAAGATCACCCATTCACGTTAATGGTAATCAATCATTTTCATTGTTTACATTTGCACCCTGGTCCTCGAACTTTGCAAGCCATCCTGAGCCAACGATACTGGATTCTTTGTGCACGCTCTGTCATCAAAAGGGTTTTACATGGGTGTATTAAGTGCTTCTGCACTAAACCCTCTCCGTTCACTCCAACCATGGGAGAACTTCCATCTCCTAGAGTCCAACAAGTGACTGCTTTTCACCATACTGGTGTGGACTATGGTGGGCCCTTTCAGGTTACCACGACTCGCACTCGTGGTTGCAAGTCCACAAAAGCATACTTATGCTTGTTTGTTTGTCTTGCCACCAAAGCCCTACATTTGGAATTGGTTTCTGATCTCTCAACCAGTTTGTTCTTGGCAGCATTTTCTCGCTTCATCTCTCGAAGGGGAAGGCCAGCCCACGTTTACAGTGATTGTGGAACTAATTTTGTTGGAGCTCTTAGAGAACTCAAAGAACTCTACCAGTTGGTAAGACAGACAACCCATAACACTGAAGTGAGCAATAAGCTGAGTGAGGAAGGAATTGCATGGCATTTCAACCCCCCAGCAGCACCGCACTTTGGCGGGTTATGGGAGGCTGGCATGAAGTCTGTTAAAAGCCACTTAACTAAAGTCATTGGCTTACAGATCCTTTCTTATGAAGAGCTCTCGACCATCCTGATTCGCATCGAAGGGGTCTTAAACTCTCGTCCTCTTTGTGAGATCAGCTCAGACCCGTCAGAACTTGATGTCCTAACACCTGCTCATTTTTTGATTCTACAGCCCATAACATCATTACCCGAACCTGACATCACCCACCTCAACATTAACCGATTAAATCGCTGGCAGCTGGTCCAACGTATAATTCAAGATTTCTGGAAACGCTGGAGAAAGGAATATTTGTACTCACTCCAGCAGAGAAGCAAATGGACACAGCCAGGTGGTCAGCCCAAGATTGGAGATTTGGTCGTGATCAAAGATGAGCACACCCCTCCACTCAAATGGGGTCTCGCTCGAATTGAAGCTCTTCACCCAGGACCAGACCGAATTTCCCGGGTGGCTACTATCCGGACTGCTACAAGTGACTTGCAACGTCCGCTGATTAAGCTGTGCCCTTTGCCAGTGGACAATGGTTATGATCTAGGACAGAATTCAACAAGATCATGTAATCTGTAACAAATTGCTTTCTTTTCCTTGCTGTATATACCTTTGTGTTTGTTACCTGGAGCTAACAACGGGGGCGGAATGTTCGGACTTTGTGACTTATGTCCTTGTTGTGTGAAGTGTTACTTGTGCCCCTTTTGCGTGTCGTATAAACAGTTCGGCAAGATGGCGGGCCGCATACAGTCGTGTCGTTTGTTTTGTATTTGGCTATCGCTTCGTTGTCATATTTGTATTCACTAAATCAGACTTTTAATATATTTATGGTCCTCCGGAAGAAATTCGTTGAAATAAAGAACAGCAGCTGTAACTGAAGAATGCCGATAAATGATTAGGGAAGCTACAGGAAAGAAAGTGCCTAATTTTTCTTTCAAGATAATACCACAGAAAAACCAATATATTATTAGTAAAAACATCCGACTAATTTTTTATATTATAAAAACATATGCCTACTTTTTTGTCACCATCTATATCACTAACAAACGGCAACTCTGCACATGTATTGACCAGACAAAGCACAAAGATCTTACCAAAACCCACAAAAGCCCTATCTGTGAAACGTTAAGTCGTCAATACATCACTCCTCCATAAATACTGTTAAAATTAAAAACTTTGATTAAATAAAGTACCTACTCAATGTGATCAATAGCTGAAAAACATTGTGTTGTTATTATATTATTAAAGCGCTTAAATATATGTACTGTGTTTTATCGCATAATCGTCACACATTGTATAATGAAATCAAGTTTAAAAAGTAGTTATGCAGTTTTATGCAAAAAAAAACTTTGTTAGGTAAAGTTATTCATAAAAACAAAACCCATTCATGGAAAGTACGTTTAAAATACATTGTTTTATACGGAAAAAAATACACAAAGCGCTGGGAATCTAATGGCGGGACCGAAAACATCATGCGATGTTTACGCGAGAGGTTTTTCTTTATACAAATTTTGACACCCTAAAATATTGGTGCCATGATTATGCGGTAAAAAGGGTAACTTGCCAACGAACCCCCTTATTAATTGAGCGAGTGAGTTTCACTGACTCGCCGGTTGCGGCGTGACCACAGTGATAGTCGCAGGTGTGGGTGTGTGCAGTGGCATAGCCAGGGTTTTTTTTTAGGGGTTCAACCCCTCCCCCCCCCCTCCTTAGCCCCAAATCTTTAATTAAATTTCTTATTCATCACTCAAACAAATTTCATATTAAAAATTAATAAAATTTTTACCATTACAATATTTAAATTTAAGTACCGAAAACTGCTAAAATAGCACTATTTTACACCTTAAAATCCAAATTTTCCCGGGGGAGGGCCCCCGGACCCCTCACTTTAATGGTGGTGGGGGGGGGGGATGCTTCTTAACACCCCCCCATACACAAATCCTAGCTACGCCACTGGGTGTGTGTCGGCAGAGCCGGTACTGTGATGCCACACGCAGTTGGGTCAGTGGGCGGTGTTGTTCGCAGGTCAGTACCACATAGACTACGTGCCATATCAGAAGTCTGGCGAGTGCTCGTCCGAGAAGTGACCGCTGGCGCCGCGTTGGCCGGCCGTCGTTGCCGCACCGCGCTTCCAGTCGTACGTCTACTGGAGGCTGCTGTGCTCTACCGACCGCTCGTGACACTAACTGCTGCCCTTCTCCTGTCTTTGTTTCTCTTTGATGTTCATATTTATTCACAAATGTTTTATAAACATTTTTTTCTTTTTTTTTCTTTTCATCTTTTTTGTTTTTGTGTGGCTAAATTTTAAGTGTGTGTGTGTGTGTGCGTGCGTGCGTGTTTCCTAGTTGTGTGAAGAGCAGCGTATCGTTTCAAAAGCTTTTTCGTGGATACTGCTGTACTAATTATTGCGTAAACAATATGTATCGGTAGTTGTGTAGCTATTACTATTTTGTGTGCACGCAAGCGAATGTTTACGACATGACGTAGTGCTCAAATTTTTAGTGCACCCGCTAAACCCTGAAGTATCAAACGTGAGTCATTCTATCGTTCGTTTTATGACCACGTTTTTGCCATTACGAAACTTCATCTATATCAGCCTTTTACATTGCTGTATCAAAATTATTAATTTGTAACTATTCTACTTAACTATTTTAATATATATTTTTGATTTTGTTGATAATTTATGAAATGAAAAATTCATAAACCCATTTTGGTAGTATTTTTATTGCTCTTGGTCGTTCATTTTACTAGTTTCATATTGAATATTGTGAAAATGTAATTTTTATGTTAATTTTCTTGTTTGTTGGATGGTTATTTATTCTATATCATGCCAACGAAAATTATCACTATAAGAAGCATCACAAGGTACATATATTGAGACACTTGTTTTTAGAAATATTGTGCATGTAATGCATTCAAAAGCTGTATTCATTTTTTAAAATTCTGTTGACATTGTTCATGATGTTGTGTCATATTTGTTGGTAAAAGTATTTGCAACTGTGAAATATTTGATTAAATTTTAGTTCGTTTAGTAGTTTTTGATTATGATTTTTAAACTTTTCACGGTTTTAGCTATGAGTGGTAGAGAGAGAGAATGGTCAAGGTTTCTATTTGTGAGCCTGCTCTAAGGATGATGAACTTGTTCATTTATAGTGGCAAAAGAAAAGAGATAAACCAAGAAGCCATGGAGCTATTAGAAAAGAAGCAAAACTATTAAACAAATATTGAGCAGGAAGAAAGAGGATAGAGGTGAATTAATACTTTCATATGTTGCATTTAATCTTTTAATTATACCCGTACTTATTCTCTCAATCATTTATCACTGCTTTCGCTTGACATTTCCTGTATTGCCATAGTATACAATATGGCTGCTCTTTAAAAATAACAGGACATATATTGGTCTGTACTGCGTAATCAACTTACTTTACAACTAAATCGCTTTGTCACAAAAGTTGCAACAATGCATACACACTAGACAGCTAGTCTTGTAGACTTTTTTTTTTCAACATTAATTCTGAAAAGTTTTAAAGTTTTAATTTAAAAATTTGGTATGTTATTGTTAGCAATTTTTCCCTGTGTGAATACTTGAAAGGTTGAAGCATTAAATGCAATTCTTCATTTTTTAACAGTAAGAGTTGTTTTCTCTTTTTCTAATAGCTCTAGGGAAGAATATAGTTTTGCATTGTGGCATTGTCTTGGCTAGTTGGGTCTTGCATGCCACTTAGAAGTACGTACTGTATGATGACTCCACAAAAATATTTCTTTCTTCTTGCAGTTCATCTTGATTGACACATTGTTGGATATTAATTATCTGAAGTTGTGGTACAGATACAAAAGTAAGGTTTTTTCGAATGGGGTACTCCAGGTTTTTTTCTTGAAATTTGCAAGAGTTTAAATCAAAGATATCAAAGTCAAAAAGAGTGGCCAATGGCTTTAAAAGTGAGTAAAATGTTTTTTTTTTTTTTTTTTTAGGTTCTCTTGTACATGTTCAGACAAATGTGTATGGCAGTCGTAGAAGATCTCTTGATGATTGTATTATTCCTGTTATGTAGATTTGTGTTTTGTAAATATTCTGGTAGATTACATTTATATTTAGTATTGTGTATTTATATGTACATTTATTTGTCAGCTTTGTTCCTGAAAATATTGGAAAGTATGTTTGTGGATAAACTATATGTTTGCAGGCACTCTTGGTTACTTCCAAATGAGGATAGAAAATCCATCAGAGAGTGTACCATGCTGAAATCGTACAGCACGCTCTGACCTTAGAGGAAAAGAATCAGGTTCATGACTTGGTACTGGAGAGTATTTTGACCTTTATAGTTAAATACTCACTGCCATACTTTCTTTGATGAACTGAATGCATGAGAACCATTGTTAAAAAGGAGGCAAACTTAAAAAAAGAAAATCTAAACTTATCTGAACATCATTTATCAAACGTCTAAATATTGTGGTAAACACTTGAGGTGTGCAAAACATTCATGAATTGGTATCTTAAAATATGCAGCACTTTCCTATTAATATTGTGAAAGATTTTTGAGCAGGAGTTGTGGCTTTTGACATTGGTAAATCATTTTATAGAAAGACGACATTTTTGTGTTACCAGGCTATTTATTTGGTTAGATGTTTTTTTTTTTTTTTTTTTTCATTAATTTATAGACATTTGCATTATGAGTGATGGAATTATGGAAATTGAGACATCCAAAATTGTATTATAAACAAAAATTGTAATTTTTTGTTCAAATCCTTCCAAAAGCTTCCAATTGATAAAGGAATTGTCTTTTTATTCTTGGTATTACCATGAAGACAGATGCAAAATAAATTGTATGAACAATAGAGCACAGGCGATGGTAGCAATGAAAAAAATTATTTTGCAAAGTAGATTCTTGTATTATAATTTGGAAGAGTACCTATAATGAACCCAGTATGTACTAACTTTGTAAATTAAAGTCTTAGGCTTGGTAGATTTAAGTTTTACCTGCACCCAAAATTCAATTCATAACATTTTTTTTTAATTTGCACTCACCTGTAAACACCATGTTGTACAGAGATAGTTCCTAATTGGCTGAAAACGTGAGCTAATCAAGAGGCTACCTCTGTCCTTGTTTTATTTATTTATTTGCAATTAGTTACACCTAAGGCATAAGTCCTGTTTGTTTAGTTAGGAACTTTGAGTTATTTTTGCGTTGAGGAAGATTGATTTTAAGTGTTTTTGTGTATATACGCTATTGCTGGTCACACTGCATTTCATAGATAAACCTCAATAATGGACAAAAAAAGGTGAATTTGCAAACACAAAAAACAAGCCAAATTTTCAAAATCAGCCATTTTGGCTTGTTTGTGTGTTCATATTTTGTGTGTTATTGAGGTTTATCTATGACATACAGTGTAACCATCAATGTCGAGGTCCAAAAAATATTTAATTGTCTAGTTAGGAATGAGCATTGTGGTTATTGACTAAATCTGTTTACCAATTAGTTATCTGTTTCATCTGTTGTCAGCTCCACTTGGCTTGCACAACTTTTAGACTTGTTTCAAGTCCGGAGTGGCCTGTTGAGCTCATTTGCAAACCAGAGCCACCCAGCAATCATTCAACTTCAAATTCAAGGGTTTCCCCCCCCCCTCCCCCTCAAAATAATGAGATAACGAGAGAATTGAGAGTAAAGCCAGATTCACAGTACCTTGGGAAGAAAATGTGAATGGAATGTCAAGACCCAGAGAGCAAGACGTTCACAACAAAATGCTATTTTGACAGTACACTTCGAGAGTTGTAAACAAAACAAATTCTTTATGAAAAAAATAATAATTTTCTTTATGTTGGTTAATTATTTGATGCAGCAATCATGTGTGATTTTTTGGTTAAATAAAAACGTTAGTATAAAAATGAATGCAAAATGAAATTACATTTTCTTTTAATTTTTCAAAATAAATTTGGTCCTTCAATATGTGAGGCACTTTTGTAATGTCATTTTGCCCATGTGAACCAAAAGCAGCCATCTGATTGGCTCGGTGGGAAGCAGACAGAATCTGACTGAAATAAGTTGAATGATTTTTGTGTCTGTCCTGGGCTTCTTCCGTCACCTCGCCATCAGTTATGCAGTGTGCTGCTGTTAGCGTAGTTTTGTGTTTCCGGGCGTCTGTTTTATCATTTTACCGTTACATTTCCGGGCTTAAAATAACTTCTATCTGCCAAATGCCATTGACTGAAATGGGTCTGGGGTCATGTTGCTTCCTGATACTTGTTGTGTAGGACATCAGAGATATAAATAAGTATGAAGTGCAAATGAGCAAAGAAAATAATAAGGAAATAGTTAAAAGTGGAAAATGCAAAGTAGCAGAAGTGCACACAGTTTGGTGCATGTGAAGTGAATGAATTTTGTCTTAACATCTTTCTCTGGCTTGAGGTCATTGAATCTTGTAGGAAGACAGAAAAAGTATAATACATTTATGCACTCTCACATGTTTCACTGAGTACATAAGTTACCATCCAGCTTCTTATTTGCCCGGGAACATTTGCAAAATGTTTTATTTTTTCTGTGTGTATCTCCCTTTGAGTACCAGTCTGCGAGTAGCCAAGTTTGACTTAAAATAACTAAGTTAGTTGTGGCTTCTGTGTAGTTCTTGATGCATTTCAGTTGCCTTTTAACTGAAATGATATCTGTAAAATAGCTGTAATTACATGTTAAGTATTTTTATTTTTATGAACTTGGCTACTGTAAATTTACATATTTTATAGAAGCAAAGATTACTTGGATTTTGTTTTAAAAATAATTTACCTGCATTTTGTTGGAAAAGTGTCATTAGCACATAAATTACATACTCTCTTTTTTGAAAAAAGTGTTTTTGGAGGCTTTTTATTTTTCAGAATCAGATCTTGTCAGGCAACAAAATTAAAGAGGTGCTTCTAGTGGTACATTTTCTCGAGTTACCCTTATCTGCTGTGTATGTTTCCCATAAAGTGAAATTATTTGTCTTTTTTTGATGATTATTTCTTGCTCTAAACCATAGGTTAACTTTTGCCTTAACTATTAATTGACATTTAATCTGGCCTGTTGTTCGGTATCAGACCTCCCTGTTAATTAATAAAGTTTATGAAGATAACACAAGACTGCTAAGTGTTTTCAAGTAAATATTTGTGTGGCAGCATAGTTGGTATCATATGAACGACTTGTGTACAAATGATACAGTTTTTGAAGAAATACGTGAAACGTAATGAAACATGTTGAAAGTAGAAATTTGTCTTGGCCCAGAGATTAATGTTAATACAATTGGAAATGTAATCACATAGGCATTTGAAGAAGCTGTGAGGATCTTTCTCAACATTTTATTAAGGGTTGTCCATTAACAGAGACGTACTTATCTAAAATGTAGTTCGTAGTTGTGCTGCGTTCAAATGGTGTTGGTACCTACCTCTGATTACATTTCAGCAAGATTGAGGCGAATTACTTAACAGATTAAAATTTTGATTAAATGTTTCATTATAAAATATGTAAGTGCAATTCAATAAACCATCCAGAAGCAGTTACGAATAAATGCTTTTCTATTGAACACAGTCAATAAAACCCTGCTTGATATCTGACAAAGGTAAGGCAGCTGGATGGGAAAGGTTTTTAGAATTGAAGGAAAGGATCACAAAGTGAAGTGATTGAAGGTCAGAGTGGTGATTCGAAACATGGAGTCCAAACAAGGAGCTGCAAACAGGACAGATGTGCAAAATCTATTTGGACATGATCATGAATATGTCATGAAGACATAAAACTTAATTTTTTACAGTTTTGTTTTTGAAAGTGTGTGTTTTTATCATTTTTGTTCTTAAAGTTATCTAGGAAATTTTAAAATTCATTTCAAACTGCAAAAAATTATGCATTTTTAAAGAGAAAAAACTGTAATTGTCGGAAAACATTTTTATAGTTAGCAAAAATTGAGAAGCTCGCTCATAAACCAGTCTTATGGGTTAGTTTAAACTATTATAATTCCAGTGATACTATTTCAACACACTTGTTAAATGGAAACTGAGGGATGAAAAATTAGATTTAGAGCTCTAATTTATGCAAGAATATGTACTGCATTTAAGATAACTGATAGTTATTTCGGTAATAAGCTATTATGCAAAAAAGAGAATGGAATATGTTAGTATTCAGTAGCTAAAGTACCATTGAATGTTCTTAAAAATTATACTTGAATGTTAATTTGAACTTGATTCATGACAGGAGATACTAGTTAAGATGCACGGCAAGATGAGTTGTGACACTTAGTCTTTCATTATCTTGCACTGTCTTCTGTCTTCTTGTACTTGTCTGCTCCATCCTCTCATCCTTGAGGATGTATGCTGGCAGTACACTCATTTGTAATACATATTGCCATTCCCAAGGCCATGATCTTATCCACTGTCCAAGTGTCTCGCAGACCTATACCTTTTTTGTGTACTTTTCCAAGTCTCAAGTGGGGAAACTTGGTGGATGTTAGTTTATCTGGGCCTCTGCCTGTTCACTTCCACCCTTTCCTTGACTTTGTCTTCCTTCCATTGTCCTCTTACAGATGGTTGGTTTCATCTCATCCTCTTTTACTTAACTCTAGGACTACTGTATGCAACATTCTTTGCTCCATCATCCAAGCACTCTGTTGACTCTGTACATTGCCTTTCATTTCTTCCTCTACTGTCGAAGTCAGTCATTTGCCTGGCCCTGCTTACCTTTCTTTCTCTTTGTGTGTCCAAACAATATGGTGTCAAGCTAACTCAAGTGAAATTTATTTCTTTTGTTGCAATTTTTAATGCATTATTTCATGCCATACATCCTGAGTAAGTATTCATTATTTCTTAAGTAACCAACTGTTTTTTTTTTCTTTTTCATTTTTAATGAAAACAAACCTGTTTTTCATGCATTCTGTAATGCCAGCAGAAATTTTGGAATGTTTCCCCAAGTCTGAGCTATTGCTGACAGCATTGCATTGATGAGCAGTTATAAATTCATGCTATTAAGATGCTCTATTTAATATACTTACTGCCTTATGAGGACCATGTTTTTGTATACTGGCAATTTCTAATTATTTATTTTCTTTATTTTTCAATAACATTTTCCTGTATTTACATCTCTTTAGGACACATCTCCTTATGGACCAAGTAGTGAGAGTGTCTAGTTGTATACTATTGATATTCACCCAATTTTTAAGCTTCTGACTATGTGAGTGGGGCTCTGTAGAGTTTAATTTGCAATAAATACGAAGGTTTCACGTGACTGGAATATTTTAAATTGTAGTTCATGTCATTTCTTATTTACCAGTGTATGTGAAGTTTGAAGCCCAACTGGTCTTGACTAGATCGCTGCTCATTTAATAATGTTTCCTTAGAAATGTACTAAATGAGAAAATTCTGAATTTATCTTTAACCACATGAGCTTGTACCAGATCTGTCTGTATGTCATCCTTATTCCTGCTCAAGTTTTTGCGCACCTTTGGTGTTCCACGAGAGAGAAAACCACATTAGCTTTGTTGTTGTTCTCCATTCAGATAATTGGTCCTTCAACATTTTATTCTTTGTACATTTAGAATAAATTTTTTAACATCTATATTTCTGTTTAAGGAGTTATTGTGATATTATGTGTTCTGGGTGTTAACTTTGCAAGTACATATAGATCATTTGAGGGGAAACACATTTTGCAGACCTATTTCTAGATAAAATAGTATTGATTGATACATAAAAGTCATATTGAATTGAATGATATCAAGTTCTTATGAACCAAAGTTACCTAGTTTTAAAATAATTTTTATGTATTTATGTAGCAAAGTTTGCTGTTGAATGAAATAAGATATGATCTATGAATAAACACCAAATTTTTTAGATTTCTATTAACATGAGTTTCAATGCTTACGATTAATTCTAAGAGGATTGTTGATGTGTAGGCCATATTAAGTTGTCTCAGTTGTATTGCTTACACCGTTATAATGTTACTGCACTGTCTAGCCAATTGTTTCTGTGCTTTTTATGCCATAAAAGTGTTTTTAATGCAAACAATTAATATTGGTATTTTTTTAAAGCTTTCTGATTAATATTTTTACAAAATTTGTATAGTGTAATTAAACACCAGCTTTGACATTTTGTATGAGAGACTGTATTTTAAGAGCACGAAGCCAGTGCACACTTTTTTTTTTGTTCAGGTTAGGAGTATTTTTAATAATTGTGGAGATGACTAGTGAGTATATATAAAACAGCAATAAGTCAAATTATGTAATTTTTGTTTTACTTGGAGGCAGCTGTTATTTTATTAATCTCAGGTCAACCTGTACAATTCTGTGGCGTAATATGTATCGCAGAATGTTAAAATACATTCTAATTTGAAGTGTATGTAGTGGTTAATATAAGTTCTTTGTTTGGATTTTTATAGTATGCCTTAGGTATAAATACATAATAATAAATGTTATAAAATAATGGGACAGTGACTTTTTTTTACAGACTAAACAAGTGCATAATTTTTTTATGGAAATGGAAACAAAATGTCTGGAAGTTATCGAAAAACGTACAGTAGAGTCCCTCTAGTCGGGATCCCACTCTTTTGCACATCGGTTAATCCGGACAGGATTTTTAAAAAAAAAAACAGGATTATTGTTTTGGTATCTCACATCAGTTCATAGATTAAAAACTGAGGTCTCTTTATAAAGTAATATTAAATATTAAAACTAAAATTAAGCGGTAGTAAAAGTTGTCTTTATTGAAGAAAAAAACATCGTATTGTGTATGTAGTTTTACCCATCTAAATCCACACACATTTTAAGGCAAATTCTGTTTATTCTGGACTTCCAATAATCTGTACAAGGTCCGGTCGTATATAGTCCGGATTAGCGGGACTCTATTGTAGTAGTTTAAGTGTACAAGGTACAATCATGCTGCTTATATAACATATAATTTGCTTTCTCATTTATATATATATATATATATATATATATATATATATATATATATATATATATATATATATGCACACAAATACAGAATGTCCCAGAACTCAATATCAAGCCAAGAACAGTTGATAGGCCAGTTAATTACGATTCTGATTTTAAAATAAAAACTTAATTCCAAAATTTTTATAGTTTTTGAGTTACATGTACTTTTTCAGAAGTCTTAAAATATCCACCCTGCACAAATGATTAGATATTGTGAATAAATTTTTTCATGAAATTACCTTACGATTGATAACAATTCAAAATAAAATCAAACATCCTATATTTGGGTGGAGGGGGGAAATTATTTGCATGACTCAGATGACCACAATTTTTAATCAGGCAAATGTGACTTTGCGTTATAAAAAAATTACTTTGCTAACTTAGCAAGTTTATTGTTTTAATTAGCCATCTCTTCAAATAACTTTGCTAAGTTAGCAAAGTAAATTTTTTTTTCAGTATGACTAATCAAATTACTCTATTATTTTTTGCCACATATGTCCTTTTTTTTTTTCTCTCTAAAAGTATTACATGTTTGATTTTATATTGAGTTGTTAACAATAGTAGGATTGTTTATGATTGTGTAGCAAAAAAATTGTCACAGTATCTAATAATTTGGTGTAGGGTGGGGATTTAAAGACTTTAGTAAATATGCATGTAACTTGAAAACTATTAAACTTTTTAAATTTTTGTTTTTTGATTCAGAACCATATTGAATTGGACTATCAACTGTTCTTGGCTTGACTTTTGAGTTCTGGGACACCTGTATATATTTTCTGTTTTGGCATTGTGTCTTATATTTTGTTTATTTCGTGCTTAAGCATGTTCTGTAAGTAGGCTGTTTCTGGTCCAGCTAGAATGAACTAAAATTATTGGGTATCAGAAAAAGGCATTAGAAAAGAGTTCACGTCTCCTTGCTGTGTAGTTATAACCTTTTTTATTCAATTAACTTGCTGTTTCATTTGATATACGTAATGATTGATGACAAGTATAGATCACAAGACTGTGATTAGACTATGCCTGAATCGGTACTAAGAATTTGCAAAATTGTGGTACTACAGAATAGCTTAGATTGACAAAACATTTATTGTGATTAATGATGCAAAAAAAATTACAATACGTAAACTCAAATGTTAATGCTAGAAAACTGCCAGGAAAGTTAACAGTTAAATAGTTCTTTTAATTTGCGAGTATTAATGACAAAAATAAATGTATTTTTGTTTATTGAACATATAAAGTATTTTTTTTGGAGAACATTTATTAAATAGGCTTAATTCATCATGTTAATGTAACTTATATGTGGCTAAATGAACAATGTGTTAGTAATTCTGCAGAATTGTATTAACTACCTATATTTTTAACCATACTATTTTAAATAGAAGCCCTGTAGTAACATACATGGCAGTTCATGCCTTTGGGTAATGCCATGGTTCAGCACTTAGTTATTAGTCAAACCAAAATAAACTGATATATTTTTGGTTTGTTATGGTTATCCTAACAGAAGTGAAATTACATATTTTATATGTAACTACATATTATTTTGTTTGCTTGTTTTTTTTTTTTTTTTTTTTTTATGTTTGTAACCACTAGCCCCACAACGAAGGGCATGCTTCTCTCTCGAACCGTCAAACTTCTATGTTATGTGGCATTTGTGTATACTGCATTGAACCCAACTTAAACGTAATTCTGGTCACCTGCAAAAGTACTTTTTTATGGAGACAAGACACTGCCTCATTCAATAGGTAGTATGTAGAAACGTCAACACCCAAGCAGTAAACATGTTTTTAGTTAATAATTTTAATTGTCCTGAACTGTGGATGAAAATTATTCCTTGGATAGTTTAATCCTGAAACGTCTGTTGTTAAGTTCAAATATTGTTAAGTGTTGACAGCTAAGTCAATTAAATTGTGTCATTTCTTTGATGAATCCAAAACTAAGAACTTGTATTCCTGTTAAAACCATTGACTCTTTATGTTTTGGGTAACATATAAATAACAGTTAAGCCCTGTATGGCATTTATGTAGGCACAAGTCGTGGGTCTGCATGAGCAAAAAAAAGTTTTGAAAATGAGTATTTTATGAGTCGAGTTGAAGAGTGATTTCTGTTGCATTAGATGCTGCTGTGTAATTATATATGTAAATGTTTTACGATTTCGAAGGTTTGAGATTTGTGTTGGCTGTTTGCATATGCACCCTAGTAACTTAGTCATTTGTACCAGACTTCAAAGCTGTGCACATTTTTTTGGTATTATGCTTGTATGTTTTACTCGTAAATGCATTTGATCCAAAACATGACAAGAAAGATTCTTGATATAAAAATAAGTTTTTTTTGTGTCTCAACTCTTTATACCTTCTGATTGAATTGATGAAACAAATTATGTATCGAGTTGTTATTCTCTGATACATGTACTTGAAAATTGTTGTGGTTCGATAACTGATAATGACTGTGCATCAAGTTTTTCTGGAAAAAATTTCCATTACAATGAGTTTGTTTTATTACTTTTAGAAAGCATTTTGTTGTTTTTAACATGTTGCACGCTTTTGTTGTGCTTAGTGATACGATGATACAGCAACACTTTGTTTGTCGTTTTAGTAGAAAAAGCAATAAGACAACTTACATACTAGGACAGCGTACCTGCTAATTGTATTTTCAGATATGTAGCTCGAGACTGCTCTTACAGAAGACAATAAACTATGATTTGTCTCGCAGTCTGCTGCCAATGCGTTTTATCAATGCTCTCTCTCACATAATCGGTTGTTGTGATATTGATACTCATAACATGTTTATTGGAATTTTTTTTGTGTATACTAAACCTTTTTTGCCCTCGAACTGACACAATGAAATGTGGGTGTTTACCAGCCCAAGAGAGTCACTTGTAAATATAGAGTAGCATAAACTGTTTTTAAAATGTGTGTGTCATGTCATATAATTATATAAAGTTGAGTGATATAAATTGAAATATATTTGTAAATTAAGTTGTAACAATATAAATGCATTAAAACATTTTACCTTTATGTATTTAAAAAAAATGCTAAAATAAACAAAGAAAAACCGCACAAATTGTTTTTTGTCTTGTGTGCTAGAATTTAGGTCTGTTTTACAGTGACAAAATGTAATAACAAGAATGGATCACTGACCCGCAAGATATACCATAATCGTTCCACTATCCACCTGCCGCTTATGAAAAATTAATCTAATTGGAAAAAAAAAAAATTGTACAAGAACATAAAATTATCTGTATTTACAGTTATAGTGAAAATAATCCACAAAGTAATGATAGAACACTGAATATTCTTGTACTTGAAGTTATTTTCTATGTATTTGACACGTAAACAAACATAGCTACCACTGCGGCTAAATACATACTCTCATTGGTCGGATGGAGTAGTGTAAACGGAAGAACTGGGCATTGCCGAGCTAACTAATGTATGTGTGTGTTTGCATGTGTGCCATTGTAGATGGTCCATTCTATTAGATTTGTTTCCGTTTACATGTCATTCATTGTAGAACGGGCCATAGAGATATGCCAGTGGAGCAAAAGCTAGTTTAGCTTTTTTTTTATATTTATAAGGGGGGGGGGGGGGGGTTTGTTGGATTTGTAGAGGATATATGGTGCACCCCACACATACGGATGTTATACCGTAGAAAGCACTTGGTAAGCAACAGGGTCCAGTCAAGGGTGCAAATCTGCAGAATTTGCAAGGGGGCCCACATAAAAAATTTTTTTTGGGGGGGGGGGGGGGGGGGATTGTGGCCCAGGAGTTGCCAGCTTAGGGTCAAGTGACAAAAGTCTTATCTAGATAGTGTGCTTGTATGTTGTATACGGCCCATATTTTGGCCTATATGCGTGCAATAAGAAGAAAACTTTGATATACAGAAAGTTTCCCAAAAAACATAGTTTTGACGTTTAAGATTCATCCACCTCGTTTCACAGATACAATTTTGCAAGCACAAGTGGGTGCCTCCCCTCTGAAATCTGTGTCCATGCTGGAGGTGGTGGTACATGAAAAACAGAAAAGGTAGCTTCTCGTACATGTAATGTGTGATCAGAAATGAGATAACATTTACGGGGTTCTCCCTGCTTCAGGTGTTCCGAGGTGTGCGCAGTGTTGTTTGTGTATCAGTGCGGGACTAGCAGTTTCCTCAGGGATGGACTTAGGCTTTCCGTCACCTGGGGCAGAAATTGCGATTGGTGCCCCCTTTTAAACAGCAATAAACAAACCAGGTGGTTTGTTTTAAGTGTGTTTTTTATTTCACATTCTGTATCTAAAGAAATAAGTGTTCAAGGTTCATGGCCACAAAAAAATGTATTGAGTAACATTTATTGAAAAATGATTTGACAAAGTAGAGAAACTATTAATTTATTAGGACTTGCACACCGTACCATTTTGGTAATTAGTAGATATTGTATAATTATATTTTATATGCACCTTATATTTCACACTTTGTGTAGTCTAGGGGCAGTTGACCACAGTTGCAACCAGTCTGGTCTCTTATCTCTTCCTGCTTGGTCACGTCTGCACGCGGCAGTATTGCTGAAAATACTATGAGTAATAAGATAGTATTATTTTAAAAGTTTATGATCGAGTTTTGGCTATTTTGTCATGCTCTTGGAGGAATAAAGCACAAGGTTCACATTTGACTTATTCTAATGAGTTCATAAAAAAAAAATCAATTTTTTTTTTACCTTCCTGCTGTATCTGGATCCGTGATAAAAACAGCAGCAAATTTCTCAACACAATGATCCAATATTTAAAAAGTGTTTCATTAGCTCCCACCTCCTGTTTTTTTCCCCATGGGCTTTGGATGTTTGTGCCTGATGCTTACAACAATCTGCCTAATGCATGCACATGGTGCACTCATGTCTTACTGTTATAAATGATCGTAATTATTGGAAACACAGTGGTTATTTCTCATCATTCTTTGCAAGCTTCAAACAAGTCTTCAGGCCCTCAATGTTGACTGCTTTATTACATCAACTCACTCTTGGAGTGATAGAATCACTTTCAGACCCCAAAAACCCATTATTAAGACGTAACTAAATTATATAACATTGCTTCTCTACCACAGTCAAACAGTACTGAGAAATTTTATAGTGAAAATGTGCGCTACATTTACAAATGTATGTATACAAGTTGTGCATTTGCAGTGTGTGTGTGATTTTCGGACTCCATTCCCTTGGGAAAGCTCAACATGGTGGCATGCAGACCAGGTTGAACCCTGCCGTGCTGCAGGGATAGGCAGGTCACGGCGGTAGGGACCCGCTTGAGCCTGACGCCAGCCGACTTGAGCAGAGGCCAATACAACGGGGTTTGAGCTTATTGTAGTGCACCGCACCACTGGCCATATTTACAAGGAAATGGGGTGCTTTCAAGTACGTATTATTTTAATTACTTGTGTAAATCAGTATTGTTAAACAGTGTTATATTAGTATTGTTTTAGGGAAGCCTACAACTCTTGTAGTTTTGGTTCCCTGCAAGAATTTCCGAAGTTTTGCGTTTTGGTATTAACGCCACTTCAGCCGCTAAATCAGAAGTTTCCAATGAAAACAAGCATGTTGTGACTGACCTGACCTGACCTAACCCTTCGATTTTTTTAATTTCAATTTTTGAGAGAAATCCGAAGTTGCACGAACGTGGTAGGGAACCGAAACTACGTGAGTTGTATGCTTCCCATTGTTTTAGCTCTGCAACTAAATTTGTTTTGCTTGTATGATGCTTTTCAGGCTTTAGTTTGACAGGGTAATTATTAGTCACAAATCATTATTTAACTAAATCACACGTCGTATTATAACTATGAGCCCACGAGCGTGTACATATGTTAAGTCCAACTAAGAATATGCTAGTTAAAAAAATCCAGTGTGTGGGAAAAAAATTTATTTTCACTTTGTGGCAATATGGTTATAATGTAAAGAATTACCATGAGATAGGTCCGTGCCCTTTTAATTTTCGGGTTGCAGATCAAAACATTATCAGTGCCTATAAAAGCATTGCAGTATGTCTATGTAGCCTATTGGCTGTGATAAGTTTGCAGAACTACAATATCAGTCAGAATGCTTGATGAGATCTAACCTATACATAATATAAAATTAAATCAAAAACCAATTTATTATAATCAATCCTAGCTTTGAAATATACTGAACAAATGTTTTTTACTGTGTATTTCAAGTGAGTAATATTTATTGGTAATCAACATTGTTTAAACAATAATTATTATCTTGAGCTGTTATTTTGTTAATTCATGTTTATTAATTTATTTCTATTTTAATCAAATGTCTAATAAATGAAAAAAGTTAGGATTCTTAAATATTTGAAAACGAAATGAAATCCAAAATCCTTAGTGCTGTGTTACCTTCTTATTAAATTGTATTAGTGGTTTTGCTGAGATACTAAGTAATATTATAAATGTTGTTGAGGATGAAATTTATCGAAGTTGATTTACTTTTTTAACGTGTAAAAATTCTTGTTAAAATTGTTTTCATGATATAGATGGGGTCATGAAAATCGTAATGTATAAGAGTTTATGGTGTGATTATTTCAACAGTGAGTAATATTTATTGTTAATTAATCATTATTGATTTATCAATAATTATTAATATGCTGAGCAGTTATTTTGAAGTAGGTAATAATTTTCTTAATTTGTGTTTATTTAGAAAATTATCTTCCCTCTTTTTTTCTCTCTGCCGTTTTACCGCTTATGACATACTTATGAGTTGAGGTTTGAACTGCCAAATAAGTTTTATTTCGATCACGTAATGAGATACACGCATAATAAAAAAATAAAAGCAAGACAGGAACTGACTTGAGACAAAATTTGTTTTAAAAAATGAACTCCACTGCAAAATTCTTTATTGTACCTTTCGAGACCATTAAAAACTAGGACTTACCTATCACATTTTGAGCAGCGGTTCTCGGAAGTGTGCCCCATAGCACACTGGTGCATCCTGTGGTATTCTAGAGAAATGCATGGCCAGTTTTGAAAAAAAACATAGCGTTAAGTACTCTATTTTACCATTTCATAACAAATATATCACCTAATTAATGTGTGTTATTCGAACCACACTACAGGCTATGCTCGAACAGTGATTTAGTCGCTATTCACAGTTTATCACGCCTGGAGTTGACCATCAGCAGGGGCGTAGCCAGGGTGGGGTTTTAGGGGTTCAACCCCCCCCCCCCCCCCTAGCACCAAATCTTTAATTAATTTCTAATTCATCACTCAAACAAATTTCATATTAAAATTAATAAAAATTTTACCATTACAATATTTATTTTAAGTACCGAAAACTGCTAAAATAGCACTATTTTACACCTTAAGATCCAAATTTTCCCGGGGGAGGGAGGCCATGCTTCCTAACACCCCCCCATACACAAATCCTGGCTACGCCACTGACCATCAGTATATATCTGTGGTCATGACATGCTATTTCAACAGCACCAGATCGTCAGAAATCAGCAATTTAATTTTTGGTATATGATGATGGTCCTCCCCCACAGGCTGGGGTCCGACCTGAAGACCTCAGCGAAGTGGCAATGTTCCGTCAGCAACGTGCCAATGGTAGTCAGCGTGTCTCGACGCGCTATGGACTCGTAGTGTGGGAAACACGCTCCGTGCCGCCCCAGTCTCCGCACCGCTGCTCTGTAGCACTTCCAGGGCTGCGGCTCGATCACCAGGGTGTCTGCCCACCGTGCCAGCCCCTCCAGGAACAGCTGCAACCCCTCATCCCCGTGGTTCAGGTGGACCCACATCGTGACCGAGAAACAAAATGCGACGTCAAACCTGTCTCTGCCCATCCGCCCCAAGTAATCTGCGAACGCTTTGTCCCTTGCATCATCACCGACTGCATCCACGCACTCGTAAGTTATGTTGTCTCCGTGCAAATTAGATTCCCTGGCTCGGCTCGTGAGGACTGGGTCCAGGTCAACTGCGAGGAAATGACAGCTGAAGTCTGCAGAATTGGTTCTTTCCTTCATACAGTTACTCAGGAACTGATAAACTTCTCCAGTCAATTCCTGAAACAAAAGAATACAAATGCATTTAGAGATTGAAAATATTAAGTGATCCTTAAAAAATTTACTTGTATATGATTCAATTATTAAAGAAGAGTGTTAATGTTTACAAAAAGAAGTGACGTGGTGTTACCGATTCAGACCAATTTTGGTTTTCCATCGTTCCCCAAAATTTCTAGGAAAATACTGTGAAATATGGAAGTGTATTAACACAAAATGAAATGCAGCAAACATGAAGAAATATTTAAACATTTAACATTATTTAAAGTCCGAAAATGGCAATACTCGGATATCGGGGCTTTTTTTAACGGACGTGGGTAGTGTGTGAAAACCATGTTTTCCAAATTTTTTCTTTCCGTTTTGACGTGTACACTCGCAAATGGGTTTTCACCAAGTGGCACAGAGAGCCCTCCACTTTTCTCTTTGCCCACTACTATAAGTCATCTCAGGTCCCTTGCATCTCTCACACCATGCGATCCTTCCTCTTGCCCATTCCACTCCCTCCCTGTCCCCACTAGGAAGATGTGCCTCCCTCTTTCTGTTCACCATCATCTCCTTTATCATCTCAAGTCAGACAACTATGCATTTCAACCTCTTGCCCTTCCCTTATCAACTACATCCCTATCACCCATCTCACTGATCTACACTACACCTACTCCAGTTCCCTTGCGTAAGTCACTATGTACAGATCCAAGATCACGGCCGCATACTCTTATGTGTTGGTTAGATAAACGTGGTTAACATAGAAATTGTAGAAAAATAAGAGACCAATAACCATAAAGGTAGAATGGCAAATTAGAGATTATGTTCTTACTTAAAGGTAATGAAATTAAATCTTTTTCTATAGTCTTCTTGGGTACTTACACCTGAATTACAGCCAACGTCAAGGCACACTAGTGACCGATTCTCGTTCACTTTCCACACATTTTTAGGAAGAGATCTGATACGGCTTTCAGGAGAATGGAATTTATAATAATTTATGAAATTCCCATATTTCACAGCGCCTGGGTCCCCGCCGACAAAATTTAATTCAGGGTTCATGTTGCATATGCAGGGTTCATAATTTTTCCCCTAAACAGCAAGGAAATAAAGATGGAAAGTATTGAAATATTGTAAACAATAACCTAAAAAAATAATTGTTTATGAAAACAATAAAAAAAAACTTTCACAACTTGACAACTTCTGGACACAAATACGTTCTTGTTTCCGGAGTAGTTTAGTGTAGAATTTATAGGTACAACAAAAAAATACATAACTCAAAAAATAATCTATACCATATAATATCGTTCTATAGTATTTAATTTAGCAATTTGGAAAAAAAAATCCTCATTCTCGTTAACTATAGCCAATAAAATTTTGCAATAAATTTCACATGTGATATCTGACCATTAATATACAGCATGTATTACTTGACGTCGTCCCGACCATGGCCTCTAAGCCCGTGCTCCGCACTGCTAGTACGAGATCCCGTTTTCGGAGGGCAATCCTAGCCCAGCGGGAATGAGTCAGGCGAGCGCCTCGGGCATGACCCCAATAGACTCAAAAAAACTTAAGGGCACGGAACCCCAGGGGCTCGAACCCATAAAAAAATTAAGGGACAAGACACTAGGACACAATTATTAATTCGCAGGCATTAAACAAGTGCGTCGTAAACACTCTGTGCGAGCACCGCACGCACAGAGCAGACAACGAACCTCATTAAAATTCACCGCGGCCACTGGCCTTAATTAAAGTGCCCGTTACAATGATTAAGTCGGATCCGAATAAATCCCACTAATACAGTTCACAGGGAGACAATGTGTTAATAAATTTACAGTCGCCAACTTGATGCCACAATTCAAATAATTAAATACTCTGAAACAATTGTTAAGCCTTAAGCACCCAATTACCAGGTGCTACATTTTAATTGGGCACCTGGAACGTGTTTTTAGCTTATAATAGAGCAAATTAAGTTAATGTAAGTTTTTGGCGCCGACTCACAAAGGAGGTGAAAGTTTCCCTCCCTTGCGAGGCGGCCATGTTCGGCAGTCTCAACCACTCCGCGCCGGGTCAAGACGTGTATCCGTGAGCAGCCTTCCACTTTGTTCCACCGATCGTTCATACTGTAGTCACTTAAATATTTAAACCTTTTTTGTACTTCATTGCTGCTCACGTCGACTCGGCATGTATTTTGCGGACCCGGGCTTATCTCGACCGTCGTCCTTAGTGGTTCCGTACGCGTCGCGGACCACGCGATGTACGGCACTGACCGACTCCGGCCAACACGCTTTCGCTAGACCGCCGCGCATACACCTGCTGGCTGCAATCTCAAGTAAGTGTAAAGTGTAATTTAGTATACGCTCACCAGAGCCCCTCTAAGACAGTTATCTTTCGGTGCTGGCCATCTCCAGAACACTCGTAACTGCGCCCCGCGAGACTGCCGCGGTAAATTCACAGTGTTATGTTATAGTGTCGTGTTTTGTTCTGTAAGCAGCATTTGTTAATGTAACTGTACAACGGCTCAGACGCCGCATAGCACATTCACATAGTTTTTGTAGCGGTTCTACCACCGCGTAGTGTATGTATAGGTACCAAGTACCCATGAGTACCACCGGAGAAGTCCGTGAATTAAACGCCAATTAACATAAACGGTGTTGCTTACGATTATTTCGCACCACTCCGTCCTCCACACAACCGAGCGGCCTCACAACCAAGTAGGGAAGTTCAGGATAGAATTCAAGCCGCATACCTGGCGGGGCACGCGGGGGCAGAGTACCCACGACCCATCACCAATGGCCTAGTGTCCCAATAGCCTGCCCCCCCCCCCCCCAACGGACAACATCAGCACCGCGACGTCCGTAGCGTCCGTCAGGTACTTCCCTGGCCTTCTACAGAGGCCGGGTGATGGCACTGTGAAGAAGGTCTGTGCCGTTTAGTTTTAGTATCGCATAGCTGCGGACATGTTTTTCATTGTTTATTCATTCGATGGCAGAACATTATCAATGTCTATGAATACATTGTGGTATGTCTATATAGACTATTGTCAAAATCTGTTGCTTTATATTTGCAGAACTTGCATGTGAAAGTGGAAATAGGTATACACACAGGTCTTTTCCTACCTAAAGACCTGGCACATGAAGACCTAGAAAAGTTTTTGAAGTTGTATGGTGACATGTTACAGAGAGGATACGAATGGGTGGGTGGACATGTGAGCGCGAGTTTACAGGGAAATGCTTTGTCACGTTGGGAGAATTTAGGGGCAATGGATATGGACTTGGAAGATTTTGCTCAGAAACTGTAAAATAAATACAACGTAAAGAGATCGTCAATGCAGTTTACTGTCAAAGTGATGTCCTCAGAGAGAGCTTACAAACATTTCTCACACATAAAAGTCAATTGTTAAAATTCCTCAATTCTAGTATTATGCATAACGAATTAATGCCGGTATTCATAGAGCTTGTGATAATTGAGTTGTGCCTATTAATGCGCGAGTCCTCATTTTGTGACTGGGTCACATTTTATACACATATATGTGCAATCAAGAGGGACCTGATTGTAGTCTGGACCTAAGGCAACACCTGTAGGTACTAGCGAACAGCGAAGGCATCTGACATGCCTGTTCCAGGAGAGACTGGAGCACTCGTGCAGCATGTTAACATCACTTCTGCATGGTCTACGAACCTGAGGGTTGTCTAAAGACATCAGGAATGAGCCGCTCTGCAACAGAGCCAGCACGATGACTGAGACCAAGGCCAGGTACCTCTCACCAATTAGAGGAGTGGACACCAACAGGCAGGGCCGCAACTAGAGTCTCTGGCACCCGGGGCATGAATGAATTCATGCGGCCTCCCCCTTCCCTCTTTTTTTCACATACCATACCAATAAAGCGAGGGGTCCGGGGGCCCTCCCACGGAAAAATGGTGCTATTTAAGCATTTTCCATACCTACATGTAACAGTTTCTGTGCTACTGTAACTCCGCCACTCCAGACATCTCAGCTCTGAGTGCTGTATGACCCACGCGTCATGCCACCCCTGCGGTGCGCCACTGTTCCTCACAGCCAGTGGTACCACCCTCTCTGACAACATTGTACTGTATTAGTATAGAGGACGCATTAAAACTTTCTAACTTCTCCCTTTACAATTTTTTATGTTTATTATAATGAACTTAACATTTTTCTCAGAGTATTTTAAAATAAATATGTTGAGACATTATATTGTAAATCTGATTAGACATTCCTGGCATGCAAGTTAAAAAACTTTTTACCAGTTAGTACCAGTTGTAGTAGGAATTACAATGCAAGTGATTTCGGCGCCCCCACAGCTTTGCGCCCGGGGCGTATACCCCGCTTGCCCCCCCCCCCCCCCCCCATCCTCCTCACTAGTTGCGGCCCTTCCAACAGGCACCAGATAGCCAACCACCCGGGTGTCAGAGACCATTGTCACAAAAATTGTTCCATGTGAAACCATCAGTCCGAGCATGGAGATGAGCTAAATAGGCAGCCATCCTGTTCACTTACCTGCTGACTTGGGACCCTCACAGAGGCCCTCACATGCAGTGAGCCTCAACCAATGGTGCCGAACTTGGCCAGGTTGTCGATAGGTACATCCTAAACCATCCTGGAGGTGCAAACACTGTATAGAAGCTTACATCGTATCTGGGCCGACTGGGCACAGAGATGGGTAACCTCATCCACATTCCAGTTATGCTCGGTCCACATACTTATTGGCACTGTTGCCAGACATTTCTTTGTCGTGGAACACCTGATGCCAAAGGATAACTGATGCGCGAGAAGGAGACCCTGCAGCTGGCCATGCTGAACAGAGCTCGATGGGTCATGCAGAAATAACAATTAATTTATGAGACTCATTATGTAGAGCCACTTTTCTTGTAGAACCAATTGTGAGGCAAGTTGTTCTTATTTTTCCAAGGCTCTTGTAAGGGGACACCAAATTATTATCGTCGTATACGAGTGTGGTGTATCGTCAGTATAGCAATGTGCCCATGGATCCAAATATGTTTGATTTAAATAAATAACGATAGAAAAAAATTGGAAGGGAAAAAAAAACCGAATTTACACAATTACGTCTTCGGAATGGATTAGTGTGGGGTTCATAGAATAGTGAGTCATATAGAATGTGATTATTTGTTGTTGTTGTTGTTGTTGTTTCTTAAATTCGTTTTAATGTAAATACGGCACAATTTTATTCGAGTTTGTATTATAACGTCGTTCCTGGAATTTTTAATTTTGTGATTTTTTAATTGTTTTGAATTCAGGTAAGTTACTTAACACTTAATATTCGACGTTCGATTATAATAAGATCCTAATGAATTATTATTCATTAAACTTTGAATAAGTTAGGTTAGGATCATGTTATACAATTTTTGCAGGCGATTTGAGTTTATTGTTGACATTTGTTTGTTCTTGTTAAGGTATACGTCTAATAATGATATTAAGTAATTTTTACGAGATAAAAAAACTGAAAAAAAAAAAAAAAATCTTATAGGCATGTATTAGTTTCTGAACACTACTAGTGTTGCTTGATTGCCCTGGAGAAAACTGTACTTCAATTTCCACTCGTTGGTGGGGAGGGCAGTGCAGTTCTGGAAAATTGGTTTAGATCATAAAGAACGAGTAAATAGTTTAATGAAAATTATATACATCTTTGAAATATTTAAATAACAATGCTTTCAATAACTTCCCATCAATAATTAGGTACTTGTTAATAAATTAATTTTTACAATTAACCTCGACTTGAATGTGATTCACAGACTCAAACGTTTGTAAAAATTAGTAAAAAAACTCGGAAATAACATATTGTCAGCAATGTACTATTTTTGGTAAATATGTAGAGTAGCGGTATATGCGAAAAAAAATGCTAAAAATCCGAAAATACTTTTATTCTATGCTCTTACACTTCCTCTTTTCAAATCAACCGGCGGAGATAAGAAATTCCAAATACTTTAGGAGATATCAGATTTTTTAATTTTGAACATGTAGAGTAGCAGTATTTGCGAAAAAAAAATTCTAAAAATCTGAAATTACTTTTATTATTTTATTTTTTAATTTAGCAATACAACACCTGTACAACCATTCGAAGGATGCCATTTTTGTTATTTTTCTGTGTGTTCGTGAATGCGTAATAAATAAAATGGTCGATTAGGTCAGGTCAGTTACATTATTAATACTTTCAAACTAAGCGGACATAAAAAATAATGTGAATTAATTTTAATGGCAGTTTAGTTTTAAAATATTTATAATGTAACTGACCTGACCAAACAAACCATGACAAAGGATGATCAGTAGGAACATAAATGGTCGATTAGGTCAGGTCAGTTACATTATGAATACTTTCAAACTAAGCTTACATTAAAAATAATATGATTTAATTTCAATGGTTCGTTAGTTTTAAAGTATTTATAATGTAACTTACCTGACCTAACAAACCCGGACAAATGATGAACATTAACAACTCACGTAAATTTTTTTTTGTTACTTATTACTTGCGCAACAATATCCAAATAAAAAATAAGACTTTAAAATTAGAAACGTTAAAAGCCCACCTAAGTTGGAGGCGGGTACATTTCCTTTGCCATTAGAAGGAAATGATGTAGTCGTTCACCTACGTTGCGATACCGCAGACGAAACACAAATAAATAATCACGTATTGGTTCATTTGAATACTGGCCAATCACGGAACTGTCACGTGACAAAATTGTCCAATAAGAAACATAATAGATACTCGTAAACAAGAAACAATTGTAATCGCAGCATGAATACGCAGGTATTGTGATGAAAATTAAAAAAATTCGATATCTCCTAAAGTATTTGGAATTTCTTATCTCCGCCGGTTGATTTGAAAAGAGGAAGTGAAAGAGCATAGAATCAGTATTTTCGGATTGTTAGCATTTTTTTTCGCACATACCGCGACTCTACATATTTACCCTATTTTTGAATATCGCAGTGCTGCATAAACATAAAAACGATGCCATTTAGGCATGTGGCGGGGCTCCTGCTGTAGGTGAGCAGTTGGCTGGTGTTGCTGTGGCAGGGCCGTGGAGCGGGGCATGAGGCATGAGCGGCGACCGAGAGGTGTCGGGGGCCGGCAGGCGGGCCATGAGCGACGACGAGCGGCAGGAGCTGGCCGAGCGGCTCGACAGAGAGCTGGACGAGTACATGACGAGCCTGGGGAAGCACGGCAAGCATGAGTACACCGAGGGCTGGCCGGAGGATCGCTGGCAGGAGGTTCGTTCCGACACTTCCACTCCAGCTGGTATGATGTGTTCATACAGTGACGCCATCTGTCTGAGTGGTGGTTCCCCTGGTGAGAGGAAGCCAAGACAGTGATGGTTTGGGGCTCACAGAAGTAATGCTCTAATGTAATCTTTCAAGAGTGGGTTATCACTTTGAGGTGTGTATAAATTTGCTATAAAACCGTAATTAGATTATTCTGCATCTCAAAGGAAGTCATTTTATATAGTTGCATCAATTTGTAGACAAACAGGTTTGCATATTAGCTATAGGAATATGTTTCTCAAAAATATTACATTAATAAATGAAGTTTATGCATTCTGAGGTGTATAAACTTCTAGTGTTTAAATATGTTTATTATAAAACCTGCCTGAGTTTTACAAGTAGCAGATAATGTATATTTATTGGTTGCAAACTTAAGGGGATACATTTTTTCTAAAACCTAACCACATTAAAATATTTTCTACATAAACATTGAATATTAAAAAAGAAAATAATAAAGTATAACAAAAAATTTCTTCATGATAAAGTATTTAACAAAGTTTAATGTTGACTATTTGTTCAAAGATAAAAGATAAACAGTAAATTAATACTTAAGTAACTCTTAAATAAAGCATAGGCTTACACCTGTTGATGTGTAATGAAATGTTATAAGTACCTAATTTGTTGCGAATATAAGATTATCTGAGATAGTATTAGCTCAATAATGGTAACAAATTCTGAAAAAAAAAAAAAATTATAATGTGCAATGTTTATTTAGAAAACAGTACAAATTGCCTTAAAACAGAAGTAATGACATGACAATGCATAGTCGCACCTCGACACGGACACTCGGGAGCTTGGTTTTGTGTTGAGCTGAGTCACTCTCCGGCGTGTTGGCACTTCCTTGCGACGCGTGCGCTGCGTTGGTTGCAGGAGATGGAGAAGCACCCCTTCTTCATGAGCTCCGCCCCGGGCGAGAACGAGCCGCTGTCTCCCCTGATGGAGGGCCTCCAGCAACTCAAGTACGACGAGTCGGAGAATTCTCCTGAAGGTTTGCATTTCCTCGTAACTGCTTTGCTTTCACTGATCCCTAAACATGTTTGAGTGGTTTCACTGAAGAAAATGTATTTCAATAAAAAAAAAAAATTTCATATCCTCACCGTGTTTATACACATAGGAAAATGTATGCCATTTGAGCCATTTGTTTGACCGTGGATACTTTACGTTTGACTAGAGAAAAGACTTATGTAATAATGAAATTGGTTTTCCTAACACTTATTTTACAAAAATCAGAACCTATTCATTTTTGCAATGAAAATTTTTTTAATAATCATGTCTAAGAGAGAAATTTTTGCAAGCATAAAAGTAAATCAGCAAATATCTGTGTTATAAAAATGTACAAAAAAAATTGTTAATAGAGTTGATTTGAGATGCACAGCCAAAACAAAATAAATTTTCTATTCTATTTCGATCATATATATTTTGATATAAATGTAATGCTAAACAGAGATATTTATTCAGCTTGAATATTGAAAGATAAAATTATTGTGATTTAATTTTTGTTTAAGTGACCCTTAAGTTCTTAATGTAACTGGATTTTGGGGTGATGCATTGATGTAGATTTAAGTTTTATCTAGGTTTTATTGCATGTCACCGTAAAATCTCAATCCCTGAGCATGACATTATTTGCTGTTGGTATTAAGTGTATGCGAAACACTTTTTCCAGAATTGGCAGAAGCCTACAAGATGGACGGAAACTTCCATTTCAAAATCAGGAAGTACTGGCTGGCCATCGTGGCGTACACGGAGGGCCTGAGGCGGAAGTGCTCGGACGACTCGCTCAATGCTCAGTTGTACAACAACCGGGCAGCCGCTCACTTCTTCCTCAAGAACTACAGGTACAGTCCAACACGTGGGAGCGCTTCCATTGGTCATTCAGTAATAATTTTGGTATTTTGACCACTTAAAATGCAACTGGATATCCCCCCCCCCTCCCCCCACCATCTACAATAAATCCTTGGATCCAAAAAAACATTGAAAATGGAAAATATCTTGTTTTGTTGGTGATACAGAATTTTGCTTCATGGTAACAGCACTAAATAGTTGTAGATTGAGTAGATTCTTTTATACACTAATTGTCCCATTGAGCACATAACTCAAAAAAAAAAGAAAAAAAAAATCAAAGATTATGAATCACTAATAACGGGATGTGATGTAATACTTTTTTTTTTAGTGATGGAACAAAGAAAAAAGAACGAAACATTAAAGATATTTCGTACCAGCAATTATTTGCAATGCCATGTTTAATCATTCAAAAAAAAAATTCGAAAACTCATTTCAGCAAATGAGTAGACAAAAACCTTCTAATCAGGAAGTCTTTTGTTCCTGTGAATTTTTTGCTCTGACATCATGAAAGTGTCAAACATGATCGGTTAAAAAATTGTATCCATCGCATCCTAACAGAGAAATTTTGAAAAATATAAACATTATAAACGGACCTAATGTAAATCATAATCTGTAAGCCTTTCTGGGGCCTTAATGGCTGTAGTTGTTAATACATCAGGCTTTATGAACAAAAAGTGCTGTAGTTGTATGGTTAGTGCATTTTAGCTAACTTGAACACTTTTTAAAATTCTTTATTAGGTGTTTTCAGTTGGTCAAGAAGGGATGAAAAGTATTAAAACATGAAAATATTTTCTTGTATTATGTTGTCAGTTTGATAATGCTTAAATCAGGCAAATTTTACGTCAAATTTTGTTTAGTGGACAGAAGTGATCTTTAAAGTCAATTCCCATCGGTTCATATTACCTGGAACACACAAAAGGTATAAAAAATTATTTCAATTATTACAAGTTGTGTTTGAAAAGAGTGTTAAAGGTACACAAAAGTAACACTGGACTGTTAACTAAATCTAGCATTTTCAAGTAAACCAAAGGCTTTTTGACGTTGGTTCTTCGATATTTGACATCCTCAGGTCGTGCTTGGGTGATTGCCGTTCTGCTCTGAGGCTGTCTCCTGGCTACATGAAAGCAAAAATCCGAGCTGCGCAATGTTGCCTCAAGTTGAAGATGTTTGATGAATGCACACAGCTTTGTGGTGAGATTCTTGAAGCACAACCGGACTGCAAGGACATTCAGCACCTTAAGAAGAAAGCAATTATAGATAAGGTAATTAACAATTAAGTTGTTTTTATCACAAGGACATAGTATTTACCTTAAAATACCCTCTTTTATCGCATAATCGTCGCACGTGCGTAATTGTCACACCTATATTTTTGGCCGTCAAAATTGGGATAAAAAAACTTCTCGCTTAAACGTCGAATTATGTTTTTGGTCCCGCTATTAGTTGCCGAGCGCTTTGTGTAGGTATCTTTTCAGTATATAACGATGTATTTTAAAGTAGAAATCTAATATTTATTCGGACATTACCACTTACTTATTTAATTAACGGAAATACAAAGTTGTCTAACATGTAAATTTTCTTTTAAAGATGTTTTTAAACGTTATTTCCTTTATCTGATCGTCTGTGTCGCCGCAGTGTACCGTTTATGAACATGTAGCCAGCGCTAGTTGGCATCATTCGTGATTGGTTATGTTGCTTCCCGTATTGAGCGCGCGCACGTAGTCAAATAATGATATCTCGCCGATTGGATGCAGCGGGCGCTCTCTGTTGAGTGCCGAGTTAACTACATTTGATGGCCCGCATTCTTTCGTGGCAAATGTGTACTACGGCAATAGTTACGCTTTGGTTTACGTCACAGATTCAAGTGGCCTGCGTTCGCTTTACAGTTTAGTTTTTCTATTTAAAGTTGAAGAAAGGTTTTTGTTTAATGAATTATTAATATAAATTGTTTGGCGTGCTCTTGTATACTCCACCTTTTTCTTTAAATAAACGTACTTTCCATGAACATTTTTTTTATGAATAACTTTACCTAACAAAATTTTTTTTCCCCGCATAATTGTCGCACCCCTACTTTTCAAACTTGATTTTAGAATAAAATGTGCTACGATTATGTGAGAAAACACGGTAATGCAATCTAAATATAATGCCACCCCAAACGTTTTTATTATGAGTTTATGAAAAATACTTGAATGGATTGTTAATTGCAATTGAAGTTCTTAGCATTTAAAAATCATTAAATTTATTCTATTTTTATTAGACCCTTTTCTGCTGCCACTTTTGTCAGTAGAGTGATTTTACATGATCTCTTTTGAAACACCAGTTAGAAAAATATTTGTTTTATGGCTGTAGATCAAAGATTGTGGTTGTTCAGAAAGCAGAGAATGCTGTGATATATGGAGGGTGGCCACAGTGAGGAGATGCAGAAAGAACCCAGGGACAAACTCCATTTGCACCCTCTCCATCCTGCATCTCATCTGTCACATGTGCAGATGTTCAGAAAGCCCAAGACTAAAGTGGCATAAGTGATGCAGTATACAGGCAGATTGTGTAGTTCTTCAACTAAATGGAGGTTCAGGAAGCAGTGATTAACAGTGGACCAAAGTGGCATAAGTGACACATTTAAGAGGCAGCGCCTGTAGTTTTTCAATTAAGCTGTTCCCAATGTCAGTATACAAGTGTGCAAATTTAATGCGGCCTTCACTTTTAGTTTCTACAGTTTGACGATAGTAAATAAACACAATGCAATCTCCAAACGAAACAACATTAGCAGGAATGCCAACACCTACCGTATTGTTTTACGAAAATTTCTTATAATTAGTAAAATGTTAAAATAAATATTCAAAACAATGTCTGTCACTGCTATTTAAGGTTACAATGAAAATAATTTCCTCCTTTCGCACTACTTTTTAACTATTTGGTATTTTGGTAATTGAACAGAACAACAAAAAACCTTCCATCTTTCTTGTCATCTTTATGATGAAAATTTGTACGTAGTTTGTTACAGCATAAAAAAATGCTATGAATTGAACCATTTGTATTTTTTTTGTTGATTACAAAAATAAAATCTATGAAAATCAGCCACGGTACATGGATTTGACGTGATCTTTATCTATGTGTGTTGTCAGCCATTGTCCTTGAGTCCTGGGGAGGTCCTACCTCTGTTGTGTTCGTTAAAACGTAAAAACGTAGATTTATATTTTATAAATGAAGTTCTTTACCTTAAATGGATTCCGGGAAAAGTAGTGGAGAGTCAAGTTCTATCTAAGACTTTGAAACGTGACAAACCAAATACTAGATCTGGAAACAATTGTGGAATCTTTTACTTCTTTACCAGCAACAAGTAAACGGCAGAATGTTAAACGTGCCACTTATGTTCTGAAAACTCCAACAGGTAGCCTATTTTAATTATACGTGACATGTTTTCTGAACATGTATTTTTAAATAAATATATGCAAGGTTAGTTTTTTTAATTTTTTAATTTATTTCAATTCACAAATCACTTGAAGTATAACCAAACAATTTTGTTACTACTGAATTAAGGAGCTTTTACTGTATAATCTTCATGGTACAATGATACCACATAAACCTCTACAAATAGATGCATGAAATTGGCAGCTGTGATCATGACTATCGAATCACCGTGCTCGATGGTGATTTCAGAGGCATGAGGAAAGAGACCAGCGCAAGCAGGAATGGTTGCACTCGAAAGCTGATGAGGTCGACCAAATGATCCTGAGGAAGATAAAGGACAGGGGCATCATGTTGAACAACAACAGTAAGTTCTCCGATTGTTGCCTAGCAGATAATCAACAGATAATGTAGCATAAGGCAACATTAGTGAATTGGTCTCCAGAAAGTAAAATGCATTTTTTGCCAGGTGAAATGTTGATTCAAATTCAACCAAACAAATTTCTCAATTTTTTACTTTTGTTTTCCTTAAATTTTGGTAGTTTAGTTTTAAGTCTAATATTTTAAAGTTATTTTGGTGTCCAAAAAAATGGGAAAAAATATTATATTAATAGAGTAAAATTGTATGTATTTATAGGTCAAGTGCTATATTTTTTTTTCAAACTTACTAAGCAGGAAATTTTCTTGAAAGGTATTTCTGTATTACATTACCGCCATGTTTCGTTGACAGTTTGGAATTGTTTCGCTAGGTTTGGTTTTGCCAACAGGACAGTTGCCCACAATATTTATCTGCCGACTACTGTGAAAACTATCACCTTAAGCCACCCCAGAGGTAATCTCATGGCACGGCTACCATATGTTGCACCTGATCCTGACTTTTACAGTGCCAACTGAACAGACAGTGCAAGATCCCATCTTTGTTTCAGATGAAGATTGTTCCAAAATGTAAATTTTGATATCCTTGAAATGGAAAGACTAATTTGTACTGTATTTTCAGCATAGTCAATTTAAAACTATTGTAATTATGTTTTTTACTTTCATTATTAAAACCAATGGTTATTAAAGTAGTATAATATTTCACAGAAATAAGTATTCAAGCTAAATTTCCATTAACATTGGGTTTAGAACATCCCAATTACAAAGTTGTGAATGTGACAAATGTAACTAACAGTCAATAATAGGCCTAAGCAAAAGGAAACATGTTACATTACATATTATATAATTAAAATTAAAAGGTCGTAATTTTATGGTAATAGATTGTGTAAATGTTAAGCTCCAAATGTTACATAAATACATAAGTTAATTAATTAGTTTTTTTGTTCCTGCTGCAAAATGACAATTTTTTGACTTGTTACCTTTCACCCAGAGACTGCCCGTGATGTGTTGTGAATTTCTGATGTATGTTTGAACGTTCTGTCGCCATGGCCAGAGCTGCCCGAGAACGTGTCGGAGGGGAGAGTGCACTTGGTGGATGACAGCTTGGTGTGGCCGGTGGTGTTCCTGTACCCAGAGCACAAAACAAGCGACTTCATCGTGAGCTTCCATGAGGACGACACGTAAGTTCCTGCGTCAGCTTCTTACGTACTCTGAGGGATCTGAAAACAACTCTCTGGAGTCACCGTACACATTTTTTTTTGCATTACAGCCACAAAATTAGGTCTTTTCTGGTGTCATAAGACCTTAGCTTCACACGTGCAAGCACGAAAGGCTCTGTCCCACTGTCAAGTTTTTGTCGCCAACCATGTTTGACAATAGAGTTGTAGGGGTAATATTGGGCGGTAAAAGGCTTCCAAATTTCTGTATCGAATGTAGTTAGATAGATATCCTCGAATATGTTTGAGATCATGACACACTATCAAATTTTATATCAATACATAATTTGCTTTTTACATATAAAATTATTTTGCATACATGTATTTCACCTTTGTAACCTCTTTTATCGGATAACCACCCACGTGTTCTTTGCCATTTTAAAGATTCTGTGTAACCGAAGCGGACGTCATTTCTGTTTCGCTTAGCATTTTTTTGATTGGCTAATACTTCCATCATCCAATTTGTTTTAGAAACCATTCTATATGCAAAATATTTCATAAAAACTCAAGTGATCCAATTTGTCAAACAAACTTGGCTGGCTAGTGATATTTTCTGTGATGTCGTAACAACCCTCCAACTTTATAGTAAGGAGTTGGAAGCCAAAGTTTGACATTGGCAGAGCCTTAACCTTATATTTACAGTGTTCCTCAAACATTTTACCTGTTCCAAGTTAAAGGCTTGCAAGGTTTTTGTATTATATTATAGGTTATGCTGTTTTCCTGTTTTCAAATGCAGTGGACATTAATAAGTGGTAATTTACCTAACCGAGGAGAATTTTGTAGATCCTTTACACTGCCGCTCCTGTTTGCTGGCTCACACGGTATTTTAGCTCCAGCGAACATTCAACCTATGACAGCTGAATATTCTAGCATGTTTTTTTAAATAAAAAAAAAACAGATTCGTGTTGTTAATCATGTGCTCATTAATATTTTAATAATTTTTATAAGAATATTCAACTGTCTAAAGTATGAATGAGTGTATTTTGGTGTGAGCAGTGATGTGTATGCACGTAGCACATGATGTACTGCCATGTTGCGTGTGCAGGTTCCTGGAACACCTGGAGCAGATGTTCGGCGACCACCCTGAGTGGGACGTGGACAGGAAGTATGCCGTGGACAAGCTGAGGTTGTACTGGGAAGATCGTAAAACAGCGAAGCTGCACTCTGTCCCTCTGGCCAGCTCCCTGAGAACAGTTCTCTCACACAGCAAGTGGGTGTTGGATTGCAACTGTATTTTTATATAATTTAACTAACGAACACTTAGGGAAAATTAAATGTTAAAGGAGGATTAGATCCAGCCATTGTGGATTTTTTTTTTTGCCATAGTTTTCATTTTTAGGTATTTATATATAATTTCTACAGTGATATAGCATAAATAATACCTCACTGATGTTTAATAACTGGTTAGCCTGGAACCACTGGTAAGGTAAAAATTTTTCACAGGAGCAACTACAAATGTCATATGTACTTACATGACACCATGAAGGTTGACATAGTCTCTAAAAAATAGTGCCATGTTGAGTCATTAGGGGCAATATGGGAGGTACTGGGCAGTTTAATTATCCTTCTGGATAACAGTATTAGATAAGGTTGACTTTACACCTTGAGACTTGTCATGTGCGTGGTATTTAAGATTTCCAATTGAACTGCAGTCTCTGCTTCTTTCTTTAAGCTCCATCAGTGGCACAGGTTGTTGTCTCCACGATTCTCTCTTCTCCGCTTGTCTGGCCGTGAAGTCGGGGAGATCTTAAAAGGATGCTTTGCTGGGCACACCAGAAATAACATATCATTGTACAAAAAATACATTTTACATTGTGTTTAATGAACATTTTTTATCCATTCTTTTTTTTACATTTGATTTAGTTAAATTTATAAAATTTATTTAACATTATATTTTGCCCTCTTTATGACAGATACAAATTTTTAAGCTGCTTTCTTTTAAAATGAACATTTTATTTAGGAATCACAATGCTAAAATAAAAATAAAAATGCTGATAAACTATAGGTGATTGATATCTCAGCAGAAAGAATTCCAGCCTCTCATCTTGTAGTGTATTACGGCGTATCTGAACACGTTTGAATTATTTCTGTTTTAGTACTTAACATGTGTTTGCATGAATCAGCATTAACTTGTTTAAATTTTATGTAGCAAAGTTATATGAACGTTGAACGATCAAGTGTAGATGTAGACATAATTTTTCTTAAGGAGATTTTAGAATCGTAAATATACGTAATTGAATAGTTGATTTATTAATTTTGTATTAACAGTATTATTATTTTGACATTTTGTTAACCATCTCACAGAAAAAAAGAGCTTTGATAATTTTTATGAATATTCAGTTTCGGGTTTGAGATTTAATTATCATTCTTTATGTATAATATTTTATTATCCATATACATACTATATTGTAAATTTTGCTATACAGTTAGGTATTTCTGATACATTATCTTAAGCATTATTAGCACTAATATTTGTAATTGTGTTTGTCTGTTCTTGGTTATTTTAGTGTTTTGTTTTATCTGATGTAGTCCCTACAGTTAGGGGATAGTTAATGGCTGCTTGTGTATGTTGACTAACTGTGGGCAGTGCCAACCTGTTGCAGTGCTTCCTCTCAGGTGGAGCCTGCCTGCTCTTAGTGCCTGCCGGAAAGTGGTGCCTTACTTTCAGAGACTGCATTCTCCTATGTATTTTGTGTGTGTGTCGTGTCCACCGTAAAAGTTTCCCAACTGTTGGTGGGCCTGTGACAAGTAAAACTAAATAAAATAAATAGATATGGTTTGTAATATTTAATATAATAATTTCACAGTCGCAAATACATACCGTATTTACTCGCGTAAAGGCCCCGCCCGCGTATAAGCCCCTCCTTGTTTTGTAAACATTTTTGAGAAAAAATTTAAAAACGTTTTTTTCTGTGTTTATCTGAGGGCAGGGCAGCTTGGCATGCATCAAACAAGCCATGTATTGTGAGCGGCGGGAGGTGATTTTGTAAGCGGCAGTGATACAGAGACTGGTATTATAGTTTGTCCGTTCTCAGTAGGACCGTCGTGAAGCATGCCAGACGTAAGCAGTTAGTCCTATCTTAAACGACATAAAGATAAAGAAAGCTGGTCTAGCGCGCTGCCGCTGTGTTGATGTGGAGTGTTGTCGGAGAAGAAGAGGGGAAGTGAAGGAGGAAGGGAAGTGGGTCAAGGATTCTAACACTCCTTTGTCTGGTTGGCTGGCTAGCTGGCAGGAGGGAGGTTAAGCCACGCCTCTGCCTCTCTCCCCTTCTGCTTAAGCGCTGCCGCTGCCTCTCTCCCCCCTGTCATAGCACTGCCTCTCCCCCTACAGAGTCTTTGCCTCTCTACCTCCTGCCGCGTCGCTGCCTCCCCCGCCTTCCACATTCGAACAGACGCACAACTTGAAAAGAAAAATCTATTTTACCCTCCAAATTCGCGTATAGGCCCCCTCCCCTTTTTTGGAGTCAAAATTTGGGAAACAAAGGGGGGCCTTTACGCGAGTAAATACGGTATCTTAAATGACTGTCACAATGAAAATGCCAGTAATGAAAAGAGGTGGAAAACATTGTGTGTATCTGCACTGTTCCCAGGTACATCGTGGAAGACTGCAAGCCAGCCTTCTTGGTGTTTGTAGACGGCAGTCCGGCTCAGAATGCATACCTTAATGCACATTCGACAGCGAGGTGAAAATTGTTAGTTGGCTTCAAGAGATGTTAAGTTTACCTGTAAACCTTTATGAAGATGTTTGCAACAGGCCTGACAACTTGTTTACATATTAGCCTCTACTCTCCAAAGAGCTATTCAATGTTATCTAAGAGACAATTTTTTCATACCTGTTTGTATTATTCTTAGAAAATAATTATTATGTTTCATACCAGTGTTGAAAGTGTGGTTTGATTTTTTCCTTCGCGATAAGAGTTGTGACAGAAATGGGAATAAATTGTGGCATTTGTTATAGATGTTTGTTATCTGGCAGATAATTATTCATTGCTGCCATGTACAACAGAATACTTATACGGAATTACGAAGTTTTATTTCTTTATTACAGATACAAAGAACATTAATAACATAGTGATTGTCTAGTTCCGAGTCATTTTCGGGGATGACTATATTTTTTGTACTTTATTTTTTTAAAATTTTTTTTTTTTTTACATAGTGAAAGTGAGAGTACAAATGCTGAACTGTTATTTACATCATTTCTGGTGGAACATAACATTCCATTGGCAGTTTCCAATCATTCAAGTTATTTGTTTCAGGCTATGTTTACAGATTTCAAAATAGGTAGCAGAAAAGTTTGGATGTGCAATGACCTAAACATCTGCATTAGTACAGTGCATGGTTAATAATAATAATAATAAATAAATAAATAAAAATAACTAAATAAGAAATTGCATTCTTTTTTTAGATACATTGCAGGATTATATACCCGTGTATATATTTAATTATTATTCAGTGTTTATCCAAGTTTAGTCCAATACATATTGTGTCATAAATTTAACATATCATTTGTAAAATTTTTTTAGACAGGATGCTTTATTGCATTTGATTTATTTCTAATTTACTGATAAGAATCTATGGAGGTTGGCAGCACCAATTATTTAATAATAATATTTGCATGAGACCTTATTTTACCTGAAGCCTTGAAAAAATAAATAAATTGCATAATATGTTGTTAAAATTTTGGATGCATATAAAAAACTAGATTTCAGAAATGTTACTTGCCTGTTTAAAGGCAATGCTACTGAACTGGAGATAAGTTAGTGTTTTCAGAAGAAATCGGTACTTTAAAATCTATCTTCGACTATTGGCTGTGACGAAAGGGATTTTTATTTTTTAAAAACTGTTGTTTCTTAATGGTGCTATTATTAAAAAAAAAACACAAGTAAGATATGTAAGATACATTTGACTTATTGTGAATCATGTTCATCATCCCTGCTGAGTAGTTCACCCACTGCATCATGGCTACCTACATTGTAAGTCTGGTCCAATTAAATGTTCCACCAAGCTTGGTAACAACACTGCCTATGCAAAAGCTTGTGGCAGCAAGGCATTCAGTGGCCAGGGTCAGGGGTGTGTGCATGGGGAGAGATAGGGAGACAACCCCCTTTGCAAAAACAAATCCTAAAAAAATAATTCCCACCAGCAAATTTAAAGAATTTGAAAGCCAATGGGCAAATAGTGGGAAAGAAGGTTATATCCCATCATCTCCCCCCCCTCTTCCCTTAAAATAAAATTCTGCGTACACTTGAGGCCAGGACTACCAGCAGATTCGGAGCTTATCATCTTGCTCCACGCATGTGGGGCATCAATGGTCGTCGCAACTGAATCTTCTTGATGTCTTGGTAAGAATTAGACTTCACAGACGAGTCATGCCCTGAGACATCAGTGGGGTCTCTGTGCCCTTGTCCGCAGCTTCCAGGACCTCTTTGATAAACCCAGGAGGCTCGTCAATCATATTATGTCCATATTCAAACGCACAATAGAAGATTGCAGGGTTGAAAACCTATGTATTTAGGCAAGTTAGTGTCTTGTCACTGATTAACACGAAAAACTGGCTGGCGTCCCTACATGTGTTTGGCAGGTACCTACCATAGTTTATTTTATAGTATAATTGGAAAACCTCTTCTCAGCTTGACTCCTCTGTAGAATGAATAGAAAGACTTGCGATAAAAACCACTTATTCAAGCAAGTATTAAAATTCATAAAATGACTAATTTAATTCTAATAAACAACCAATTTTAAGCTCTGTTAATATCTCTTCCTGGTTTCTGACTCCCTGGTAGAATGGAAATGAAGCTGCCTAGATGATGTGTTTTTTTCCAAATTGCTGCCATCTGTTGAGCATATTTGAACTAATAATACCTCTCCCATGACATCTTCCTTGTTTCTGACTCCCTGGTAGAATGGAAATGAAATGGCTGCCTAGATGATTTTTTTTTTGGCAAGTGCTGCCATCTGTTGAGCATAGTTGAACTAATAATACCTCTCCCATGACCTCTTCCTTGTTTCTGACTCCCTGGTAGAATGGAAATGAAATGGCTGCCTAAATGATGTGTTTTTTGGCAAGTGCTGCCATCTGTTGAGCACAGTTGAACTAATAATACCTCTCCCATGACCTCTTCCTTGTTTCTGACTCCCTGGTAGAATGGAAATGAAGTGGCTGCCTAAATGATGTTTTTTTTGGCAAGTGCTGCCATCTGTTGAGCAAAGTTGAACTAATAATACCTCTCCCATAACCTCTTCCTTGTTTCTGACTCCCTGGTAGAATGGGAATGAAATGGCTGCCTAGGATGTTTTTTTTTGGCAAGTGCTGCCATCTGTTGAGCATAGTTGAACTAATAATACCTTTCCCATGACCTCTTCCTGATTTCTGACTCCCTGGTAGAATGTAACATTGGTGTGGCAAATAAAATTTATAACAGCATAATTATAAAGAATATATTTTAAGTGTAAATGTTTTTTACACATATTAATATCATTTCAAAGTAATTTCATTTAAAATATTGTACTTTAATTCATGATTGTGCTGGTCAGAAGTATGCAATATCTTTCAGCGCATGCACCGGTGGAGATATTCACCACTACCAGTTAAACCTCGCTGCAGTTCACTGTGTGCACCAGCCATGGGAAGCCTACAACTCATGTAGTTAGTTATAAGACCCTCCTGCGCAGTTCCAAAGTTCACAGTTCTCCCATGCAACTTCGGTAGCAATAATTTATTAAACATAAAAGTGCAGGGATAACTTTATAGAATAAACAACTTGGGGGTATTTGGATACACAAGAACCAATCTGTCAATTAGAAAACGGTGCTAATGTGACATTTTTTTTTTTAATTGGGTTTTTATTTCTCCATGGAAACGTAAGCATTAAACATCTTCTCATAAAGTGAATTTGCAGAAAATCCAATAGAATGTTCAGTTATGGTTTTTTTATAACTTCAGCTATCACTTAGTTCCAGCACAGCACATAAAAGTTATAAAGCTATCCAGAAAAATTTATTTTTTGGCACATAAGCGATCTTGTTTCTTAACTCTTTGAAGGGTGCGGGTCACCTCAACTAACCACCAATATGATACTGTTTTATGGGTGGGGTTACTGTAGCTAACCACAAAAATAAAGTCGTTATGTGGGCGGTGGTTACTTCCTCTAACCACATTATTTTCGTGTGCTCCCTTTTACGGGTCGCGGCGATTCTCTCTAACCACACGTTGTAGTTGTCCTGCGACCCAACAGATGGCAGGAACAGTACCGCGCCACATTTATATGTCCTGTTTATTACTCGAGCCACCACTTTACTCAGACTCGCCATTGTTTCTTGCGTTGCTACGTATTATAGTGCTTTTTACTAGGAATTTTACTATTATATGTGTGGTAAGTGTTTGCTTTTATATTTAATGTGTTTATATAAATGTTTTAATAGTATTTGGGCACTTACAAATGTTCGTTTCTATTCCAGACAGCGTATTTGCATGTGGTTAGTGCTGCTAACCACTGCCCTCCCAGAACTTCAGCATAAATAACAGATCTAATATGCCTCGGCAAAAAGGTTTATCGGAGGATGAAATTTACCGTTTACTGTTTGAAGAAATACCTTCAGAAGAAGATAGTGTCATAGACTCCGATGACAGTTCATCTGATCCTACTTACATAAATAAGAATTTGAACAAAGAAAAAGTTTTCAACACAGTGTCAAGCAGCAGTGAATCTGAACAAAGTGACAGTGATGTGCCAAATGTTTCTAAAGTACTCTCTCGTACAGCTTCATCCAGCTTCGCAGTTACATGGACCCAAGATACTCGTGTTCTTCCAGTGCCTCCCTTCACAAAAGAAAGTGGTGTAGCAGCAAGAATAAAGAACAAAGCAAATATCAAGCCATTGGACCTCTTTTGTGAGTATTTTGATGAAACGCTTATCAACCATATTGTATTTCAGACAAACCTTTATGCTACCCAAACAGGAAAACAATTTGTCCCTACTGATGCATGTGAAATCAGGACATTTATTGGGATAAATTTATACATGGGCATAACCAAAAAACCAAGCTATAGAGACTATTGGAGTTCTGAACCTGACCTCGGTGAGAATTACATTTCTAAACTAATGACTGTGAAAAGATTTAGCTTCCTTTTGAGCCATCTGCATCTAAATGACAACACCGTAGCTCCAGACAGAAATAGTGTAAGCTATGACAAATTATACAAGCTTCGGCCTTTGCTGGATCATCTTTCGAAAAAATTTTTTGAATGTTACCAACCTCACCAGAAACTGGCAGTTGATGAGTCGATGGTAAAGTTCAAGGGGCGGTCGTCCCTCAAGCAGTATATGCGAGATAAGCCTATAAAACGGGGCTATAAGTCATGGATGTTGTGCGATGAGTCATCCTACAATTTGAAGTTTGACATTTACACAGGAAAGACATTAGGGGCAACAGAAGTAGGGTTAGGTGCAAAAGTTGTTCAAAATTTGTTAAGTGGTCTCGAAGGTTGTCATCACATTGTTTTCATGGACAATTATTTTTCTTCTTATGATCTGTTCAGCAACCTGAAGTCAAAAAGTGAAATATATGCGTGTGGAACAATAAACCCTAGAAGAAAACACCTACCTGCACTGAAGGATGAGAAACAACTTGAAAGGGGTGAATTTGATTGTCGTGTTAGTGAAGATGGAGTGGCTGTGTACAGATGGAAGGACAACAAGGCAGTGAACTTGATTTCAACATGCCATGATCCACTGGATGTTTCTTCTGTCAACCGCAAAATGAAAGATGGAACTGTAACAACCATCAAGTGCCCTCAGGTTTTGAAAGACTACAACTCACACATGAATTTTGTCGATAACTTTGATAGACTCAAATCAGATTATGCGATCAACAGGAAAAGTAAGAAGTGGTGGATGAGGTTGTTTTTTCATTTCATCGACTGTTGTGTTACGAACGCATTTATAATGCACAAGGAACTTCCTGTAGAACAATTTACAAACAAAGATTTTCGTCGGGAGGTTTACAAAGGGTTGCTAGCTCCAAGAATAGTTGCTGTGATAGCATCCACTCCATCTGGAAGCAAAGGAATGTCTCCAGTCGCAATCAAGACACATAAACCATTTGTAGACAAGAGTATTCGCCATGAAAGCAGCGGGCACCAACCGGTTCATTCAACATCAAGGAGATGTGCAGTCTGCAGTTCTAGGAAGAAACCAGTTCGTACTGTGTGGATGTGCACTGTATGTAAAGTGCCCCTATGCCTTAGAGCAGGAAAGGAATGTTTTAGAAGTTATCACAGTAAATAGCTTAACTGTTATGGAAGGATAAAGTTACTTGGAAAAGTGTTGGTTATAAACAAAACATTACTGTACTGTTTGTTACATTTGATTGCCTAGTGGGGCTGTGGTTAGTTGTCTAACCACTTTTCATGATCATAGATTATGATTGTTTACAAGTTATTTTAAGAATGTTTCACAGTAGTATACATAAAAAGTAATAAATATTTAAATATAAGTCAGTTGAAATTAATTCGTGAATTTTTTTTTCTCTGCCCCTGTCAGGTATTTTTTTGCTCGCCATTTCCGCCCTTCACAGGTATTTTTTCGATCAAAATTTCTGCCCTTCAAAGAGTTAAGTGACGATACATTAATTTTTCATAACATGACGATTAAATAATGATTCCAAAAATTTATTCTTATTCAGTTCGTGAAAGTAAAGTAATGAAACAGCAGATAAGTTAACTTCACTATAAAATGTAAATGTAACCCTAAAAATTATTCATAAACTAGTGTGATATAGGCTGGAGAAAATTGTTGTCATGTTGCTATACTATTTACTCTCAGTGTAGGTCAGTGGTGGATTCAGGAATATTTTCTGTGAAAAGGATGGGAGGAAAATTATTTGAAAAATTGTTTTTTAAAAAAACCCACATTACTTTTGACACTAACAGTGACACATTGGCCATATATATGCAATGTGGCTTCTCACACAGTAACATACTGTCTTCACTAATATTTTTGCAAAGTTTTCATAACTTTGAGGGGAGGAGGATGTATATCTATCTAACCCCTTGTATTGTGAAGGTATATACAAAACTATCATAAATACATTAAAAAAATGTTTAGGTAAGTCAAGAGCAGTTGATTGAAGTGTAAAACAACAAAGTACCGAATTTAATATCAACTGTGCAGGACAAGTTTGCATAAAAGTAAATTAACTTGCTATCAAGAAGATCCAGGTTCAAATTCTGCTCCATGCACGTTTTCGTTTCCAACACGTGTCCGAAGTCGCTCCAGGCAAACGCTCGGATGGTATCTTATTACAGGCCATGGTTGATTGTTTTCCCCAATTTCGCTGACAATGTTTCATCAACATCAAAGTGAATACAGATGATAAAAGCTGATGATCTGCTAATGGGACATAAATAGATTGAATGAGTGTGGTAACCAGAACACCCCAAGAAAACTCACCGAGCATTGCAACATCCGCCACATTACCCACTTGTGAATAATTGAGTTACACCCAAAACACGTTGGTAGGAGGCAAGTGATCTGAAACTCAAACACTGTAGTCCTGTGTCGGTCCGTTAATGGCCACATTGACGATGAGACTGGATACTAAATTAACATGACTTTACAGCACATTACAAGGTAGCAACTATATATTTTCGCAATGTTTTGGGAGGAACATTATGGTGATGAGATTAAAAAATGACTTCAACCACATCACAGCATGCCAGACAATTCCAAATTCCATGCTTATAGGGACATTGTAATCCCAAAGCTTTCCAAACGGCATATTATGGAGGGGCATCAAAACAGAACTTTGGTTGTAATGTATGTGGACGTTTGATATTTTAAAAAGAAATTATTATATTATCTGTTTTCATGCATGGTATTGGAAGAACTAGTTATTTTTTAAAATGAAAAGCTTGTTTTATTACATTTTTTTTTAATCAAGTATTATTATTTACTGTGGCATTGATCATTATAAATTTAATAAAATATTTAAAATGACATATATTCAGCGTAACAAAGTTAGCTGTTATTTTATTGCCATTATTCATTATACATTTCACTAAGCAAAATGTCTTCTATTTGTGATATTGAAGAAATTTAAAAAATAAAATATGTACCCTGGATTTTTTAAAACTATATTCTGCACATTAATATAATAATATTGAATGTACATAAACTGGCCAGTGTCCTACTTGGGTGCAATTAAATGGCCTGGCCACGCTCATGTCGCGTGTCACACTAAGAAAAGTACTGTTGGATGAACAGTGCAGCACAATTTACTAATTTACTGAGTAGGAGAAAGCAACTTGACATTTTCTCTGTTGTGGGTTGTGGCTTTACATGGGAAAGTACCAACACCATCCACACAAACTTTAGAAGGCCTGTTTTGGCAGCTACTGTATGTGCCTTAAGAATGAGCATCCACAAGTGATCAAGGCGGCAGTCTTCTCGAGAAAAAGACGAGAACAGTGCTTCAGAATCTTGCGAGGAACATACCAACTGATATGATCACTCAATGTTATCAGCTTCTTGTCCTGATAGCCATCTGTTTTGAAGACAACATTCTAAACTGTACTTCACACGCTGTTTCCTCACACCCAAATTTTAAGCCACAGACGGACATAAGCAGGAAATTCCCTTGGTAAGTTTGTACTTCAGGGGACTTTTGTCTTGAAGTTTTTTTTACCATAACCTTTAGACAAATCGTATCATTTTTCAGTAACAGGACAGACTTTACTGGTACTTTCTCTTTCTTGATGGCATGGCGTACTGCATAACCCAACTTGATATTGTTAACAGTCAATAGATTTTCCTGGTTATCTACATCCAATCGAGATACATTGCGTTTCTCCCTAAAGCTTTTCAGTGCCTCTGGTTTCAAAAACTTTCCTGCCAAAGCTAATAAAATGTCTACTAGTGAATCGTAGAGAAAAGGTGCCATGGGTGCTTCACTTTGGAACATTGTGAGAAACAACTCCAGTTCTGATGCCAAAAAGTGGAAGAATGTCAATTTTACTTCTAGAAGATTATCTTAAAGAGCACTTTTCACTACACTGAAAGAGAGAGATGAAATAGAAAATTCACTAACAAATTTCTTTAGGTGGGGTAACGTTTTCATGGCATGCTCAGCAACTGCAGTATTCCATCTGATTGCACAAAATTTCTTGGGAAAAAGCTCTGATCTAGTTATTCTAATGTAATCTGCCCTCTTTGCAGGTACGTGCTTAAACAAATAGTAACTGTGCCTCAAAAAACTAACAACGTCCCATTTTTAGCAGAAATTCCAGTTTTGAAAGCACCATGGACTGTATGAAGCCCACAGCAACCAATTTCTAGCAACGATGGCGAATCTTCATCAAAAGTGTCTGTGATATGTATTTTCAAATCTAACATAAATGCCCAGTTTACGTTGAGGGCATCCATAGATACTAAAAATTAAATGCACCTGTCGGTATAATCCGAACGTGGGAAGCACATGCTGCAGCACGTCACGTCAGCAGGATAACAGACCAGCTTGAACCAGTTTGCATCACGTGATTTGACGCCACTTCCGAATCCGATGGTAAATAAAAGAAAATGGACGCGGGAACTGTTCGTTATTTGCCATTTCAAAATAAAAATAGGAGGGGATACACATGATGCTACGTCAATGCAAGCTGACCAATAAACAAAAAAACGTATTGCCAACTACAACCTACCAAACAAAAATTCCCTGATTACAATATTCCCTGATATTTCCAGGTTTTCCAGGGTCGGTAGACACCCTGTTCATGGCAAGATGACACAAGGAGGCAGTGTCTGTGTTGTGCTAACAAAGGGGTCCCAGCTCCATAGCTGCCAACCTCAAATCACACCCATCAGTAATGACAATTATATGAAGAAAAAAAAGTACGCGTAAATAATGCACGATAAATGTTTCCTGGGGAATTATGACACATACAAGATAAAACAAGGAAAATAAAATGCAAAAAAAAATGAAAAATATAGGCCTATAGGTATATATGAATACAATGCAAATTAATGAATAAAAAAAACTATTTGAACAATACATTCATCTGAATATGTAAGAAATGTCAATAATTTTACTGGAAAGTTTGAACCTTCAATTCAAAGTATTCAAAGTTAAACTTGTGAACAACTGTCTTTTTATTTGCTTCTTTTATCCTGGTTGGATTAGAACTTCCTTGTAAACAAACAACAGAAGACAAACAAAAGAACTTGTAAACAATAACTCTGCGTTCGTTACTTTCGTTTCTTCAGATGTAGCGAAAAAAACGACGATATAGATATATTAATCGTCATGGCTATAAAATGTTCCGCATGTTTCTTTGATTCAATATGCCGTTTACAGTCATCCCTTCCACCATGTGCAATCGAAAAGTCACACGTGCATACATTACAAAACGCGTGGTGTTCCAAAACATTTGAAGACGACAAGCATGGCCATTCTTTTGAATAGTTTAAGTCGAAAGTTCTGAAGAATTGCGTTCTTTTTTTCCCCCCAGAAACACTTGTTCTGTCACACGCTTCATTTCTACAACCGGTACTGAAGAACAAAACACTATCGAAAAACATTAAAAAAAATTTCACGTCTGTAGAAAGACAAAAACACTATGATGAAAAAAATGGCTTTCAAAAAAAATTAAAACACAGGTTAGCCAAAGTACCGTGCAAAAATTATCGTGATGTAAGTAGCCGAAAAACGAAAAGTCCGAGAATATGTACTAGTTTTGTCGTACAACGGACGTAATACCATCCCATTACTATTTGAAAACACGAGAATTAATCTACTAATTTCAATAGTACATGCGCACACATACTAGTTCCGTTATTTGCGCAACCACGCGATGTATTCGAACTGCGTTCACGAAACCGCACAGCAGAAACTGAATTTTTTCCGTCTCCGTGCAGCACAACGCCTCGTTTCCGTAATACACCAGCGATGTTCCGTAATTCCGTAATTCGGTGTTAAATCCGTAATAATTACGGAAAATCCGTAATGGTTGGCAGCTATGCAGCTCCATCCCCAGCATGCAGTACAGCTACCCCGCCCAGACGGCTGCGGTCGATTGCTGCCTCGTGTGTTTAGACCATTTCAAGTTTTGTTTACTTTTTAAATGAAAGACAATAATTGTAAAGTGACAATCGTGTTCATGTTTTTTTTTTCAGCGTAAGTTTAAAAAGACTGGCCGCTAGAATTTTTAAATTGAGCTGTGCTTCTGACACCACTTCCGTTCCGGCATGCAGAAGTAGTGTCCCAGCGTCCAGTCCCGCCCAGGCCAGCTGCGGTCAAGAGGCGTTCCTCCTTCCAGTCTCCGCTTTTTTATGATCACTTAAATCATTTCAGTAATTGTTTTGTACATTGTGGGTAAGTCACGGATCTTGAAGAAAAGACCTAGTGTGTTTATTACCACTTTTTTAGCCCTACACCATTTTAAAACTCAAACAACATATAATATATTCTTTTGCCAGACCTTTGTTAACTTGAGGGTTACAGCAATTATTCATTATAATATATAACTCACAATTACTTTGGTGTGCTGTTACTGCAATAATAGTTTTTTTTATTAATTTTTATTATGGTTTACTCAATCTCTTGTAAACAGACATATACAGTTTTCTCAAGCACATTTTTTGTGTCTAAATTACATATTGACTCTGCTAAAAAAATGTTGTCAACATGTATTAATAGATTTTGCTCCACCACAGGATGTACCATGTTCTGTGCTAATGAAGCCACCAGTAAACATAAAGCACCTGTTCTACCTAGGGGATAGGCAATTTGTTCTTGGTGGAATTATGGTAAAGTGAGGCACTTAAAAGTCACATTGAACAAAATAAATATGCCACCTATCAGGACATTCTGTCTTTGGTGTGACTAGAAAATTGGTGGTGATTAACTGAGAACAGATTTTAAGAACCAGAATCAGAACCAAACCAAGGAGGGAAAAAAGTAAAACAATCATGGTTTATACCCTCATGAAGACTTGTTGAGAAATCACGATGAAAGGTTTTCTCTAGTCCTGAAAACCACTTCTTTCTCAAAAGAAAAGTTTGACAACAGACAATGATGGGAAATGTTTCTTTTGAACATGGCTCAACTACTATTTAATTGCTCAATTTTAAGCTATCACAATGTTTTATATGATATAGATCAAGCAAAATTTTAAAATATTCTAATATTTTAATTTTACTGCTAATACTTTATGAGGCAGTAATTAAGTAACTTAATTATCATCTGTTGTCTGTTTAAGACACTGAAAATACAGTAGAACCCGTTTATAGTGAACCCGCCTATAATGAATTCCCGTTTATTGTGAATTTCCGTCTCGGTCCCGGCAAAATTATGTGAGGTTATGTATTAATTTATTGGATATAGTGCACAACTTTTGTCAATGTTGATACGTTTTCCCGTGTACCACGAACAAATTTTGCCAACATAATGCACGTTTATCTCAAATATTTTCATATAATTACAAGTATTTTCACAAAACGTCTATTCTGGATCACATTAACGATTTTCTCCGCAATATGCTACTAGATTGTCCACTGTTCATATTATAAACAAGTCGTAATCGAGTGGCCTCGGTAGGCTACGTGTAGCCAGAAATGGTGCTCAGTTTGGTGAAAATAAAAAATAGTTTTCCCTGCATAGTTAAAGAATGGGCGAACGCGTGTACATTTAATAAGTTATCAAAATTAAACATAAATTACACAAAAACGTATTTACATTATAGCAGCAAATTCAATATTTTTACGTCTCATTTTTATCGTTCACGTTTCGGACATTTTGATCGAGTAAGGTTCGTAAGAATACCACTAGATAGAACTCTGTGGACTAAATTTTTCCATAGAAAGAAAGAAATTTTCGTTCCAGCTTTAGCAACTGCAATACTAAATGATACGTAGTGATCTTTGATGCGCCAGACTCGTTATTTTTCGTTTATTTACTTTTGACGGTAAAAAGAATTTCGTGTTATTAAGCTGCAAATGTGCTTCAATAAGAAATACGTACATAAAAAAGGGTGAAAAACGCGTTAAAAAACGTAAGGCATTATCTGTGCGAGATAAACTGGACATTATTAAAAAAGTAGACTCCAACCCCACTGTCCCGCACGTGTTTATATCAAAGGAACTGGGAATTGCAACATCCACATTAAGTACAATATTAAACAAGCTGAACAATCTTCTTTCTCAAGCTGCGAATACGTCACAGAGTATTAAACGCCTGAAAAAAGGAAAATACGCCGATGTCGAAGAACCATTAATAGAAAGTTTGTACATGTGTAGTGTATTAAAAATATCTGCATTTGCTCATAAAACTGTTGGTTTGAGTATTTTCATTCGTTCTTTTCTTGGCTTAGGCCTATGTGTAGTTAAGATTATGCTTTTGAGTATGTATTGCCAATATAAAAGTTTTCCCAGATATAAAGTTTCCCCTCTATAGTGAACATATAAACTACTCCCTTCAGATTCATTATAACAGGGTTCTACTGTAAGTGGTTTCCAGAAGAGGAATAATGTATTACGCTACCATTAAAGCTTTTGTAACATTATCAAACTAAGTACATTTATGTTTTTATGGCTGCCATAAATAATACAGGTGAATAAAATGGGTTTAAGTTATATTACATAAGATCATTTCATCACTATTAAGTGAATAAATATGTTTTATTATTTTTTTTATATAAAATGTGAATATTGAATGTCACAGTATTTATTGGTTTGCCAAATTTTCCGTCCATATTTACTATATTATGCATTATAATTAACAACATTCAAATTGTTTCGAATAAGCTCAGTGATCTTGAATGTAAACAAGAAGAAAAGAACAGCCCTACGAATTTATGAAGAGTCTATTACAGTAATTCACAAACATCACCTATGGCAGTGAAGCTATTAAAGAGGGGAGGGAGAAGGTATTGGAACACTACCTACAGTACAATATTGGAGGGAAGAAAAAAAAAAAAAAGTAACATTTTTGTTCACATAAAAATCTATTATCAGCACCCACAATGAGCATCAAGTTTGAAGAGCATGTGGTTTTTTTTTTTTTTTTTTTTTTAACAATTCAAGTTTTCAAATTGAGCAACAAAATAAAAGCAATACAGCAGATTGCTGCTGTTGAACACTACAAAACTAGACCGGATGTCACGGAACAGTAACTTTGCTAAGCTCTACTCGATGTGAACACTGTTAAATGTACGTGTATGTCTCCAGGGGGACGAACAAGAGAGAGTCGCGTGCGGAACGAGGGGAGACCCTCGCAGCGACTAGCTGCCCTTGGGCTTGGCGGGCGGCCTGTAGATGCCCACGACGACGGCGTGGTCCCGCTCGTACGGCTCCAGCGTGATCTGCTCCTGGGGCTTCAGCTTGTCCGCCTGCAGCTTCTTCACCTCCGAGGCAAACACTGCCTCCGGGGTGGCCGTCGAGTCGATGCAGCTGGCCTGTCCGCGCACACACACACACACACACACACACTACTAGCGGTGGGCAGATTTAATCTGCTCCCAATTTATTGATGCTCAATCTCTGAAAATAATTTATACTTAGGGCCACGTATTTTTCACAAAAAGGTTTTCGAGACCATTTGAGCGTTAACCTACCTGGTTACACACACAGCGTGCAGAACTTCAGAAGAAACACATACATAATTTAAAAACTCAAGATATCCAAGTGGCGTGTATTTACGAAAAGCTTTTAAGAATGCATCGAGGGCGGATGGGTCGTTTCTGTTCCTGTATTTAGTTTTTAAACTGTAATTTTAGGAAAATGAACAAGGCTAAAATGCACGGTTTTAGAATAAGTTTTAGACATGAAATGCCAGGTAAAGATCCTCGAAAGCACCCAACAGCCTTGCATTACACCCTTATATTAATTTTGCCACCATGCAATGTTTAGAGAAGATGAAAAATAGTATTTAAAAAGCTACTTTATAGCATTTATTTTTTGTTCTGTAGCATTTATTAGCGTTTATAATTTTTTTTAAGTCCTGTATCGTGCGATGTTCAGAAATTGATTTTTAAAAATATAGGAATATAATATAACAATACTGTAATTACATATAGTAATAAACTAATAAAGGATTCAATCAAAATACAAATAACAAATACAGCTACATGGGACAATCAATCACACAAATTTTTGTTTCTGACCACTAGTAACACAACATACTGTAGCAGAGAAATTTGACACACTAAAAAAATTAAACATCGACATCATGTTCATGATAATTAATGATTAAATGAAAGCATCGAACATGTTTCAATGGTATTCTCGGTCATCCTTGTCCTCCTGTCAGTCACAATGAGGTTGTACTTACTGAAAAAACTTTCAGCATCAACACTACTGACCGGAAGTCACACACAACTCAATGCCGCCTCAGAACACAGTGCACATTTTCACTGTTTCTTCCACAAACTCCTGCTGTTCAGTTTTGTGTTTTTTTTTCCCTCCTGAACTAACGCCGGCAGAGTCGCTTGCCATTTATTTTCAAGCTGGTGTGAACATTTCTTAAGCATTTTGATGTGCGACAATGTTTTGATATGTTTATCAGCTGTGACTTTTTTTTCACAGTGTATACAAATATTGCAGGGCTAGCACATGACAATATTGGTATCGCTAACGTAGAAATGATGCGATTTATACTGCTCTGCTCTTGAATGCAGCCCTACAGTTTTCGTCCGCCCCATCTCGTTAAAATATTTACGCAATCTGATACACGGCACAGCAAAGCCAGTTTTTCTTTACTGCGTGGCCGACTTAGGAATGAATTCACTCCAGGAGTTTAAAAAAGAGTGAGCGAAAGGCAATAACAGTGAACGCGGGTGGTTTGTTGTGATGCACGACGGGAGGAGGGAGCAGAGGCGGAGGGTGGCTTATTGAATGATGGTCAGCGAGGGGTGGGAGAGACTTTTTTTTTTTGCTCGCAAGAAATACGAGGGGGGAAGGGAAGTTTAAGGGTGGCATGTTGAATGATGAAAGGCGAGGGGTGGGAGAGACTTTTTTTTTTGCTCGCAAGGAATGCGAGGAGGGAAGGGAAGTTTGTTTTACAGTTACCAGGTAGTGTTTATGAGGAAAATAACAAGTTATACAGCTGAGTTTAAACAGAAAGGTGTGAAGTATGCCGAATGAAACGGAAAAAATGTGGCGGCGAGAAAATAAGATACGGCAGCAACCAATGTCAAGTACTGATTGGTGCAGCCAAACATAACTCCAGAAGGTGCCGAAAGATAAGCGAGCATCTCGAAGGATGAAACAAGGAAAATATCCAGAAATAGAAGCGGCCGTGACCGTGAGTGACAGGCAAAGAGATACGGTACGGTAATTTATTGTACACATCGCCCGGGACACAAGTTGTGTTTACAACACTTTAGTGCAGACTGTACTGGTTGGCCTTGACAACTTCCGCTGGCTTATCGCTGCACGCACACGCAAACACACACACGCACACGCAAACACACGCACACACAAAAGCAGCTGCCTAGTGCCTTGCCCGTTGCCGCTCGGAAACAAAATGTGCTCTGACGGGGGAAAAAAAAAATCCAGTAACTCAAAATAACACAATGGTTATTTAGTATGTAGCGCAAATTTGCAAGTTGGTTAGTTTATCGCATTTTATCGCTGGTAAACGGGTTTGTCGCATTTATTCGCGGCTATATCGTTAAAACGATTTTTCATCCTCTCTAGCAATGTTATGGTTACCACTCTAAGTTCATAGTTTGTTGTCCTATGCACGACGAGAAGACTGCGCACCAGTTCAGAGCCTTGTGCTTAGAGGAGATACCGTGCTAGAAGCACCAGCGAGCATTGCCCTTATCATTCCGCCTCACCAACACAGATACACTCCTGACTAGGCATGCCCCTTAAAACACTGTAGCACTGTGTGTTTCGTGATTCTGTGAGTTTATTTGAGGTACACGTCTAACGTCAGTACACCAATCATAGTCATCCAGTTTGGAAGCAAATGCTTCCTGAGTAGCTCAGTCAAATACAGCAACAACTTTTCTTACAGACAGGCGCCAAATACAAGAAAGAAAACGTTGCCGCAGTATAATAAGCATTCAGACTTTTGAAAAATTCATGTCTCCAATCATACTGTTATGAGTGGCAAAAAACAGGATGCTATAATACAGCATCAGGTTAAAGCCCATTAAAAACCGAAGAGAATAAAACAAGTCTGAGCTCTCTACGCCTAATAGTTTTTTTAAAGCTATCACATTTTAAAAATATGATTTTTTTTAAACATTTTTGAATGGCTATAACTCAAAAACTATTACCCCCAACAAATTTTTTAATTTTGTATTTTTCATCTTTTCTATGGATATAATATCGGTACCTATATCAAATATATTTGAAATATAAAGGAGTAAAGTCCAAATTAATTTTTTAATTGGTTGATTCACATGGAATGACCCAACAGAGTTTTATTGTAGTATCTTGAAAACAATGACACAATCAGAAAATATACGCACATCACCAATAAACAAACATCACTTTAGGTAACACACGTAACAATGTTATAATGCACAAACACGTAAGACCAGAGTCGAGAGAACACATGCCTTACCTTGATGGATATAACAAAATTTCCCCCATTCTTGAGGAAGTACTGGGCATTGATGGCGACAATGCGGGCCTGGTCCGGCTGGGCGACGTCGGCGAAGATGGTGTCGACCATCGGGACCAGCATGCGGTACTTGTGAGGGTGTCTCGCGTCCTCTATGATGGGGACCACGTTCGTCCGCTTCTTGGCCATGTTGATCAGGTCTCTGCCCGACCGGTGCGAGAACTCCACAGCGAACACCAGCCCCTCCTGCGGAGAAGCACTCACCTGACTCGCACATCTCGACAGCTCGTGTGTGGTAACACAGCGTGTCACACAGTTTCCCAGCGTAGGACCCTGTCAGGACATTTAAATAAATTTTGGATAATCCAAGGCTCACACTGAAGGAAGGCTATGCCCTTCAGGTAACGAGTTGGTTAGTTGAAGATGCAGTCGTTACATTGAAGTTAGGCTGACTTTGTCCTTCAGGACCAGTAGTAAAGAGTATGTTGATCGTGTCTGTAAGACATAAACATGGAAATGAGTTAAGTTTTAAGTCCTTTAAGGAGATTAACTCTTTAGTGAAAGAGAAAATGAGTATTATATTTGTTAGGTTCTGTTCTGATTTTAAGATTTTAAGGGCTAGGAAGGTACTTGGACTCTAGAGATCTTGATACTCTAGGAGTATGTTTGGAAGGTCTTTCAAAAAGTAGAATTAATTTCCTAATTTTAAATTATTATTTTTGTAAAGTCAAGAATGATTTGTTACAAGAGTATTTTGTTTATTTATAATAAATGCTTCTTGTTTTAGAGCCTAGTGTTATATTATTTTAAAATAAGCCTTAGTGTTATTGTGGTAACTATCCTCTGACAAGCCAAGTGTTTTTAAAATGATTAGAAGTTATTGAATGCTCTGTAGTTACATTTACCCTCAGGTAAGAAGTTGATTAAAAAACACAGTACATTTTTAAAAATTTCCCTTATACATTTCAACCCCTATTCCATTTACAGGGTGTCTACAGACTCTGAGGAAATTATTTTAGTGACCTTTTGGGGACCTTTTAGGGACCCTTTAGCAAAATATTTTGTATAACTTTTTGGGTTTAAAATTCATCAACAATACATTTTACTTACGATTTATCAGGGTGTCTACAGATATCTGGCAAATCAATTTCAGGACTTTTCAGGACCTTAGTGACCACTAATTGTAAGTTTTTGCGTAAAACTGTACGCAGCAATTTTTGTTTCAATCTGATTCAAGTAAACTTGAATCAGATGCATCAAGCCCACAACATGAAGGTTTAGGCCTAGTATCTGTCACATCACTACAAACATTTGAGTTAAGCTTAAGCCTACTAGTTATTAGGGATTGTTTGCCTGAACTCAAGTCATTCACTAACTGAAGATGACATTTACCCTTTTCATGTGTCTTAACCGAGTTGACACCTCCATGACCAATATCAAAGTTTGTTCTGCAGATGCAGCAAAATGCTCTATTCGTATCAGTTTCATCGCGTCTCAGCCACAACTTACAGGTGCCTGCATATGGCAGTTCATACCAGCTTTTTCGAAAACTACATTTACCAGGCATTTTTATAATCACAATTTATCCACTACACACAGAAACACCCACGAGACATTTCATAATACACACAATCTGCAAGATATTTTCAACACAAATGCTTGTTGAATGCTAATTTGGCGAGATGTACTTGTGTTTATCATAAACGTGTATGATGAAAGAGAGAAAATATATTTTCGTAACACACACATGCATATAGGCCTATATATAACTGAAATATCACTACATATTTGTTTGTGTTTGTGAAATACAAGGGAAATTTAATGTGTAAAACTGAAATAAAAGGGGTATAACTCGGAAAATTATGTCCTTGGTTGATGAATGGTCACGTCATGTTTCGTTAAATAAAAAAAAATGTTTGTTTACAAAGTTTAAAACTCACGCGAGTTTAAACGCTTGCTTCCACTTTCGCATAAATAATTACCATAATAAAGAGTAAATAAACGTTAACAATGTCAACAAACGTAACTTACCTAGCCAGATTGTAATTTCTGCCGCCAATAATAATAATAATAATAAAGCAGAGGCCAAATGTGTTATTCATAACGTCGTACATCCTTTCATAATAAATTATTCGTTGTGATTTGATTTGTAACACCTACAACACTAAAATACACAGATTGCTTTTGTGATGTGTCTCAAGTTTAGTCATAAAGCCAAATACCGCACTGGCACATCACTGTATGCTGTTTCGAATAGTTGTACACGGTTAGTTCTGGCTTACTTTACAAACGAAAAACCTAACTTCGCTCGTTAAAAGTATTTTAGTATCACAGTTAAAAATACAGCTTCCTAGTACACGGAGACGTTCAATCATGCGGTTAATTTCCCACACGGATGAACAGCCATGTACTACGCCATCTTGTAACAGCAAAGGCCAGTGCACAAAGTAGAACAGCCAAGAAAGTCGAAGAGCCAATTGAAATTGTTCATGTTAACCAACAGCAAAAAGTCACTTTCTGAGTATTACCCAACGGTATTACCCCACATAAATGCTACTACAAATACATGTATAGTTGGTAGACCTGTACATTAAATTTGTCTGACCGTACGAGACATAAACAAAAACAATTTTAAAAACAAGTCCGCATTATTAAAGTTTCGTGACTTTTTACACTTTTTACATTAATTTCCGGACTTTTTCGCGACTTTCGTGACCAATCCCTCAATTTCGTGACTTTTTCGTGACTTTCGTGACCTGTAGACACCCTGATTTAATGGTTAGTCACTGACTACATTTATATTTATATATATATTTTTTTAAATTTTCTGCAATTTTTTTATAAATAATAGACAGTCTCTAATGAAAAAATTCAATGCAAGATAAAGGGTTAACATTTAGTTTACATAAAACAGAGAAGATAATTGCACATTAAAAAAAATTAGGTTTTACTGCAACAGAATTATTCATGTATTGAGAGTAAAATTAATTTATTTTTTCTTTGTTTCAAGAAAAATTGTCTCATGGATTATAAATTTTATTGATAGCAAATTGATTAACTAGAAATTGTTTTTGGAACTTTCAGAGACCTTGAGACATTAATTATTCTTGTTACTGGCTAGGTATGAGAGGGATGCATTAAAGTAAAATTCAGTCTATATTTCCATTTGACTGTTTCAAAGACAACTTTAAGTAACCATAATTTGCAATGCATTGACTAAATTCTGTTTTATTTATATGGTATTTATTTATATATGTCCACTGTCAGTTTGAGAAATTTAATGGTGGGCATGACATAAACACAAATAACACACATACGATACACAAACTAGAACAAAATAAATTCAGGCACTACAAGCAGCCAGGCATCGTAGGTAGGTTAGTACCGTGTTTTCTCGCATAATCATCGCAGATTTTATTCTAAAATCAAGTTTGAAAAGTAGGGGTGCGACCATCGTGTGGAAAATTTTTTTTTGTTAGGTAAAGTTATTCATAAAAACAAATCCCGTTCATGGAAAGTACGTTTATTTAAAAAAAGGCGGAGTATACAATAGCACGCCAAACAATCTATATTAATAATTCCTTAAACAAAAACCTTTCTTCAACTTTAAATAGAAAAACCAAAACTCTAACGCGAACGCGTGAACTAACGTGTCGTAGTGTACACACTTGCCACGAAAGAATGCAGGCTATCAAATGTAGTTAACTCGGCACCTGACAGAGAGCTCGCGCGTTGGATCCAATCGGCGAGATATCGATATTCGACTACATGCGCGCGCTCTATACGGGAAGCAACATAACCAAACATGAATGATGCGCTGGCTACATTTTTATAAGCGGTACGATGCGGTAACGCAGACAATCAGATAAAGGAAATACCGTTTAAAAACGTCTTTAAAAGAACATTTACACGTCAGACAACTTTGTATTTCCGTTAATTAAATAAATAAGTGGTAATGACCAAAATTAAATTTTAGATTATACCTACACCGTGGCGACGCAGACGATCAGATAAAGGAAATAACTTTTAAAAACGTCTTTGTAAGAAAATTTACACGCCAAACAACGTCGTATTTTTCCGTTAATTTATTAAGTAAGTAGTAATGAACGAATAAATATTAGATTTCTACTTTAAAATACATCGTTTTATATGGAAAAGATACCTACACAAAGCGTTCGGCATCTACTAGTGGGACCAAAAACATCATGCGACGTTTACGCGAGAAGTTTTTTTATCCCAATTTTGACAACCAAAAATATGGTTGCGACGATTACGCGCGTGCGACGATTCTGTGATAAAACACGGTAATACTAATACTTGTATGTGGGCACCACCTGCAGTCACAACCAGCATGCATTGCACAAGGAATGACATATAAAATAATAAATAAAATGTGCAACATACACATATATTATTTTATATAGTATGAGTGTTCAGTGCGTGTATTTGGGGAAATTCCAGTAAATTTATTTTGTTCTGGGAAAATTTACCATCTCTGAAATTTTGTCCGAACCTGTACGGAGGTCTTTATGCTTTAGAGAAGCAATATTAGTTGCACAATGATGGATTCTGGCATTGGAATGTAGAAAAGAAAAAAATGCTGTAAACTCACGGGTCCCAAGATGTCGGAGACGTGAGAGACCGTCGTCCCCGATGCGGCCCCGAGGTACAACACCTTCTTCCCGGGTTGGATGTGTATCTTGTCCACCCCACCGAGGATGGCTGCAGCCAGCTTGGAACGGAAGGGATTCCAAACTCTGTACTCCACCTTGTTACCGTCGTTCTAGAACACAACACACGACGGCATTCACTCAGGCGTCACAAGTTAATGTACAAGTCTGATGCGTGCCCACTCCACAATCAAGGAGCACCGACGTCAGTTTACCCTGGAGGCCGGCAACCTGCTGTATGCCACCCCTCCAGGACCTTGGAGAGAAGGGAGGGCAGAGCTAACCAAGTCGAAGCCCTTCATCCCTTCTTCACGCTCACCCTGTTCATCACCCTCTGGCCAAGGACCGCAAGCCCTACTGCAACCTCCTGTGCTCATGTTTCCCGCTCCACCTCTCCCCAGCAGCCGCTTAGCAATGCCACCAGTCGTCCAGACGCCACCACAGTTGAGAGATGGGGCAGTTTGCCACTACAGTGTGTACCTCTAAAGCCAGCTGGGGGACAGGTCTGATTTTACGAATTGTAATAAAACCCTCGTCCCTAACTTCATGCCTACCTCTGTTCGATACAAAAATTACACCTCTCTCCTGCCTAGGGCATTCATCAGTGCCCTGCCGACCCGAGGGAAGGGATGTAACACGTCTCGGTGACCTGGGTTCAACCCTCGCAGTCTGCCATGGTGTGGCTTCTCAGTGGCTGAAGTACCCCCACGAAACTGGTCCGCCAGGATAACAGTCTCACCTGAGAATGAGGTGGTTGATCAGGAACAAACACCCCTGTACACCACACCACTGCAGGCCTGGTAGATCAAGCGTAGGTAACCACCAGCAAACCTTCTAAGCTTCTAAACCCCTTCTCCTCTGTTCATACCTTGCCCGGCGTTATGACTTATCAAAATAGGTGGGATTAGAGCAGGGGAAAGCTATATTGGCCTGGCTGGCTGAGGGAAACCCTGCCCATATTGAAACAACAACCGAGCCACTGCGCAAGCACAGAGGGCAGTACCAGAGGCATCTCAGCTTCCAACCAGGCCACTGTTCACGCCACTGCTATGAAGAAGACGCCCCCTCCCGTCTGGAGGGCGTTCATGCGAACCTTCGCTTTAGTGACCTAACTACCAGCTAATAAGTATCCGGAGCCCCGAGGGCATTAAGGCCACTTGCCTTCTTTTCCACCCTCAGGAGGGAGCAAGTTGTTTTAGCTATAGTTTAGTTCAGAATACTTGTGAACCATTTAGATCTAGAGAAAAGTTGTCTCTATCTAGATGGTTCTGGGTTGTCCAAAATGTTATATAAATCTTCAACTTTTCATGTCCAAAATTTAAAATTTCCCTGCCTAATTTATTTAAAAATAATTATCCTATTTTGCAAATTTCTGAAAGAAATAAAGAAAAAAGTTTAAACAGAACCTTGCATACACAATTTTATGGTGTGTATGGCTATTGAACATGCACTAAAACACAATCAAAAAAGGAAAATATTTCACAGTCTGTATGATGGCCAAATGGAAGATGTGATTTTCCTTTCAAATTGCCGCCACTGAGGAATTTTTGTGACTTTTCCAGATTTTCAAGTTTATTCCCTGACGTCTCTGATTTTCCAGAATGTGGACCTCCTGATAAATCATCAATGTAATATATTAGACTGAATATATGTGGGTGTACTAATTTACATAAGAACAGGAAAAATTACTGGTACCTAACTTTATATAATGTTAGAATTAGTGTTGGGCCGATTCTTAAAATATACCGATTCCGATTCCATTTTCGATTCTTAAATTAAAGGGTTGATTCTTCAAATCTGATTCCTTAATTTTTTGCTGATATTGTTCAACAGAGTAATATACTCAGGAAAAAAAAAAGGTTGTTTATGATTTTAAAAATTTAATTGCGTTGTGTTTCATTTTCTGTGCAGAAATTAACATTATATACAGCTTATATAATGTTAAAAAATATGTTCATTACCATCAAGTTATGCTACCTTGAATTTCTAGAAAAAAAATTGGCCTTTTAACCTTGCATATAGTTAGACAAAACACGTGTTCAAACACTGCCAATAATCAAAGATGTTATGACGTATTTTGTAAATAATGTTATAACTTAACCAACTTTAGATACCTTACATTATCAACTCAATTAATTAATTGTAAAAAAAGAGGTTTGTACGGTTAGGTTAAGAATTTTATTTTCAAGCACAACTAAATAATGATCCAAATAAAATGACAATATAACCACGTTTATACATATTTCAAGGGATCAGGGTGAAAAAAAAAATAAAAAGAGGGAAATGTAAAAATAAAACTTTATTATCTCATTATGATGGAAATGACAAGAAACAAATACAGGAAAGCACCAGTACAACGAACTTCAGTTAAACGAACACTTCACTTAACCGAACTCATTGTTTGGTCCCGCCAAAAACGTATATAATAACCTTGAATTTTATTTCATCTTAACGAATTTTACGACGGTCCGTTTCTTCGTGAAACAAAAATATTCACTTGAACGAACAACCTTGAGGCACATTATGAAAAAAATTACCATCCAAAAACTTGTTCTTTATTTTTAATTTTCTTATTCAAACGTAACAGCGTGTACGTAAACAAAAACAATAACGGAACTAGTATGTGTGCGCACGTACTATCGAAATTAGTAGATTAATTCTCGTGTTTTGAAATAATATTGGAATGGTATTACGTCCGTTGTACGATACAACTAGTACATATTCTCGGATTTTTCGTTTTTTGGCTACTTACATTACGATAATTTTTGTACGGTACTTTGGCTAACCTGTGTTTTAATTTATTTTTTGAAAGTCATTTTTTTCATCACAGTCCATAGTGTTTTTGTCGTGTCTACAGGCGTGAAATTTTTTACGTTTTTCAATAGCGTTGTGTTCTTCAGTGCCGGTTGTAGAAATGAAGCGTGTGACAGAACAAAAGTGTATATGGGGGAGAAAAAAAAATAACGCAATTCATCAAAACTTTCGACCTAAGACCTAACTATTCAAAAGAATGACGATGCTTGTCGTCTTCAAATGTTTTGGAACACCATGCGTTTTGTAATGTATGCACGTGTGACTTTTCGATTGCACACGTTGGAAGGGATGACTGTAGAGGGCACATTGAATTAAAGAAACATGCGGAATATTTTATAGTCATGACGAGCAATAAATCCATATCGTAGTTTTTTCGCTACATCTGAAGAAACGAAAGTAACTAACGCAGAGTTATTGTTTACAAGTTCTGTTGTTTGTTTATAAGACAGTTCTTATCCAACCAGGATAAAAGAAGCAAATAAAAAGACAATTGTTCAAAAGTATAACTTTGCATACTTTGAATTGAAGGTTGAAAATTTCCTGTAAAATTATTGACATTTCTTACATATTCAGATGATTGTATTGTTCAAATAGTTTTTTTTTCCCTTTGATTCATTAATTTTCATTGTATTCATATGCATAGGCCTACATTTTTCATTTTTTTTTTTGCATATTATTGTCCTTATTTTATCTTGTGTGTGTTATAATTCCTCAGGAAAAATTTATCGTGCATGATTTACATGTACTTTTTCCATATAATTGTCATTAATGATGGGTGTGATTTGAGGTTGGCAGCTCTGCCTACAATGTGTCTCCTGACCATAGACAAAGCATCAGCAGAGAGTATGTGAACAGGTTCTTCAAGCGGCCATAGACTAATGACTGTGATACTGAACCTTAGTACACTTAAGGTGTTTCATGTGTTTATCGGTATACATATTTATAACAATGCTTATGTTTCAGTATAAAGAACTTCAGTATAACAAACTCAACTATTTTTTGGTCCCTTCATGTTCTTTATAGTGAAGCTTTCCTGTATCCACCACACTAAAATCAAATGTCAAAGATGCTTAAGTTTTAATATTATTACCTAGAACTTAATTATCTCACTTGGTGAAAAGAATAAATCCATCCAGTCTTGCAGTTCTTAACAACCGTAAAGAGAAAATAAATTTTCGGTTCTTGACTAAGAACATTCTGTGCATGTTTTAGCATCTCAAAATTTCCACATTTTATGGTGAGATTTTCTTACACAAAATATTTAACCTTACACAAAATATTAAAACTCTTCAAATAATCGCGTTTTAACATTTAATTCATTTCAGAAATTTATCGGAAACAATTCTGTTAAACTAACACAACTACTTTCAAAAGATTGTTTATGTTTGGTAATAAAAATTTACGAACGTTTCAGCAACAATGTTTGTAAATTCAGATTAGCCAACTGCCTTTTCAAAATATATCTAATGTAAAAAGAGCATCGCTGAACACGCACAAGAACGCCGATTTACAGCAATTTGGTTATGTTGCTTTTAAACTTATTTTAATATGGTCGCAGTAATCCACTGTTAATTTGGTTAAAATCTCATTCAAAAATTATTTCATTTTAATTATTTAAAGTTTAAAGTACAGAGATGTGAAACATCTTAATTTTTACGTTCACGTCACCAATGATTTGGTTCATGGCTGTATGGTTTACCATGGCAGGTAGCACAAACAAAAAATTAGGTTGTTTACAATGGCAAATGTAGCTGCCATGATCAAATAGTTAACGTTTACATTATTTTATTTGCCGTTTACATTTACATAATTTTTTTTAAACATTTATGGTTTTGTCTAATTATTTTTGAAGGTTTACTATTAAATGCAGTGCTGCTGCGACGTAATTTCCGAAAAATTCTTTCGCTTAAAGCGGGAAAGTAGATACTGCATTTGTACTGTGGGAAAATGGCGGTGCAAGTAAATAAATACGTTAATCACTGTACTTCGTAAATCAGTTCCGTAAAAAAAGATTGTATTATGTAGTTTAAAAATTATATTTGCATGCATTTTAATATTTTCTTACGTTGCGTAGGAGATGTATTTTGCAAACTTAAAAACAATGCAGGAATCGGTCATGGTCGATTCCAAAACCATTGTATTCTGAATGCTACGATTATACTGGAATCGGTGAAACCGACCGATTCCAGAATCGGAATCGGCCCATCACTAGTTAGAATCCATAAATCAGGGGGAAATTTACAAGATCAATGGGGAGGCTAAGCACACATAGCAGAGATTGTGGAATGCACTGGTGAAGAAACTAGAGCACTCCAAGAATACCCATCTGCTCACGGCAACATCCATCACATTACACACATGTGAAAAATCAAATAAATTTATTTTTAGCTCATTTTTGCCTTAAACATTAAGCTATTGATATATTTTTTGCAAAAATGTTTACACACACACATGCATGCACCAACACAATGAAATTTCATCAAATTTAAAATGGTACAGCATAACATTTTTAATATTAAAATGGACCCTTTTGTAATAACAAAAATGCTTTTTGTTAGGTGTTGGCAGCTTTATTACCTCAACACTTATCCTCTTCTCCCCATAGACAGATTCTCCAGTCACCATGTTTAGTGTCACCAAGACATCTTCTTTCCCTCTACCAATGAAGACCCCCTCATGACGATGTGGCTCGACTACCACATTCTTACCGCCCCCGAAGCCTCCTGTGGATCGGGAAAAACAGTAATGTACTTCTACTTCAAATAGAATAACCTAAAAGATCACTTTTCAAACTCAAAATTAAAATTCCACTGATACAAAATTATGTTTGTTGGTTTCTGCCAAAAATCACACTCCTCCAATTTTGGAAGTATCTAAAACAACAGCCTAATATTTCTAACTTGTCAGACCCTTTTCACTGACAGTGACGCTTTCCTAGTGGAAACAATTGCCTTCTTGAAAACTTCACTTCATGGCGAGGCTTTGGCTGGGTTCAAACTTTAACCAAATTGAATCTTGAATGCCAATTTTAATGTGGGTTGGAAATTTATATTAAATCAGTATGAGAAAAATAAACTGTTTTTAACTGTGGTTTGATAGTTCCCGTCAGTTTAATCATTCAAAGGAACACCCATTTTGTTAGTTTTATCAATCAAATCACACAAATGTATGATTGATTAGAAAAAACAAAATTAATGAAAATTTTTACTTTGGATGATTTAACCAACTTGATCTATCAAATGACCATTTAATACTGTTTGTCCTGTTACTTTATTTTATATATGTTTGGGAAGTGATTAGGGCAGGTATTGTGTCCATAAAAATTTGAGATATATACTATACACAAATTTGTGAATTTCAATGGTTTTGGGGTATGTGGACCACGAAACCAAAACTATATAAATATTTTCCATAAGTCACACCATAGTAATGGCTACAATAGGTAATCCTTCTCCATAATCCACCTAAAAAGTGGAGATCCTTATACTTTCCTAAAGAATTAAGACAAGGAAGTATTTACACTAGTTTTTGCCAACGTGATCATTTAATTGCACAAACACTTTTTTTTTCTTCCAAAGGTTGATCTCAATAATCAGAATAGAGCGAATGCAATGCAGCAAGGTACTGCTTGCTAATGTTCGTGTGTGAAGCCAAGACAAGACTTACCACCTCCGCCTCTTCCTCTGCCACGACCTCCTCCCCGACCCCCTCTTCCGAATCCTCCTCTGCCACCAGGACTGCGGCCAAAACTTCCGCCACGGCCCCCAGGGCTGCGGCCGAAACCACCACCACCCCTCCCACCAAACCCTCCTCTGCCTTCACCCCCTCGCCCACGGCCAAACCCTCCCCTTCCTTCGCCCCCTCGCCCTCGGCCAAACCCTCCCCTGCCTTCGCCCCCTCGTCCTCGGCCAAACCCTCCCCTGCCTTCACCCCCTCGTCCACGGCCAAATCCTCCCCTGCCGCCACCGCCGCCACGGGGGGTGAACTCTGTGAACAGAACATGCAAAAATTTACGTCAAACATCAACATACTCAGCAACATAACATCTTAAGTCTGTGTTGTTTACATCAATTTGTCTTCTATTTTTTTTTACTAAAAATAAAAATTATAGATATAAAACTTAACTTTAAATTTGCTAGAAGAAAAACAGAATTCAGCGGAAACACTATAATTTCCCAGTGACGTGTCTGTAAGCATTCCAACTAGCAAGATGTACAGCTACTATTGAGTACTGCAACAGTGTTATATAGGTACTTAAAAAAAGATCACATCTCGGGAATGGCTGCAAGTTAATGCAAAGGTGAGTTACTTCATGATTTTTAGGTTTAGAAAGCTAATTATAATTTATTAATATGTCTCTGATTAGATTTTTTAAAATAAAAGATAATTTATGGAAGGAAAAAAAAACTATCCTGCATTGGGTCAGCTACATCAGTAAAACATTCTTAACTATGTAATGAAACATAATGGGTAATTAATGGTGCTGAACTAACTTAACCACAAATATTTACTGGTTTTTACAGTATTTTGCAATAAATCAACCTAACCAACCACAGGTAAAATTATTACTTTGCAGCTTTTTCATGAATCAAATTCAGAATTTTTTTTTTTCAAACCATACAGGTTACATCAGGTAGCCTGTGCAGTGATGCGGCCACAGCCGTTGTATTTAGCGTAGAATAGACTGTTTTCCACAAGAGATTGGCATGATTGTTTTTGCTGCCATTCTGTTCATTGCGATTGTCGCCATTCATGTTTCATACGTTTTATCAGCGTAGCGACACAGAGGAGATAAGAACCAGAGGCGAAATCAGCTGTGCACACCGGAACTCTCCATGTTGACACATCGTAGGCTAGCCGCCATTTTTGTGGAAAGTATAATTCTGGCGTTGGTATAGCGTTTTAAACTTTGGGATTAGTTTTATGAAAATGAATGAGTTTCATAAACGTTTTGGAAACCAATTGGTGCTCGGCACCAAACTGTTCAAACAACAGTGGTCAACCTGAAAAAAGAAGCTTCTTCAGATTTCCTATAGATGAAATACTGTAAGTAAAAATAACATGTCAACCTAGTACCTATAAGTTCTGCAATGTTGATTCCACAACTTGCAAAATGTGGCTGTTACTTTACTTCTATTTTTTATCTTAACTATCAGTAATATATTAGAGTGTAATGTGGGTTTGTTAACTTATGCAGTAAACAAATATAGGAATTATCGCGATTAAAATTGGCTTAGCGTGTTAAAATAAAATAGCTGCTTATAGACCTATAAGTGTTAGAGTAAAACCACCAGAGTGCTTTAAAACATAAGTGATGGGCTAAAATTTTCATTTATATGTACTTTTTTAATGTGGGTACATATAGTGTTGAGTAATGATTTCATTAACATGAAACGTAATCAGTTGTTACCTAACCTAAGGTAAACCTAACCAAACATAATTGTAACCTAATAAACCTTATCTCAATGTAATCTAACCTTATCATACTTAAAAAATGAGGGTAAATGTTCCGTATTGCGTATCCAGGTGTATCCAGATATACCTTTGATCCTGATGGCATGATACTGTACAACTGAACCTGTGGTACATGAGGCTTTTTTTAGCAGTGGGGATGAGCGTAGCGCCGACGCATTTTACAGCGCGAAAGCTGATATAAAAATTAAATTATTTGTAAGATAAATTACATCAGGTTTCACGCTACGCCTCAGCGCTACGTGTCTCTCCCACTGCTAAAAAAAAATAAGCATCATGTACCACAGGGTCAGCTGTACAAGACCATGCCATCAGAATCGTACCATCAGGACCACAGGGTTAACTTGGATATGCAATACGGAACTTTCACCCAAATGAGATTAAGTTAGTTCTTTAGTAAAAACAGGGATTTTTTTCCAAGACTTTTGCACGAGAAGCTAGTCCTGATATTTACTATATAATTTGAATTTATTACAACAGGTTGACTACCTACAGTCCTAGAACTAGGCCTAATACTTTCCATGCTTTACTCACTTAGGCACGTACCAAAAGAAAGGAATGATTAGTGTGCACATCATTTGTGTGTGTGTGTTTTTTTTTTTTTTTTTTTTAAATATTTCTGGAGGATCAAATGTAACAAATTTGATATAGGTCTTCCCACTATTTTTTTTTGTATGCAGATATGGTCATGGATGGTGTGCTGTATAACCTCTGATTTCACGCAAATAAAATATTTCGTAAGTTGCCTATGCAAACACGCAGTCACACACGGACAAATAGGCTCGTCACTTAATTAAACACGCTCTAACACAACAAAAAATCACCGTCTCATAATACTTCACCACTAGTCAATCTACGCATGAATCGTAACTGAATGCATACGTTACGTATGGTCCACGCATTAAAACTTAATGGCAAATTGAATATAATTATGTGTCGAGTAGAAATTTTACGGAATAATGATCCATACTTCAGGAAAACGTAGCATTCAACATGTGTTTATGAGCAGCGCACACGCCACAAACATGGCGGCCAACTTTTCGACTGTCTGCTGTCGAGTTCGCCAAGATCAAAGAGACCGCGCCTCTATTTCGTCTCTGGTTCACTTATACACTCTGTGGTAGCGAGAACGTAATCAAAAACATATTTGGAATTTTAAAAACTTTAAGAACGAATAAGATGCGACCCTTATAATTATTCCAAAACCATTATAAATTTGGAAACGCTGTATTCAGAGTAAGCAGAGAAACGTCTGAAGTTTTCAAAAACACAAAATTTGTAATTTTATTATCTTTTTGCGGAATAGCGACAATCTTTATAATTTACATAAAAGGAAAACGAACCCACGAATCGCTCCATCAATCACATTCTGACATATTAAATTGATATTACTTATTTATATGAGGGTTTAAGAGCTTAACGTAACAAGCCGGCACAGTGGTTAATCACATATCACAAAATGAACTACAAGCATTAACACAATACGATATATATGTAATAAATATTGTAATTCACAAAATATGATTGCATTTAATAACAACCTCGAAATAAGTAAAATAACAACAAACAGTAACAGTAAAAGAAATAAACATTGAACACGTGCAAACACTTATCACAGATAACCTCTTCATGCAGATAAAATAATCTGAAATAATGTGCTATTTACCAGGTCTTCCCATTATTCAGGGGATTTAATAGAAGTTAGTACAGCAAACAATTTTAATTCCTTTATCCATTACATGAATTGTTTACTTTTGATGCTAACCACGACGCCACGCCAATTAATGTATATTCCGGAAATTATTTTTTTTCTTAGCAACTATTCCATAGTAACCTAGATAGATACGGCAACTTCCTATCCTTTATCTTGGCGTGTAGCCTTCGCTTAGTAAAGATGATAGTGATGAGAACCAATGGCGCTAGTAATAGTTCAGGCCTTTTAAGAATGCTTTATAATGTTTTTTAATTCTTAATTCCGTTTCAATTTGAGAAATATTTTCATATTTCTTTTATTTTTTCATTCGTTTGAGTCCTTGGTGAATGCCTAATCTGTTCCAAAAACTTAAAAATATTCAGCTTATTATTCATCAGTTTAGTTGAAGTTTTTAAAGATAATGCCTGACTCTTGTAATGTGACTGATCGTAATGAAGCTGACGATTTAAAACTATCAAATTTCTAAGAATCCAACAAAAAGGGGAAAAATGGAATGTACAATACAAAAAGAAAAATAAGGTTGACATATTCTGACGCGAACCATCGATACTCCTGTCACACAGGCCATTATGCAACATCAACACTTATTCCAATAGTGTGTGTGCGCCAAGAACACATAAGCAGTGCAAGAAAGTACAACGAGAAGAATAACCCCAAGGTCGATGGGTCGATGACCTCCAGCGCGGCAAACGAGTGCATCGGCCACTGCCCTACAAGTATATGCCCGCTTGATATGGTTCCAAAATTTTATATAACTTTTAAATATAATTGTTAGTCGTCAAAATCTTATCGAAACTTGTTTGGCATAATTAAACAAACATACTTCACTGTGTGACTAGGCTGCAAATCTCAGCCCAAATAGTTCCAGCACTTCGTGTATTTTGCGCGTAAAACTCTGGCGGGGCGGAGCTGCCAGAGGCACACGTCATCGCTTGCATGGCTCAGGGGTCGAATGCATGCGCAATATTAACATTTCATTAAATCGTAGCTATGTTTGGTATTCCAAGGTACATAACCAAATTCACCCTGGATAAAAAATTTAAGTTGAAATATTAACCAATCTAAAAATATTTAACTGAAATGATTTCAAAAAGTAGATGACACCTACAAATACAAAAATTCTACATAACATGGCTACATTCTTATAGTTTTCATTGGCTGGAATCAACTACTAAGTCAATTATAAACTGGATATTCGGGATATTACTTAACCATTTGATCATTGGGATTCATATTTTCACTAATGTGCCAAATCTTAAATTTGTATAATTAAGAGGGAACTGATATCAAAAACATATATGCACGTTTATTTTTTTAAATTCTGTATACTTGCCATGTCATATACTACTTTTTTTTTTAAAAAAAAGTGGACATATAGGTAAAAAAAACTCCAATTGCGTGTTTTTTTCCCCAAGTTTACACATCCTACAAATGTTAAATGTTACCGGTACTGCATTTACCTGCATATAGGTTACATATTTTATTCAGATTAGTAGTTTAAAAAAGTGTAGTGCAAGTCTTATGCAAATTTATAACTTAAGGTAAAAAAAAAATTAAAAAAAATTGTAGTGTTCCTGGCACAAAATCAACATGTCTATTTAGACAGGATTTTAAGAGGCAAATGTGATCTGACATTAAGGTTTTCTATTCCCTAGTTTTCAAATGCAACATGCTGTGACAAAACTATAGCCATCGTTGGTGCTTTGAAAGTAGCACTTCAAAGCCCGTCTTTTTATGTTTTTGCACGCTTGTTTTTATAAAAGTAACCGACAAGAAAGGGTGGCTTGCTGACTTTTTCTTCTATTCTGGAAGAGGACTGGTTTTAAAAAAATGCACAATCCAGGAAGGGATACAGGGCTGTCTTTTGTTATTAGGAGGGGTATTCAATCAGCAGGGGAAAAGTGGAGAAAAGTGGGCTGTTCTCACTCACTCACTCCCACACAGAATTAAAGTAGCACAAAAATCAGACAAAAAAAAGTGGGTCGCAGGTTAACACCAGTGCCATATTTCTTACGCATCAATAACCAGAGACACGAAACAAAGATTTCAATTGTACTCTACTGTAGACAGATATTTTGCGACTCTTACTTGAGGGCAACCCTTATGGAAAAAAAGTGTATCATTAAGACCCAAATTATAGTTGCTACCCATATGCAGGGGCAACTATTCTACGGGTAAATACAGTAATCACCAAAAATAAGTACATGACAAAACCTGCATACAATTAATATTAAGAAGTGTCACCCCCATATGAAAAATAAGGGGGAAAGTAGTTGTTGGGTTCTACAAAAGTTCTATGTTAATCACCTGACGGAGCAGTTTTAAATTCCTATTTTCTAAGTGATTCTATAGTGCATGTCATGGTGCACTTTCGACCAATCACAGGAAAGCAACGAAACAAGATAGAAATGTGAAATCTTCACCAAATAAAAGGTAAACTCTCCAAGTTTGCATACCTGTTCAATAGAGATTGATGTGGTCACTGTTTGTTGCCCTACACCACATCAAAACGATATGGTTAAGTACGTCTGGTGTAACAGAATGAATGTCTGTGATTCTCCGTTTGAAATGATTAATGTTGCTTCACATAACTCTGCAGGTAAAAGTCTAATGGCGTTAGGTCCTGGTGGTGGTCATGCCTTGACAGCGTCCCAGCCTATCACCGCTGGAGGATTGTTCATGGTGTTGCATCATCACCTGCACGCATACACCATTGCATATAATACTACAGAAACTCTTTGTAATACTGTCCAATGTAACGCAAGTTTCAAGCTTTTGTTTAGATTCTGTTAGCCACAACAGGTGTTCATAACGGCACCTTGACTTTATGGACATACAGTATATTTGGAAGGACTCCTATGACAAAGAGGTAAACCTAGTTTAGTGGTTTTTCAGAACACGAGAAGCAATAATTACATGGTCTTATCTGTGTCAAACATCACACAAAAACCCATTCTGACGACCGATCTTTACCAAGCACTTAACTTATTTACGAGCTACACAACACAGAAAAAAAAATACAAACATTATTTTTAATACCGTCCCCGTTTTTTGGACTTAGTCACTTCATTATGTATAAGATTTTCTAACAACAAAATTGGTTGATGTTTTCAAAACCAGTTTAGTTCCATCTTGGTATTTTGGCAGAGGTTAGTCACCAACAAAGAAAAGTTGAGTGTCATAGCAAACTGGCACCCAGGATTTGAGGGGCCTTGAGTTATGTATTAAATCTAATTTTTATTTAATCCATATTTTTTGGCTATTCTATCATTGTACTATAATTAATTATTTAAAATCTATTGGAACAATGTATTGAAATCATGGTGTTTTACAAATACACAGCTGGTTAGTCATTTCCTTTTGACGCTTCCATAATGCTGAAGCAGTTGCTCCGTTTTTCGGCACTGTACAGCATTCCTTCCCCTCCTTTCCCCTCCCTCTCCAACTTCCCCTTCCTACCACCTCTCTTGCTCTCTTCCCCGCCGCCTCACCAGCGCTCTCTGTCGGAGTGTTTTCCCGGCCTATATATAGTCCGGCCCCTAGTGCACTCCTTGCAGTCGTTCGGTCTCTGGACTCAAAGGCTGTCTGCGGCGGTGGCTCTGCGTTCCGGTATGTACTCGGCTGTGAAACTTAACGTCTGTATTAAGTATTGTTCTTGCTTGCGCGTTGTGGCCGCACCTTCATTTTTTATTGCTGCCCTGTTAAATGTAATCGCCACCAATGTTTGGACCCTTCAGGTCATTTGATTTGGGTTTGTTTTGCTCACACCGAGTACTGTCCGTAGCATGTTGTAACAATTATTCTGCGGCTGTATATGGGCATGCCACGATGGCATTGGACACTTCTTGTCAAGCCGCATTATAAGTTCTCTCTTGATTTTGCCTTCAGTTTTTTTCGCCTAGCGGCCCATATTACATGTTCTGCTACTTTACAGCGCTTTGCCATGATGTCCGCTTTACTCTTGCTTATCTTGTTGTATTTGTGTGAATGATTGTAATTATTTCACGTGCCACGGAAGAACATTAGAATTTGCCCCAATGAGAATTATAAGCTGTTTTATAAACTGTAAACTTTTATAAACTTGCATGAATAAAATTATATTTTTGGTATTTTTTCTAAAGCTTTATATTTTTGCTTTGCACCAGCTTCCCACTGTCGGGTTTTAATGTAAAATACCCCCCCCCCCCCCCTTGCTTTTGTCTATGTTAGATGTTAGTTGTAGTCAACTGGACTTTTCTCCAATCGGCTTCAATACATTATGGTGCTCCAATAGAAAGTAGCCATTTGGAGAGATGAGATTCCTGCACCCTTTGGGCACAACTTCCCTCCACTCCCTTCCTTCTCTTCCTCCTAATTTCAGGAAGTAGGAAGTTTTTTTATTGTCAGCCAGCTACTAAGCTTTGATTATTGTGGCTTTTAGTATAAAAATATTATACATTAAGATGAGCCCTTACAGTTCTTCATCTGATGATTATTATTTATAGACCATAGCACATGTGAAGTTTCCCAATTCTCAGACTCAGCACATTCATAAGTCACTCTGAGTGTGATTAGTTTCTTGATTGAAAAATGTGATGAGATATACTTGTGCTCTTCAACAAGGTGGAATACAGATTTATTTGGAATTTTTATTTTTCTAATAATATATACATCTTCAACAAGTTTAAAGTTAACCAAGTGGCTCAATTTAAGGCCACTGAATATCCAAAATTAAGTAGGGCAAGATCACCATCAGTGCTAGTGCCAATCACCAAGTGTGTCTGGCTTAAAAATTGTCTTAAAAATTGGTTTCAAGCCTCAAATTAAAAAAACAAATTCAGGGACAGGGGAATATGCCATACGCTGTAGACACAAACCTATTCAAAATGTATTCTGGAGCAATGATCAACCATTTTCATAGAACTCAGACATAATTTGATTAAGATGATGTTTGGGACAAATTGAGGAAGATAAGACTAATCAATGTGCATTTCTGTTTACTAATGTTGGTACACTAATTCACTAGCTGCAAAGTTTGTTTCAGCCATTAATGGTTCTATGGCCAATTGTAATATTGCGGCACAGTTGTTTAATTGCTAAATCGTAATATATTTACAAAGCAAATCGAAAATAATCATGATTCCACATTAAAATTTGGAGATTTTTCTTTTGTAGTAACAGGTTTATTGGCACAACACACACAAAACATACACAACACACACCACAACACACACACACCACAACACACACACCACAACACACACACACCACAACACACACACAAACCACACACACCACACACACACACAGGGGTATATGACACTTTGCCGGGACCTAACAGCTGCTTCATTTTAGCGAGGAATTCTTTCGTTATGCAAGGTTTTACAGTAAAAATCACCCTTTGTGTAGCTAATTTTACATTAAGATAATAACCAAGCAACATAATCTGGATGGGGAGGGGGAGGAATCAAATTGGCAAGATGGGAGATACAGTATGTCCAACTGTAACAAAAAAAAAGTAAAGCTCAAGTCAAAGGGATTTCAATGTTTACAGTATGTTCCGAACCACACGGGGACTGACTTTGTGCTTATAAACTGAGCCAAATGACAGTGATTGGGATCAAAACCACTAACCACAACAAGTGTAATGCTTCAGAAAAACACTGCACATTTAATTTATGAGTTATTTTTACTGGCCACATGCCTTACAAAGGATAAAAAAAAAGTTGTACTCAAATATTTTAAGAAAACATTTCAATATAAAATGTTATGACAGCTATGAAGCAATAAAACATTACAGAGGAAAATATTCTGCAAATTTATGTACCCATACAGTTGCAAACATTTTCATCACAATACAACTTATTTAAGACATACAAAATAATTTACACCAACAAAATGGTTTTGAAACATTGTTCTGAGGAGTCGCAGCCAAGAGGTGGGGATGTTAACAGCTTCGTAAAGACATTTACGTATCCGTTGCCTTGTAGTGATCGTCATCGATAGTTGAATAAATGTGCCCCTCTGTGATCAAGAAGCTGAGTATATTCCTGTAACAAAACAATAAACATTATACATGTTCTGTGTGGCAGCGCAGAGACATCCAACACCATAATCTTTTTCACCTTTAAGTCCTGTCAAACTGTGCACAAGGAACTAGTACACAACTGTAACGCAAAAATGCACAGTATTATGTTGCACGTAACATTATTTTGAAGTATTGTGCACATGTCATGTTGTGATTCCAAGTAACGAATGTAAATGTGGGCACGTAACATCTACAAAAAAATATGTTCATGTCTCTCCCGTCTGGCAACTATAATATAAAAAACATTGGAGTTTTACATAAACTCCTGTACCCAAGGTCAGTTATACATATTAATGGTACTTATAACATTTAAGTTCAACATAAACATTCTAGAATTTGGTGCAGTTTCAATAAACTAATAAGTAATAACTAGAGATGTCAAAATATAGACTTTTCTATTCTTACTTTAATTCCCAGTACAATTCGGAATCTGGATCATTGGTTTGCAAAATTTGTGACCTTTAGATTAGTTACATCATACCATGTGTACTGTGACAGCTGAAGAAATTATATTATCTAATATAGCTTAAAAAAATTAAATAAATCATAATGATCACAAATTTTTAGTAAAAGTGATCTGTTTAAAAACTATGCTCCACTTTTCAAGTACTAACAATAAAAACACTTATATGTGACTCGTCAACATATTTCCAGTATTTTCACATTTCACTGAACATTACAGCGATTGTTATCAGATGCATTAAAATTCTAATTACCAGTACATACATCAGTTTCAAAGAACTTAAGTCATATCAGCTACATAAATTCCACAAAAAAAATGTAAACAGTTAAAAATGAAAAATAATTATTGGATTTTTTCAAAACTTATGAAACCGTGAAAATCAAAGAACAGACTTTGACATTACTACCTACTACTCTCCTAGTTCTGTAATTCAAAAAACTCCCAATCCATTCGGGTGTTGCAGAAAATATTACTTTCGTCATATATGAATTAACAAAACTTCACTTTTGTTATTGCAGCAAGTTATAATCTCAGGTTTGGCTTATAAAATTTGCCAGTTGTGTTAAAATCTGCCTCCAGCTGATCACAGAATAAAGTTATTCTAATGCTGTTTGAACTACACATAGGGTCAATGTTAGAAATGTTAGTTTTCCAGGAAAATATTTTTGGGACTGTTTTCTGAAAGCCAGAAATTTCGCAACTACATATACTTTTATAGAAACACACAAAGACATTTTACCAACTATCTTATATAAACATACCCAAATAACAAAAGAAGTGAGCTAATAGTTGGTTAAATAAATAAATAATAAAAATTTAAAAAAATTTAAAAAAAAAAAAAACCTCCACAATTCTATACCCGCTTTTTAACTTCAATATTTTTGGTAATGTCAGATTACATTTTATAGTGATATTTTCTGTTACAAACAGAGGATATCACTATAAAATATAATAATAAATATATAATAATATATAAATACTAAACACAAACATTAAACACATGCACAGTGAGTGATTTTACAATTATCTTAGTATATCCACGTTTTTAACTATGTAAACCTATGTTGCTATTGAAGGGGGGGGGGGGGGGAAACATTCATATCTCTAGTCAACAGCTTTGGGCATGTGGTGTGAGTTGAACAGGCAGTGATGAACCATTGTACTGTTCACTTCAAGCTACTGCTCATGTCTGCTTAATCTTCAATCTGATATCTGAAGATTGGTTTGCAGCAGGTTTTTTATAATTTATCTATTACTTATGCAAAATAAATACAATCTGCACGACTGCTCAATACGAAAATGGCATGATTTAGTGGTATCTTCCAGCACTTTATCAAATCGGAGATAAAATACAACTACTCTTAAATTTTGACAATCTGTTTTGAAAATCAAATGTTGTTAAGTATAAACAATTACTTCTTCTACTGATATTTTAATCATAATATAAAATTAAAATATACAAACTTGAGTTCTATAGTAGACATTTTCACTGGAGAATCCCTCATTATCTGGTTACACTCAACACCACAATCGTTGTGACTGTTTTTCTGAAATAAAATAAAGATTAAAAAAATTATTTTTTTGAAACACTAAAATGGTTAAACATACACCACAACTACTCAGTACTCTCTATTGAAATTATCAAGTTAATATAGAACACAACCCTTCACTCAAATTAGCATGTGAGGTCACATAAAAATAACCCACTACCCTCTACCCACAATCACGGATTTAATAATTTTCTAATAGAATTTTTTGTAGAAAGTCTGTAATATTTAATACATTCTATAAAACATAGCTACCAAAAATGTGGAAGTAATACTGTAATTGTGAAATGAGATTCATAACAAATCAGTAAACAAAAGTTCCAGTAGATATGTATGCTAGCATACAGACAGTGTCACCAATAATGATATTAATATTAATATAAATTTCAACTAGTTTCAACTTTACACTCAATAAAAATAAAGATGTTTTTAGACTTACAGTAAACTCTCGATTATCCGTGTTAATTGGGACCTTCCGATGCCCGGATAATTGAATGCCCATATAAAAACCCGGATAATCGTTTCACCACTTAAAAATGGTGTATTTACTGGCAAAAGAGTGTCTCTTCAGTAGAATTCTATGAGTACAAGCAAAGGCTTTGTATACCGTGTCCCAGCTTATTGGACCGTAAACAATACTGGCACTGTGTTGCCGCCACCCTTCTCCTGTCCCCTTTATTGCTATTTGAGGGAGAGCGGCAGCAGTCCCAACTCAGCATCTCCCTCCACCCTTTTAACGACCTATTATCCGGGGTCACTACAAAATAAGTGTTTGAACCACAGCACAATATTATACACCTTTTTCCCCCCCTTCCAGCTATTGCATTTTATTTTTCTACCGCGCGGCAAGATATTGTTTCTTGTTAATTCCGCCTATTAAAATTAGGATGCACTTTACAGTCATAACTACGAGTATGGGATACTACGAGACCTTCGAAGTTACGAGAGTTGTCAGTTTGACTACGTAAATAGTAATCCTAAACTAATCTGGTTATTACCAGTGCTTCCTTGTTGGCTCTTTCCTAAGAAAGAGTGATTTAAATGGCATCTTCAAACAAGGAAAAATACCAGCCCTGTGGCTATGCTGGCGCCGGGGCTGTGGACCATGACTCGCAGGGTGGCAGCTAGCTGTCGAGAAAGAATGATGGTTGTTGTTGGGTGTTGGTGTGGGGGGAGGAAGGGGTGTCTGGGGGCAAACAACATGCTCCCTTTCTCTCTCTGTCTCTCTCTCTCTCTCTCGGCGGTTTCAAGAAGCCCTCCCCCTCCCATTGTGTTACTGGCTGCTTCGGCCGGTCGGTAGAGGGGAGATGTTTTCATGCTTTTACGTTTAGAAGGCCCTGCCACACTGTCTGATCTACTAGCAAACTGCAAAAGTTTTTCTTCACTTTTATTAATATCCCGCACAGTTTGGATTACAATTTCATATTCCTGTGCTAATTTCGCGGCAGTTTCTCATTTTTTTTTTTAACCTGTCACCAACTTCTAACTTCTCAGCTATTGTCAGCACTTTACGGTTCCTTTTACCAGACATGATTACAAAAACAAATGTGCCTGGGAGAACTGATGTAAATATTTGCGTGAAAAATGCCTCTTCCAGCCGTCAGGAGTGTGGGAAGGTAAAAGAGAGACACAGCAGTAAACCCCCCCCCCCCCCCGCAGTGCAGTCCAGGCAGCTACACCCCGTCAATCACGGATAACCCGAAAACCGGATAATCCAGGCCTGGATAATCGAGAGTTTACTGTATTTAAATTTTAATAAACAAAATAAACTTGAAAATAAATTTGAAAAGTATTTTTTTCATTAATACAGTTATCTTCAATTAGTCACATCACAACTAAATAAAATAGATTTTTTTTTTTAAAAGCCCAAATTATTTTGTATCAAACCTGTAAACAACTTGCTAGATATATTCTTATATTAAGCTTTAACTTCATTTTTAATACTTTTAATGTATAATTGCATACTTTTTAATGTGAATCCTGTCAAGAAATATGTTAGTACTTAAATTATTATGTTATTTTAAACCAATAATTGTAGAAGGGTTGATGTGTTTGATTGTCCATCGTCCACTGTGTTTGTCCCGTTTCTGTGATTTGTGTTTCAATGTTGCGCACACCCTAGAAGACTTTTGGTGTGCAGGGAACACATGTAAATAATTAAATAAATAATTAAATAAATAAATAAATAAATAAAAGGTAACTGTAGGGTTTCACATTGCATATGACTTCCCAAGATCGCAGTTGACTCTGAAGTACATATTATTACTATATATTACATACATTGTATTAAAAATATCAAACTGAATTGTCTGGTGAGCATACCGTATTCACTCGCGTAATGTCCGCCCTCGCATAATGTCCGCACCCTTTATTTATATTTCCTTAAAAGAAAAAAATTAAAAATTCGCATAATTTCCGCACAAGTGGTTTACGGCGGGCAACACAACTTTGGCCACCCCTAAAGGACGCAGTACGAATGGAAAGTTGACGCTCTGTAAACAAAGCCGTGACCTTGAGCTGTCCTTTCTCTCCTGTCCTGAAAGGGTGGGGAAATTCGTTGAACTGAACAAAGCACGGTAACGGTAAACACAGCTGACCAACACGCATGCAAGTTAAAGGCATGAGTTTCGCGTCGAGTTTTGTAGTGTAGAGTACAGAATGGGTAAATATAAATCCTTCACTGCGCGATTTAAATTGAGAGTTGTTCGTTATGCTGAAGAGCATGGGAACAGGGCTGCTGAAAGGGAGTTTGAAGTGCACGAAAAAAGTGTTCGTCAGTGGCGGAAAATAAAAGAACAGTTACAGTCAACAAATGCAACACGGCGTGCATTTCGCGGACCCAAGGCTGGGAAGTTCCCAGAACTTGAAGTTTAAGTTTTAAACTATATACGTGAATTAAGAAGGCACACGTAACCACACTTATTTCAGTGTAGCGCGTAATTTTTTTTAATGTTCCGGCGGGTGCGAGACAGTTACCGGTGGCAATTACAGCAAAGTAAACATGGTCTAAGCCGGGTTGTTTGCAAGCGATCCCACAGCAATATTCTTTTAAAATAGCCAGTGAAACCCAAATTGATTTTAGATACGTTTGGTGACTTTTTAGTAATAATTAAGACACAAAATTTTGTATTTTTCCTCGCATAATGTCCGCACCCCATTTTTTTGGCCAAAAATGTGGTCAAATTACTGCGGACATTACGCGAGTGATTACGGTACTACCAAGAGCACTGCAGAAACACAAATCATGAATGGTTTTGAACGGACTTCACAAATTAAATACTTCAACTAGTGATGGGTCAAATCCATCTTTTCTCTAATCCGAATCTCAAACTCCATTCTTAGTGTGTCTTAAATTTGATTCTAGATCTCAAGAGTCAGGAATAAACTGTTACACGAGCAAACTAAAAGAGATTTGAAATTTTTTTAAGAAACATTCAACTCATTGAGTATTTATATCTAAAACATATAAATAGAGTCCCGGAAAATTCGCAAATGCGAAATAACCGCGATAAAATGCGAAATGACTCAATAAATGCGATAAAATGCTAAATAAGAGTTTTTCTGCGATAAATGCTAATACAGTGGAACCTCATAATTACGAGTACGGGATACTACGAGACCTTCGAAGTTACGACAGTTTTGTAATGCACCGTCGATTGGACTACGTAAATCATGCTAAATTAAAATGGCTAGAGTGATTTAAAAGGCATCTTCAAACAAGGAAAAACGCCTGCTGTTAGGAAAAAAAACATTCACGTAGTATTAACACGGACTGATAAGCGCCTTTGTGTGTGTTGCTGGGTCTGAGGGTGTGTGCGTGCATGCGTGTGTCTGTGACTTCCTCCCCCTCTCGTCAAATGAACAAAGAAGATGGCAGATGCCCTTCCCTTCCCCTCCTCTTTTCAACCCACCGGTGTTTTCCTTTCTTCTCACCACTTACCTCCCCTCCCTGAACAAGGTAGGCGACGGTGACAGCTTTTTTTTTTTTCGCTGCATCTCGGAGCACGGTCATGAGAGTGACCATTTCATTCGCGATTAAAACAAAAACTGTTGCAGATACAAAAAAAATCACAGATACATTTTATATTAGAAATTTAATTTGCTACAACTTTTATTCTATGCGTTTTTTTACTACGAGGTACCGTTTCCGAGATATTGTGCGACATTAAGACATTCTGGGAATGTTCAGGATTTTAAATTTGACTTAAATCTTATATATTTGGTTATTACGAGTACTCGTAGTTATGAGGATTTTTCTCGCCATTGTCAGCTCTCGTAGTAGCGAGGTTCCACTGTACTGCCGTGAATGCACGAAAATCCTGCGGATGGTCCGGCGGTAGCCAGCCAGTGTGTGTAGGTGTGTTTGTAAGCGATAAGAATGTAGAAGAGAGAGAGAGAGAGGGAACAAGCAAGCCGAGTCGGCCCAGTCAGCAGGTGTGTTTGTGTGCGTAAGAGATTATTAGAAAGAAGAGGAGAGAGAGATATAGTGTGAGCCCAGCCTTCGTGTGCGTGTGTGAGAGCAAGAGAAAGTCGCCAAGGTCAACTGGTACAGTCGGTTCACACCACCAATACCCCTCACGTGTGTCATAGGGAAAGGTTATACGGGTAGTTCCGGTGCAGAGTTTTCTTTGCAAATTGTGTTCCACAAGTTAAACGTGGTGTATCCCTAAAACATGTCACACATCTAAATATAAGAATACCTACTGATAAATGTTAGATAAACAGTATCCAGGTAAATAACATTTTAATTGGTTGAAAAATAATTTAATCATGTTTTTTGAATTTTTTTATATATTTTTTTTTCAAAATGCTACAAAGTGCTATATTTCACTTTTTAAAATGCTACAAAATGCTAAATTTTATTTTTAAAATGCTAAATTATACATTTTAAAATGCTAATTTTCCGGGGCTCTACATATAAACCACTTGAACATGTTAAGAAAATAAACAATTTATTTTGTGTGAGAAATGTTCCCTGAAGTGCTAAACAGAGCCTTCTAAATGATGCATGATGGCAGATATAAACACTCCTTTGACAGCTTCTGGAGACACAAATAATAAAGTCCTTGGGAACTACACAGATGATAAGTGTTTTAACATCTAAAATTCTTCATTGAAAATGTTCCTAAAATAATATTCCCTTGACTATCACACCTTTTTAATACTAAATATTTGATGGTATTTGAGAATATGTTTGGCACATCATTAACTTTAACTTACAGTAAAGCCCTATTAAGTTTCTGGAGGGACTTGCAAATTTAGACTTATTAAACCAAGGAAACTTCTTGATAAGACACATTAGTGCAAAATACATTAAATAAAAAACTTTGAATTAACAGTTACTTGCTAAACTGTCAGCTTTTGATATCAGTTATCATCCTTAAAAAAAGTATCAAACAGACATCCTTAAAATTGTTCACCAATTACTTACATCCTGTTGTACAAAACTGTAAGTGAGTGTGCTGTAGGAAGGCAGAAAGCTTGAGCCACAAAAACAAATGAGATGACTGTTTTTAAAAACTTTCGAAGGATTTTGTAATTTTCATTTTACGTTCCAGGCCCAGCAGTGAAATCACATTTACTGTACACATGAGCTCATAGGAACAGGGAGGGGGGTTGTTTTGCCGAAGGGGTCAGGGCCCCCCCTGGAATAAAGAAGCCCCTCAATAAGGGAGGCTTGCCTGTACTTGCAAAAATGTGATTGTAAAATTGATTTTATGTCAAAACTATGCCTCACGGATAACTTTCTGATAATTTTAAAGTTTTTCTGCTTATTGCACGCACGGAGGCCAAACTATGGGCAGTATACAACAGACAAACACTGTATCCTGAAATGACGTCTCAGTTCAGCCTGCACGCAAAATTCTTCCCCATCCCCCCAATCCCCTTCTTGGAAATTTCAGCAGGCCCCTTGCAAATTCTACATATTTGCGCCCCTGACTGTACATACGTATTAGACATTCCGCTATACACCTATTTGGTTATCCGTCACAGCCTCGGTTTGGAAGGTGATGGTGGTTATGCACTAAGCGGCCACACGCGCGCACCTTGATGACGCTGTAGACGGCGCGCTGCTTGCTGGTGAGGCCGTCGATGGAGCCCCCCGTCGCCATGTCGTCGCCCATGTTGGAGTGCATCAGGGAGTTGGCCATGTGCACGTCCCCTTCCGCGCTGTCCACCTCCATGGCCGGGGCCTGCCGGGGGTCGCACAAGCCAGTCACTCGCCAGCGTTATACTCCACTTGCACCACCAGCAAGCAGAGATCACTAGTTATCATGAAGTCCAGCTCAATCAAATTGTGTGTGTGTATGAATGAGCTAAAAAAAATTGGTTGTTTGTAAAGTCGGTTTACGGGCGATAGTTAAACGTGATGTCATAACAAAACATTGATGAAATGATTGCATACTTTTATGAATAAAATTGAATCATTTTAATTGAATTATCACTATTATTGAATTATCGTTATTTTGTATGGTTACAAAGAAGGAGTGAAATGAAATATACAATTTAATCGATAAATTTACTTTTATTTGCACTCATTAATTCAAATATGTTTATTACTTTAACGAAGAGATTATTTTTAACTATAACTTTTATGCATGTTTGCTATTTAACTTCTTCCAATCTGTGTTATTCTGTTAAGGATAGGATGATGATAGGAAAAGTAGGAAACGAATGGGAATGTTTCAAGTTTAATGTGCCTCGAAAAAGTCAAATCGATGGTTGTTCCAATCGAGTGGAAGAGAGATAGATGTGGTGCAAGCGTACAATGAGCGTAACAGGACACAGTGTAACGGGACAATGTGTGTAACAGGCGTGCAGCCGGCATTCATCGATTTATTAGACGTCACGTCAAAAATACTGAAACTTAAGTTTTGAAGAATTTGTCAACTTTTTATATAAAGTAATTGTCTAATGAAAAAAAATTACCCATTTAGTCTCATGTTCCCTCCAGTGTTCTGAGGGCACTGTAGCTAGTGAAACTAAATAGGCATTACCTAATTATTTCTAAATTCAAGTTATGTCAAGTGGACTTAAGCAAATATTATACAGCTCAACACCAGACCCTCAGCCCGTTCAGCATGGAGAAAAATGGGGTTTGGTTAGAAAACTGGCTGGTAATTCAAATTTAACTGTATCTTTTAAAGCATAGTTGATTTTGCTTCAAGTGTTTTAAAAACATTCCGAAGGTTTATCCCGTTATGAAAATGATAAATAATGTATTATGTAATTTTTCTTTTCTTTCCATTCTGCAAATAATTTACTGCTTCAAACATGGTTATTACATTTCTTACTGTTGGAATGTGAGTGAATTTATATTACTGGGATGTGAATAGCGAGAGATGTTCATATGGATGTGTACGAGTGTACTATGCATATGTACCTATGAGAGAGGCACTGTTACAAGTGTGACTTCAGTTTGTACTATGGTTGTTGTTAAGCAAGTACGATCTGGTCAGGACTCTTTGTGTAAGGTGAAGAGTTTTGTAATACAATTTAATTGTTCTATTTTCTTAAATTTATTTTGTTACATATTCGAGTAGATCAACACTGGATCTATGAATCATTATATTTAACAATTACACCAATAAATACACTGCGTTAAATGGGAAAATTCTCTCACAACAAAATAATGTTGTGAACCTTGCATAAATTAAATTTAGCTAAAATATTTTAGTCAGATTTATTAATTCACTATAAAGACCATTTTTTCAAAAGAATTCTATAATTAATTACTTACAATATTTTCTACTTCAACAATGTTGAGACTTCTGCATACACAATTTGAATTAATAAACTGGTAAGTGTGTGTGTGGCCAATTCCCTAGAATGATGATTATTTTTCTTCCCTGAATTAGGAAGGGGAAAAAAAATTTAATTATTAATGAAGAATAACCAACTATTTCAGCACATATTGTTACAATGTCTCTCAACATGTCTGGTAATAATCCTTTTGAAACATAAAGAAAAAAAGTATATGTGGTGAAATATTGGTGTTAAATGTTGAATGTCTGAAATAAATAATAAAAAAAAACTACAATGTTCACAAAGTCATGTTTAATCCAAAGAATTGTAATGTTGTGTGTCTGGGCTCAATCGACATAATGGACTGTATAATTACTATTAATCACAAACTTCTACTGTCGCGCACAGCCGACCTACCGAAGCGAAAACAAACGAGAACGAACTGGTCACAAGATGACGTGGGAGCAGCAGCGTCACGATTCCAACGCTGCGGGCGGGAAATTCAAATTCAACATTTACACCCGGCCTGAACATTGTGTTTAAGCAAAATATTTTATTTCTAACACCATGCACTTCAGAATCAGTATCACAGCTTCACAACACTCGCCCGAGGGGGGATAAAGGCCGGGCCACGGACGACTCACATTCCTCTCCATCTGCTCAGCCTGCAGGCTGCAGTTGATGACCTCGAGCAGGTGAGTGGTGAGCTCGTTGAGGTCGGTGATGGGCAGGATCTTGAACAAAGTGACGTGGCGCTGGCCGGACTGGGTGCGGAGCGTGCCGAACACGCGGTAGTAGCAGTTCTCCTCCACTCGCGGACTGCTGTCTTGAGTGCCCTGCCCAGCAACGACACACTTGGACTTTACCCTGCTTGCCTACAAACCTTCACTGCTTGTTTCTCGAGTCCATCATTATGTGACTGTTAACCTATTTATTTTGTAATTTTTTTAAACTAGATATATGTACAATAGGTAATTTAATGATTTTAGATGCACTTCTTTGGTTTAGTTGCAGTTCACAGTATTGTCCCTAATAATTCACAATCGCAATTCACAATATTGTCCCTAATAATTCACAATCAAAATTGGACGTAGTTATGCAAAAAGGAACCAACCCACAATTTTGTTATGTTTTATGTGAAAATAAATTAAAATAGTACAAGGATGATCATACCGTCGTTGCTATTATTATTATCAGTATTTATACTAGACCATTAAAATTATACCCACATTATGTTATCAATACGAGAATTACAATTTATAATTAACTTCAACTTCAAAATACTCAGAATAGGTTTCATGTGGGTTGGTTCCTTTTTGCATAACTACGTCCAATTCACAATATTGTCCCTAATAATAGGACATAATTACTTCCACTGGTTGGTGTTGGTTATTATAGTTAGAATACAAGCCAGTTAAATGATTGCAAATGCTACTTTTAACTGCAACAAGTCAGTGTGCTAGTGTGATAATGATTTAATCTCTAGCCACTAGAGTAGAGTCCCACTGATCCCGACCAGATAAGACTGGACCCAGTCTGGACCAAACTGAATTCACCTTAAAATGTACGCAAAACAAGTTTCGTAAATACAACATTCAGTTTTAATACCACTGTATAAGTTTTTGACCTACAAACTATTGTGGGATTAATCAAACAAAACACACTTGTTTCAACCCCATACGGATTGACCAGATGTCCGGACGAGCGGGGGTCGGATAGGTGGGACTAGTATAGTAGTGATGGTAACATAAAAGAATTAGATTGTAGTGGGTTAATAATTTGAGCCACTACAGTGTTTACGAAAGCACACGGAAAAAGACGGACTTCCTCACCCCATCAGTGTCTATCCAGTTGTGCACACTGATGGTCCCAGTGTCGTCATCCAGCATGTACGTCACCTTCATGGAGTCCGAGCTGACGGAGCGCACCACTCCCACCAACGTCACCTGCCCCGAACATCACCACATGTACCTGATCCACAAGCACTTGTGTCTCACCAGCACACAGCTAAACACCTGCAATAACACACTGTCACATCTTCCGAATCCCCCAAACAATTTTAATGTATCACTTTAAACATCTGACTTGGTTCCACATCTGAATCAGGTTGCCAACGCAATGTTAGCGAATAGGGAAATAATAACATCACACACGCTCAGAAAATTTGATTTGTAATTATTAGTTATTATAACACTTTTTTTTTAACCTCGTTAACAGTCAGGGCCATCAAGAGAAAAAAAGGGCCCGGGGACAAATAAATTTGTCGGGGGCCCTCGCCATTACCTTAAGTACGATTATTAAAAAAAAATAATCCTAACACTAAACGTTAAACTTAACTTGGCCATAGATATACACGTGATATGCATTTACTGCATAACTTGCAAGGTTTCAAATGGATATCATTAGATATACACTTGTCATTTGTGTCCTACTATCAGGGCAAACATTCTCACAAAAAATTTTAAAAAATATTTCTAAAATTAACTAGGTGGCCAGCCGTTCTAGACAACTAACAGTGCAAAACTTTACTATAAAATGCATAACTATTATCATTAACGGGGTGCTCAGCAAAACCAACAAATGAATTCCTGAACTCTCCAGATCTTTTGAATTTTTTTGCAGGCAAAAACATGTAAAAATAAAACAATCAACACAAAGTTTTGTGCTACTTCCTAATCTTGCCAGTCATAACATACTTTATAAATTCTTCTATACTGAGGAAAAAATGTTTACACAGAAACAAAAAGCTGGAAACTGCAAAAATTTAGGTTTCTCACATTACACTTTGAAGCACCATCGAAGATAGAAAAAACATCAATCTGATGGAATTCAGCCTTATCTGCCGTAAAATACAACTCAGCTCAGAAATATTGTTGCTACATCATAAATAATGAACCCAAGTACAATATGCATTACACAGTTAGTGGGTTAGTAATAAAAGAAAAAGCCTTTGGCTTACATTTCATCTAAATTCTCTGACCCAACCCTAATAATGTCCCAGATTTTCCCATTATATCAAAAACCCTAGATTAGTGCAGGTTTTCCCCATTCTTGAATTTGCACACCCTGAGCTTAATAAACAGTAATTACAAAATTGATTCCCAAATTCACTTTCTTAATACGACTTTGTACATCGACTTAATATAAATCTCACCCAAGTTCAATTAAATCTCACCCAAGTTCAATTAAATCTCACCCAAGTTCAATTTTTTTAGTTGAATGATAGTTTACAAAAAAAAAATTGTACTGAGGAGACTATGAAACAGTTTGTTGTGAATAGGTACTAGCTTTATTTACTATTTACAAAAGGCACAGATGGTACAAAATTTGCAATCGGACACCGAATGCAAACACGGAACATCAGAGGGGTGCGTCAGGGTTCGTTACGTACACCGAAGAGCCTGGGGACCACCTGCACTTCTCATTACGTCGTAGCTGGGTTCACAGCCTGCAAGTCAATGGTATAAAGAATGAACACACACACACACACACACACACTATAACTGGCTGCACCCAGCACACGATACAACTCCACAGTTTTAATCGGGTGTGCCAGCAGAGACAGTACAAGATGGCAGCACTCACCATGTGAACGTACTTGGAAGCCAGCCTTAGGTGGTCATCGTCTGAGCTCTCCAGTAGCTGACGGATGGTCACTGGAACTATGTTCTGCATCCTCTTGGGACCCTGCCAACCAACAACACAACTAGCTCGTACACACACACACACACACACACACACTTTTGGAATTCACTAGTTTCCCTGGTATACTAAAATTGTTTAACTACTGGCCTTATTTATAAAAAAAATTTATAGTTGCAGAAGAGTCCTCTTAATGTCTCTGTACGTACTGTGCAATTAAACCCCTGCTTATAACACTGTGGTTCAAGCTGCCATTGCAATAACTTTAAAAGATACCAAAGGCAGCAAGCATTCTGAATGACAGTACTTGCAGCCAAACAAAAATACTATTTTTTTTTTTTAATGCTGTGTTGAACAATCAAGTTCGTTGTGAAATATAATGTATATAAAGTATACGCAACATGTTGTAAGGTATATTAATTTTGGCTACAATTTTTTTCTGCTGCACCCTGAGATTAAAAAAAAAAGCGGACAATCTATTCCTTCGCCACCAGAACAGGATAACCGAAAGGGACTCTGTATTCACATCTGGAGGACTCTGGTTTCAAACCTGGTCCAGCCATTCTGATTTTGGTTCCAAGGCAAATGCCTTAGTCTTTATCTCGAACAGTCACTTAACAACCTTACAGTCCTGGTCATGACAATACGACAATGAAACAGGAAATGGTTTCAGATTGGAAGTGTTGGAGACAAGAATTTATGGTTTTATTTTCAGGCCATTTTTAAAACAGGAGATTTCAGTGTTATTAATTTATGCTTTATATTATCTGTTTATTAAAAAAGATAGCATATTACTCAACAAATATCATGCTTAAATGTTCCATGATTCTAATTTCTCCAAAACTGTGTCAGTTTGACTAATACATGACACACTTTTTCAATATAATGATTTTTAATAAGTATATCTAACATTTCAGAACATATAAAATAAATCTGTGGAATATTTCTGTGTTTGAAAAATGTTCTAAGGTCATAATGTAAAAATGAGTAACTAATACCAGTGGCAAGATTAAAAATAGTAAACTTTTTTTTACCAATTTTTGTTTATTAAATTGTGGTACAAACGTCATGCTAAATAAATTACTTTCACTGAATTGAATATTTAAAAGTTTAGGTATTTTTCATCAGAGATAAGTTTTGAATTGAAAATACTGATTAGTTTCATAATTTTAATTGCATTTTGGAGCTTTGTAATGTATTAACTTGAATTTCGGTGTTATTTTGGTTTTTATCGCAATTCACCACATAATCTTGTCCCTACTTATCTATACTAAATCAAAGCTGTGTCAATGTCACCGGGTACCTGAGTTAAAGTAAAGTACTGCTTCTGCACAGACGGCCGGCCCTATGCAGACCTCTGCACATGGCACGTGACTCGCCTGTCTGGAACGCGGCTTGTCAACCAACCAAGCGCGTGCAGAGCGACGCCTGATCTGTGGTACGCAGCTCGTGAGTCATGAGCTCCTTGGTGACGCCAATACGCGTCTAGAAAGGGTTTGTGCACCGGATTCGTTGTGCAATATAATTGGCATGCTACCAGATATTTTGTCAGGTGAAGGTAAGTAAGAGCTCCGACCGACCAGTGAGGCAGAGTTGAAGTGCAAGAGAGAGACAGTGTCCGGGCGAGGGCTGGTAGAGATACCAGAGTCCTCTCAGAGCGATACTGCAATTGGAGTTGTTGGCAGTGTTACCACTGAGTTATAGTTGGTGATAACAGCAAGCAGACGAGGTCTCTGAGACAAGCAACTGTTTAGAGACTTCGTGGGTGAAGAGGAAAACCTGATGTGACATCGACGAGGCAGAGTTAGCGACGCGATGCACGCAAGTGAGTAGAAGGGACGGTGAGGTGTGGACACCAAGAACAAGAGGCGTTGTAAAACAGGTGTTGCAATTGGTTAGGTAGAAATTGACGTAAAATTTTAGTAGGCATTTTAATTAATTAATAGGGCTATACTTTAGAACCCTATTACCCCCAGTTCATAACAGTACCATACCTTCTTGTCCTGCTGACCATCTGGAGTACCAAACTGCGCAGTCGTGTTCATGAAACCTCCGCCACCCGACATACTGCTGTCAAAACCTGCAGCACCAAATCACATTTAAGTTCAATGTTTATAGTTTGTGATTTGTCTTAAAACAACTCTTCCCAAAAAAAAAGTTTATGTATATAATTTTCACTCAAAACACATTAATTAATCAGGGAAAAACTGCAGTTTTGTAAAATTATTTAAAACAATTGTTAAAATACAGCAGGTTCAAGCTGATTACACCCTTGGAACCAAAGTCGAGTTGATATTGGATTTAAAATGGATGGTAGAGGGAGTAGAGAGGTAAAGAGAGGCTAAATCAGAAAGGTGGAAATTGTGGTGTTTGAAAGCTTTTTTCTTAAAAAGTTAAAAAATAAATTACAAAAAATTTAAAATTCTGAAATTTACTTTAGTTCCTACTAATGATTATTTACCTCATTTAGGCTGATTTTACTGCTTCCCGATTAATCTGAAGGCTAGCCAACCTTCAGTTAAGTAACTTCCAGCTAAAGAACGAGTGTTGTGTTACGACTCGTATTTAGCCGAAGTTTGGCCAGCCAATACCCGACAGAGTGTAATGTAAGATTGGATGTGCTGGTAATAAAATGAACAAGAATTTGGTTACATTTGTTTTTTAGGTGTTGCATGTCATCTCTCTCTGGTAATCTGACAGTCAGATACAGGTTTGATTTGTGAATCGTAATTATGATGGCTGCAACAAACATTTTTAGGCAACAGAATTACATAAAAGAAACAATAAAACTACTTTGACATTAAACTTTCTTTGCATTAATCAATAAAACAACATAAATATTCTTACATCGTGGCTTTTCTGTACAAGTAAAATAATAAAATTCAAAAAATGGTGATTTAGAGTACAGTAGAGACCCGAAAACTTGGCCTAATGTGGACTGAAGGGTGGCAGAATTGTGAAAATGCCGGGTAATCGAGAATGGAGTTAAAAAAGAATAAGTACGAGCGTTTCCTCTGTACTTATATAAGGTGTTTGCTTGAGAATACGCTTGAGATAAAGCCAACGGACTCGAACGATCAACAATAACATTAACTATAATCCCAAAAATTTTGGCGTTACGTAAAATTAATGACTGATGGTTATTATGACCAAATATCACTGAAATAGAATTGTGCTACTGTTAGTGATCCAGCAGTGTTATCCAATATGTTTGCTCAATATTTCTCTAGTGTATAGGTATTTACCATCTAGTTACAATCACCAAGTTCCTATAATGTACTCAAGTCTTGATACTATATTTGTTCCTAATATTACCAAAATTCTTGTACTATGGGGTATTCGGGCTTTAAAATCTTATAGATCAGCTGGCCCGACACGATTCCCAGTTTCATTCTAACAGGTTGATCTCATTTAAGTACTTGCCCCTCTATGAACACATATATACAATTCTAGTCTAAAATCTCAAGATATTCCTTGTAAATGGAAAATTGCGAAAATAATTCCTATTCACAAAAATGGTTCAAAATTATCTATTTCAAATTATAGACAGATCTCTTCGCTTAATGGTTCTTCAAATGTTTTTTGAAAAAATTATACTTAAATATTCTTAAATTTTGACCTTGGTAATAAAATATCATGTATTCAACATGGTTTCAGACATCTCTTCTAATCTAATTATATTTCTAAATCCCATCTATACTGAAGTTACAAACAGAGGTCAGGCCAATGCCTACTATTTTGATCTAGCCAAGGCTTCTGATACAGTAAATTGTTCATTGCTACACTACTCTAAAAGTTAAGTAACTTTGGTTTAATTGTTAATTATTTTTAATTGGTTCTCCAGCTTTCTAGAGAATATAAATCAATGTGTATCCTTAAATAATTATAATTCCTTTCCATTTCTGGTATTCCGCAGGGTGGTACAAATTCACCTCTCCTTTTTAACATCTTTATTAATGACATCACCCATGTCCCCAATCACTCAACAGGCATTCTTTTTGCAGACAACCTTAAAATATACATTAAATTACTTCACAAAACAATTGTATTATACTCCAGAATGACATTATTGAAGTTAATAATTGGTGAACTAGAAATATTGCTCCTCTTAATACAAATCTAACTAAAATAATTACCTTTAATAGAAAACTTAATCCAGTCAATTATAACTATAATCTAAACAAATTGAAAATCTATAAAACATATTGAATTAAAGATCTTGGAATCATTTTAGACCCTAAAATATACTTTCATAAACATGTTGACTAGTGACATTCTTCCTACCGTAGAATCTTGGCTCTAATAAAATACATTATTTCTTAATACTAATAATTCTGATTCAATCCTATCTCTTTATTTTGCTTTAATTAGTAATTTTAGTATATATTTCTATTTTTAGAATAATATTAACACAACAGATTGTAATAAAATAGAAAGCAGTCAAAACAAAATAATAAAACGAATAATTATAAAGAAGTTTCCACAACCAACTCTTATTCATCGTTCAGATTGTAGAATTCAACTAGATACCTACTTGTTTTGTTTAAAAATGTTATGACTATAAAATCAAGTACAATTATATCCTTATGACATCTTACTGGTTCGAGTCTCCTATTTAACAGTCACCTATTATCTTCTCTATGTACCCTACACAAGAATAATGATCTTATTTATGGATTAATTTCAAACTTTAATAGAATGAACATGCAATTTAGTTCAAAATTAATATTATAATTTACTTTCAAACTGTATAAGTCATCTTACTGTACACTTTGTCTTTAAAAATATGGTATTCTTTATTTTTCCAATAACTTTGAACTGTTATTAGTACTAAATTTTACTTTATGCTGTAGTTATTATCTCTTTTGTTGTTTTATGTTGTTTTGGAAAATGTTACAGCTAGAATCTTTTAGATTAATCTATACTATTTGTGTATGTTGTGTTTTTGTCTCTATGTTAAGTTTTAAAACTGTTGGTAGGCATATTAAAAATATATAAATAATACAAATATCAAAATACTGTAAAATATTTTTTAATGGCTGCTTAGGAATTACCAATTTAAGATGTAGCTAAGCTACCCTAACCTGATCATCCATCCACACTATTTTAAAATATTTTAAATGTTGCTCAACAATTCTCTAATTTCTCTGTCACATACGTCTTTGAAGCCGGTATGGACATCTTTCATATGCGTTTATATCCTATATTATGTGCAACTGAATGTGCTTGTGCAAGCTGCGAAATCTGGTGACCTTAGGTAAACTTTGTAACTGTTCAGGCCTCTGAACGGACTGGTGTGAACTGGTTGCTACGCTACGTAGTATTTTTAATGTGGCTGTACTAACCTAACCACTTGTCCACAACATTTTAAAGTATTTTTTGGCCGACTCGCACATTTAGACTTGAGGCAAAGTTAAGTATTCTGGTAAAAGTTTTGTATCACGTATCCAAGCCTATTCCTTGAGCCTAATAGCATGATCCTGAGTACATTGATCCTGTGGTACCTACATGATGCTTTCTGTTTTAGTTTAGTAAATCAAAATAACATGGATAGGCCTACAACAAAAATTGTGATGTAACAATGAACTATGATTGTATTATTATATCAAATAAAAATCTGAAAATGAATTTTTTTTTACTTCCTAACGTTGATGTATTGTAATATTTTTGCTAAGTCCAGGATCTTTCGAAGTACTAAATAAAAACAGCAAGCATCATGTACAACAGGATCAATTGTACAGGATCATGCCATCAGCATAAAGAGATAAACTTGAATAACCTGCTAAGTTTTAGCTTGGATTTTATTTACCTAACTCTGCAAGTGGCCCTTAATGTAGATAACCCAAATAACCATTCACACATCACAAAATTTGTAATATTTACACCGAACATGCACGAACCTGGCCTCGGAATGGACTTTTGTGAATGTTAGATTTGCGATCCTGTGAGTCTCCATATATAAGAACATTTATCTGAATTTTGGTATAAGCAAAAATTTGTGGCGGCTTCATATATGCACAGGTATTGTAATGTAAGCTTGAACATTAATTTCCCAAAAACATGTAGACAATAAGAAACGCTGTTTCGGGGTAAACGAGGAACTGCTTAAGGTTCAAAAATAGTACTATCGAAATTTTATTATTTTATTTACGCAAAGCAGCGACGTAAGAATATTACAATAAAATCCAGATTTGACTAAGTTTTGTTCAAGTTAGTTCTACATCTATCCTTTTCACATTTAATTATAAACAACATGGGTTATTTGATCTTGTGTGCTCAAATTTCCAAGAAGTTACAGGCTTCCAATGAAAATCAATTCCAAACAAACAAAATATAATTCTGTTAACGTTAATAAATCCACACGCGTACATAAAACGTAGATGAAATACCTTTCCCTCCAAACATATTGATTTGGTTGTAAAACGAATTGTTCACAGACTGTTTAAGAGTACACTTTGCCTACTAAACTATCACAAACTGAATATAACAATACAGGAATTATCAGCTGCACATTGGTACGCTATTGACATCTGACAAACTAATTCCCGCGAAAAATGAGCCATAGAGCAGGATAGTCTAGAAGTGTAATTTAGAAGAGGCTGTCTAGTGATTAAGGTTAGCGTTATTTTAAAAACTGATATTTCCCTGAATTTTGAGCATTTATCAACATTACGTCGCCATTATGGATTTAGAATTATTTCATATAATCCCTATTTTAATTGTCTAGGCTAATATTTTGGCACGGAAAAATGGAAATAATACATTTTCGAGCTTCATTATAAAAAAAATGCACACAAATAAACATTTTATCATCTAATACTGTAGAATAAGCTCTATCATGATACGGTCACATAGGTGGAAAATAAATTACAAATTATATTAGTGTTTAAAGAAGAAGTAATATTTAAACTTGATTACGAACATCGACTCATCTATGGTCTCTACTAATGGTAGTTACTGCGGAAGCAATGTATAAAATTAACAATTTAACCTTGTTTAGAACGCCATGGTTTTATCCTCGCAACATAAGATTTCATAGTTCAAAATATTTATGCCAAATTCTACTTTTATGCGCAGTCAAAAACTTCATGTATATTCATGTGATGTCGTCCGACCGAAGGCCACCCTAAAGCCCGACCTGCAACCGCCAGTATCCGACCCCGCTAACGGAATGGACCCAACGGTTCTTTTGACCGAACCGGTACTTTCGGATCAGTTCCGTGAAAGATTCGTTCAGAACGATTCGTTCATCTCGGTCATTTCGTTCTTTTCTGTGAATAGGATCTGGCTCTTTTATCAGGTGTCGTAACTCGTTCATCCTTTAGAGTATTGGCTAATTGTGTGCTTCCAGCCTCCCCTCGTTATCGCGTGACCCGATAACGAGAGGAGGCTGGATCGCGTGGGTGGTTATCTTTATCTACTCTGCATGGGTAAATGAAATTTCAAACGTCTAGTTGTATACTGACTGTTATAAAATTATTGACTGTTGATCGCTGCAAATGCTTCATGCAGTGATTCTATATAATACGGGAGCATTAAATCTAAGAATGTTAGGTACGAAAGTGATCTTTCTTAACTTTAATTTGTAATCGCACTATTATAGCTAGTACTTGAACATTGCTTTTCGTAGCCAGTGAATCACAGTTGCATATATGAAACAAGATTATTTATATTGTATTACTTTTTAAGTTACAAATATTAATATACAGGCTATTTACACTCTAGAGAGAGTAAAGTGTTTACATGTAGACCAACACATTTAGAGAAAAAAGACAAAAATTGAATACTACTACTGCGATTCAGTATGAAGAGAGAAAAATGAAGTAGGTACATTAATTAACACCTAAATGGTAAGTGTGAACATTTGTAGTTACTTTCCATGTTATTTTTAATTCATGTTTTTTTTCCCCCCAAATTTGTGTATGTGAATGTGAAAACGCAATTTTAAACCACTACTTAACAGTTGACATTTTCAGGTATAGATACTTTTCATGTTACCCTATTTTATTTGATCAGTTATCGTTTGCTCTTATGAACATGCTCACGCTGTGATTACTAATTCTTCAGACTCCTGACGTCATGAATCATTTCACGAACGAATCAGACCGGGCGCGTGGCCGGTTCTCTCATCTCGTTCTCTCGTTCTCTCCGCGTTTTCGTTCTTCCGAATCTTTCAAGGTACCGGCTCTCAAAGAGCCGGTTGGTTCTCTCGTTCTCTCCGCATTTTCGTTCTACCGAATCTTTCAAGGTACCGGCTCTCAAAGAGCCGGTTCTTTACATCGCGAACGAATCGCAAGATTTCGTTCTCTCAAAGATTCGTTCTTTTTGAACGAATCGTTAACGAACGACCCATCACTACTAGCTATGGCCCACCCGAGTCAGGCGAGCACCGGAACGCAACGTAGAATTAAAGACCATGCCCTGATCAAACAGACACAACGATTCGTGTGCATTAAAAATTCAACGTAATTTAATGATACCATCACTTTTAATTAAAAACCCCGTGCAAAGGAAGTGCGACGTAGGAGTGCCTGAGTCACTCACGTGTGGATTTTTATCAATACATTTGTGAGTGCTCCCCTTGCGGCCTTCCGCCTAAATAAAATAAAGTAGTGTGTTACCTAATTATAACCGCCCCAATTGTTGTGTATCATTCGCCACTGGAGCAGTCAACAAATGACGAACAGTCTCCAGGAGTGGCGTAGCCAGGATTTGTGTATGGGGGGTGTTAAGCATGCCGCCCCCCTCCCCCCCCACCGTATTACAGTGGGGGGGTCCGGGGGTCCTCCCCCGGGAAAATTTGGATTTTAAGGTGTAAAATAGTGCTATTTTAGCCGATTTCGGTACTTAAATTTAAATATTGTAATGGTAAAATTTTTATTAATATTAATATGAAATTTGTTTGAATGATGAATAAGAAATTAATTAATGATTTGATGCTGGGGGGGGGGGGGGTGTGAACCCCTAACCCCCCCCCCCTGGCTACGCCCCTGGTCTCCAGTGTGACTTACATTATTTAAACGTAATTAATGTAAACTTGTTGAATCCAATTCCTAAAACGTATCTGATTATTAGATTAATGCTTATTATTTAATGTGTGAATTTAGAGCCACTTTCAATCTCTTATTAATTTAATAATTTCCGAATAACGGAACTTTGGAAACTTTGGAGCAAGAGGACGCTGAGCCCTCCCCTCGCGCCAGGGACAGACGCCAGTACCGAGCGACTCGCGGATCGGGTCAGACGTGCGTCCCACGGGGAGCCTTCAACCTTTGTCTGCACCGATTTCATTCCTGGTAATTATAGTCACTCTCCAAAATCTTTTTGTAATTAACTCTCCGTGTGCACCCGATCCTTTTACGGTGGACGGCCTATCCCAGCCGCGTAAACGTGAACTCCCCGCACAAGGCATTGCGCGGGACAGTGTAGCATACGGTGTGGGCCGACTCCCGCAGTCACAGACTTTTGGTTAATCGCCGAAGTGCACAGGCACCGCCACAGCGACTTAAAGACTTTTAACGAATTTCAAAGCGAACCGCGGTCCACACAGGTGGGCCCGGACGTCGCCGTTCGCAATTTACGGGATTGGCCGACTCCAATCGAACTCCCCCCCTCAACCTCGACTGCCATGAGGACTTAATATTAATGACGGCATGTCAGAGTGCCCATTGTCAACCTAGTGTAATTTGTGTAGGGAAAAATTGTGTAACTGTAACTGCAAGTGTAACTGCCGATTTCAATTAAACGTCCACTCCGCACACTCCGTGTGTGACATGTATACGACAGTGCAAACCAGACTCGTGTATGTTATTTTGTGAACTTCCCCCATCCAGTTAGAGATCAGCATGCTATGCTGTGTACGGCCAGTAGTGTATCAATAACCAGGGATCCCTCACACCACGACCACCGCCGCCGTTCCTAGTGGGCCACACAGGGGCATTCGCACCCACCGACCCACCTCGTGGTTAGCCACAAAGTTAGCCTGGCGCCCTCCCGGACAAGTTTTCCGTAAAAAACCAGCCCTCCCGCTAGGAACTACGCCGGATCTCGAACACGAGAACCTGGACGACGGCACATGTTAAGTATATAACTCTATGATATATACATAAATTAATCAAAATGCAATCAGCTTCAAGCATCTGTAAATGGCAGGTAACTGGCTTTTTATATTATTTAAAATTAACCATATCTACAAAGTTATGTATTACGTAAATAAGTTTATCCCTTAATCCTGACGGCACAATCCTGTGGTGCATGATGCTTGCTGTTTTAATTTAGTAGCTACGTCAAGAGCCAGAACATTACAAAAAGTAGTGACATAAGCATGAATTATGATCGTTTGTGGAATGGGCATGAAAACAATTCTACAAAACTTGACATCAAATACAAAATCATGCCATTAGGATGAAGGTATAAAATTGGATACATTATATGAAACAATCACCCCAAACTCAACATAAACTTTAAATTGCTTCAAAATGCTTGCCTGATATTCACATGTTACAAGAAAAGATTTCTCTCTTCAAACACTAACCCAATGAAATACGTTGAACAAACCTGGGAAATACTTTAATCTTGAATACTGTTGTCCCCTTAAGTCATGGTGGTTATTTGAGAAGGGTGGGTGTATGTTAATTCAAAAAGGTTCAAAGAGTAGAAGGGAATAAAAACTGGTCGGTCCTCCACGATTTGTACCATTTATAAATATTTGGCTTTGCTTTATTGAATTACTGTAAACATTAAACTGGGAGGTTTTCCATACAACCCAATACCCTCTATCATTCACCCCTCCGAAGCAAGCTATGCACTCACTGTTTTATAATTGTGTACCCAGAATTATTATAAAGTTATACACATTAAGGAGCAAACAGTTATTAAAAATCTAATAAGAGACTTGCTATGATGTAAAAAAAAAAACATGTGTATACATAACAAGGAAGCAGGATCAGGTAATATTGATCAATATTAACATTATGTGAGTCTGGTTTAAAGAAAACTATCTATACTACTAACATAATGTACATTACCTTTTAATAAAGTCATCATGTTAAGTGTACATGAACAGACTTTTTGTTTGTTGTTGGCAGCTGAATGTTTGCAGGACAACTGGTATCCTGCTGGCCTGTGACTGTGTATGGTAACTATTGGCCCAGCGGGGTGGTTCGTCAGGCCATATGGGAAGAGAGGGCGTAGATAAGCACTGGGGATGCGACCCTTCAAAACATTTGGCAACAACAGTACTTGTAATGATTTGCTGAAGCCTCATTATATGGAACATTGTGCCGCAAATGAGTTTTTTTTTTACTACCTTGTGAAGAGAATTTAGTTATGCTTTTCAGGGGTTCATATTTTAAAACAGTTTTATTATTGCATTCAGTGTAATCCTTTCAACTTAAACTTTCAGCAGGTGGTTCAACTACCGATATTCAATGCTGCATGCTAGTGCTCCACTCAGTCCCTTATCCCACACCGAGTTCACCACGCTTCACATTTTCTTAGTATGCCCTCGCGTACAATCTCAAGTGCCCCATAAAGACGCCACACTTTCAGACAAACCTCAGTGCCTTGCACCGCCATGCCATGTCATGTCATGTCCAGCAAGACACCAGCGTTGCGTTTTACACAGCTCCATGCCGGGCACACCATCACCGTAGGTTTTTTTTCACCCCTTCCTTTTTTGGCTCTTACTTGAACTGTCATAGCAAGAATCACCCCCTAATTTTTGGTGCCTCTTGGACTGGGCTCTCTCCCACCTTTTTGCTGCACCACGACACCTGTTGGCCAAGATAAGAAAGTTGAAACTGCATGCCCCCACCTATATGCTTTCTTTTGCAACCTGTACGTAAACTCTGAAATTTTGGCAAATAAATCCAAGCACCTATGCCTCTGTCCTGCTCTGCACACACCATCTTCAGGCCTTCTCGCAAACTACTACCTAAACCCCAATTCTCCAGAGTCTTTATTTTCTTTGCCCCAGCACGGGTCTTTAACTAGGTGTTTACCACCTCTACAGAACACTACTGTGTCGGCTGTACCTTCCCATTGTTCTAAAGCTGGTTCTACGTTTGCACTTGATTACAAGATGTAATAAATTTCAACTGGGTATTCGGTTCCCATGTTTCCTTTTTCTCACCATTTTTCAATAATGTAGTGTTTTCTTCTGGTGTGACTCCGCCTTAATTTTTAGATCCAGCTATCCATGTTGTAGTCAACTTCCTCCCCACCTCCAGCGGCACGTGCGAACCATCAAGTCGATTCTGTTCTTAAATATTTATGTCCCCCCCCCCTCGTATTTATGACTTTTTGGCTTTTGTTTTTGTCTATCCCCAGTGAGTTCAAGTACCACCTGCCAAGGATGGAGTCGACACTTGACCTCCCTTTGAAATGCTGGGTTTACTTTAAACTGCAGCTGCCTTAAATTTATTGGCGATGACTGCTTGCCTGGCCTTTGAGCTATCCCCCGACCACTCTGCAGCCGGCTGGCCAAATAAGTCATAAAACAAGAATATCATTGCTAGTAAAATTTCATTCAAGTGAACCTGCTCTTCCTTTGGAACTTGGCTAAAGAACTAACAAAACTACTTCAAAACCGATGCCAAAGGTTTATCATAAGTCTGTGTTTATTTCAACATAAAAAATGTAAAACAGAACATTTCACCTAATCTTCTAAAAAAAATATTAGTTATCTGCTCTAAGAAGTATTGCTATAAGCATGTCAAAAATCAAACTTAATAAATTAAATTAGTTGATTTTATGGTAGTTAAGTTAGTATTTGAAAAATGACTTCCTTTTTTTCAAAAACATATTTTTTCTTAGAAATTGTACACAAATAACTAACATACTTAGCCATTAAAAATTGGATACATACCTAACAGCTGACTTCATTTCTTTACTATGTAAATGTCTTTTATTTTTCCAATTCATAGATTTTTACTATTCTGATGCTACATTTTATAAGTCTTATTATTATCCTTTTTTTTTTAAATAGGGAGAATTCATCATCAGATGTTTATTAAAATAATACATATGTAGGCTGTGTAATATGACATATTAGATTTTATACACATTCTTTAAATCTGTACAATAACTATTCAAATTAAAAGTAACATCAATCCATCAAGCTCCAATATTGTCTCTGGAAACGGACCACTCCCAGTCAGCTATGTTTACCCTGGTATTAATGAACTCAGGGAAATTTAAGGAAGTAAAAAAACCTTTAAGGTACTTAATGTGATGATTTTATTTATAATTTTACTGCTATTGCCTAAGCAGCAAAGTAACAAAACTTGACTTTAATAAAATAAAAAAATGTATAACAGCGTGCTGAAAGTTGAAGTGATTATAATAATCAACATGAAAACTCTGATGGGCCCCACGGGTAGGAGGTCATCCCCAGTTTACAATAAATAACAATTTGCAAGTTCCGACGTATTTCCTCGTCTCTGATGTTGCAAAAGAGAGTCGACGAGCCGCGGCTCAACGCACCCCAGCAAACACACCTTCCCAGCACATCGCTACGGATACGACAGGTGCACGGTGACGCTACAATTACAGCGGGACAAACATCGAAAGGCTGCGAGAGCCGGACAGCAAAGTGCGTCAAGTCTTCCGGGACTTCAACAGGTGCACGCAGAAGAGGCTGTGCTTGTCGCCGAGCAGGTTGAAGGCACTCTGCCTGGCGTCCTCGAGGGTGCCCAGGATGCTGGCGGCGTCGTCGCAGTCCGCGGCGCTGTGCAGCCGCTCCAGCTCCCCCGCGTCGAGGTTCACATCCTGCTCCTCCGCGAACTCAGCCACCCGCTTGGTTTTCATCTTCAGCTTCCTGCGACGAGAAACCATCGGGACACGCATCAACGCGCTGTTTACCGCCAGTGTGGCGTGTTCAACACACACATGCATTAATCTGAACATTTCTGAAACCTAAGTAGAAAATTCAATGCGTATTATAACAAATACTTGAATGTATCAACTTCCTGGTACGTATGCACCACTTCTGACAATAATTCAAGACACATATCTAAGATCACCTCATGATAAATTAACTAAATATTACTTTCAAACCACAGTTATTCAAAAACACCACACTGCAAATGCCTATTGAATTGAAAAAACAAAACTAAATTGCTGTAGTTAAAATTATCAACTATAAAACCAGAAATTGTCTTAAATATTAAGTACAAATTTTGTTTCACAACTATTCATAAGTCAAATAAACACGTTTGAAATGAGTTAGATGATGCTGAAATTTGTTCTTTCATCAAATAAAAGAAAACAATAAGACAGGAATGCTAAGATTGGCTTGCAGTGATTCTTACTCTCCCCAAAGAATTTAGAAAGTAACAAAAAAAAATTGCTCAATCTAAAAAAAAATCAATACCATGGTTTCCGATACCCCTTACCTACTGTTTTATTACAATTCAGTAATAAACATAAACATTTGTTTAAAAAATGCATAGTTCAACATCTTTGTAAGCTACTTCTGGTAAACAAATAATTAAACTATGTATGAGATTTAAAACGTGAAATTATAAATTAAGCAACACTCAGCAAGGTTGGCTCATTTTTGATAACACGTAACAAGCGGGGTTTACCGCAGTCTGTAGGCAGTGATGTTGGCTCCGTGGTGCCGGTTGATCAGCTTGTTGCACAGCGCCCAAAAGGTGAGCGTGTCGGCATCGCCGACAAAGCCCCGGCTCTCCAGGAAGGAACGGAACCTCTCCTGGCCATCCGACGATGCCAGCACGTTGGCCAAGCTCTCCGTGTACCGCTTCCTGCTCTCCGGGGACACGCTGCCACACTTGCGGACACATCCTGCCATTCCATTTAGCACGCAGCCCTGTCGGTCACAGTAATACCAATCAATTTTTCCATTCGATAATATGCTTGCCATTGGGCTTTAGCCCGGTGGCAAAGACTCACCACACCCAATCCTCCTTAACTCTCACAACCAATATCTCCCCTTCAAGCCCATTCCACTCTCGCCCAGTCTCACTAGGAATGATTGCTTCTTTTCATCCGTTCCTCTCCACTGCCTTTGCATCTTCCACTCGTGATCCCCACCCTGTACCCACCCCAATGTAATCTACCAGCTTTCCCCAACCCCTCTCACAGTCTTACCAGTCTTTCTACCTTCCTGCAGTGAGTCCCACCCCAGATGCTTGATCACCACTGAAGGGCCATGCGTCTCCCCCCTCTTCCCTTTCCGTTCTCTTCCATATACTCATCACCCATCTCGCTACCCTGCACGGTACCTTTCCCAGCTCTTTTATTTCCATCCCCTTCTTCACGTCAGTGTTCCGTTTCTGTAACTAACTTATGAGTTATTATTGTTTCAGCTGCTGCTGGGCACAGTTCTGCTGGCAGGCAACTCTTCCTACTTCCTTCACACTTTCCTCCTAATTTTTCCTACATTTCTCATCCAAGTTATTCCACTCCCCAATCGTTCTCATTAGCAGCAAGTATTTCCCTTCTGTTCTCCTCTTTACCACGATGAGCCTACGTGATATTGTACAATATCAACAGAGGGGAGTTGGAAATGCTCAAGCCAACTGCACTGGTAGTAGGCCTTGGGTCCAGTAGCTGGTGCTGGTGAGGCTGTCTAGGGTGATCAAGGAGAGGGAGGTTGGGGCTAGTTGGAAGGAGAACCAGCTATTGGAACAAGTATTAAGGAATGGTGGTAGTATGGGAAAGGTAGTAAAAGAAAATGTAGTGAAGTTGGCTGCTTGGTCAAGCACACAAGCTCTACAAGCATGGGGACATTAAGGGCGAGACAGGCTCACACATCACACGTCTCTTCACTTCTACGCTGCAGGTACAGAACTGGGGTGCAGTCTTTATGTCGGTAACACGCCTCTAGAAGACTTGTAGCTGTGAACTTATCAATTTTATGATGGAATATTAAAGATAAAGGCTCCCTGACATTCCTATACCACTTACAAGGCTGTGTGTTGAATTTTTAATACCTAAAACAACTGTAAAAACAACAGTTTTAGCCTTTTTCACTGTCCAAAAAATACACGTTATAGATGAAACCGTGGAACAAAACATGTATAGAAACATTGGTAGTCGTTATCTATTGTTTATTCAGTTTATGTAGTGTGTAATTGTAAGGAAACACTATTATAACAGAATAAATTTCATAATAGCATGAGAATTGCAAAATTAAGTACAGAAATATTTTTTTTTTCCTTTGGAAATTAGACAGTGATAATTCTATTTTGTGTGAACAGCATAAAAAAAATATATTTGACTCAATCTAGTTAACACAAACATTTTCTAATTTATTAAAATAAGTTCTCTAATGACGATGTAGTAGGATGTTCAGAGATTTTGATAGGCTGAAAAGATATCATGGGTTTACTAATAACATAATATTAAGCAAGAGAGAAACCGAGAGCAAACTCTATTTATACTAATACCAGCCAGTATGAGTGAATTACATAGAGACCTACTTTTGTTTATAATACAGTGTTGTGTTGTGTTAATACTATGATGACTGTGTCCGGGCCTTTATAACCAAGGGGGCTACAGGAGATTAGATGGAGTTTCAAGGAAATAATTATTGTCATTGGGCTAATGCTCTATTCCAAGAAAATTTAAATTTTAAACATCAATTTATGAATAACGCCAAAATTAAAAAAATAAATAAAAAAATAAAAAGGATTTGACGGACTGGCATTTTAAGTCCTGGGAATAGCAACATTCATATCCCGAACTACGTTAATAGCTACGTTGGAGTGGTGATCCGACTGATTTTAAATCATGCAGATAACCGATGTCAATAAAACGTTAAGTTTACTTGGCTGTAAACGTTAAGTGTACTTAGCTGAAGGGTTCAAAAACCATAAACATTAGTTTATTAAACAAACAAGTTATAGGTACTTACACAGTAGACTATAATCGCATAAATATTTCTATAAAAATTAATGCATCATTGCTATTGCTATACAATAATAAACTTCGACTTCTTATTGAATATCTTCAATCTTCAAAGTGCCAAGCAGCCAGGTGCCGACAACTCTCAAACCCAAGAAGCATGCTCAAAGCATTACACAACGTATAACAACATTCACAATGATGAATGTTGTAAACACTTGGCAAAAATAGACAAACGCACGACGGACAAATGCCTATGCTTATATCTGTGTGCATATGGCATATGCACTTGGCATATGCACAAGAACTATTTAGCAGACGAAACCAAAGAACAATGGAAATAAGTAAAAATCTAAAATGAATTATAATGGAGGAGATGCGAAATCCAAAATCCACCATCTTGAATTCAAAATGATAAAAGTTAATATAGAAATTCTTTATCAATTATATAGTATAAAGCGATAACACTTTTTTTTTAAATTAATTTTATTTATTTATTTTTTATCGCGGGAACCTTAAAACAAAGTGCCATTATTTCTACATAATTTGTCTTTCTTACAAATAAATTCAAAACACCCCAATGCCTTATACGCCGAAAGAAAATATTTGATTCCAATATTGAAAAGAATATAACACTTTTTGGTTCTACAGGGTTCTATTTCTCCTTCGAGTTATATCTCCTCTGTTTCCATAGCAACAGAGGTTTCATAACTCCATGGCAACAGATATTTTTGAATTAAATTCATAGAAGGAAGGAATTAGACCTATTAATTTCATGAAAATTGTTGTGTAGTCCAATACGGCATACACAAGGACCCCAAAGCTTAATTAAAAATAAAGTGCCAATTACGTTACGGAAAATGGCATCACAAATTAATACTGTGACACGTGCCGAAAAACCTAAATATCGTCCTTCAAGACCCCACGATTGCATTTACGGTAATAAATATTAACAAATTTTTAAATATTGTACCAGTTCTCTTTAATAAGTAGAATTCAAAATGATAAAATGATAATTTAGAGTTAAATAGTTGGAAGGCAAATGTGTAAGCTTTCCCACAACTTAAATAAAAAATAATTTCATCAAAATTCACCCAATTATAAAAATAAAATGGAATTCATTTGAATTCTAATATACCAAATACTTCTGTAAAATAGAGGTTTAATTCTAAGTGATACCGAAAAGAAAATTTGTGTCTTACCAGGTGTGCTCCTAAATATTTTGTAGTAATGTGATTTACCATCTACCCTTATTGTGGCCATTCTAAATTATTTTTCTTTTCCTTCAATTTTAAATTTGAATACTTCATGAAGAAAGTATATGTTATCTATATCAAATTAACTCTTGAACTAACATAGTTGAACCTCGTGCGTAAAATAAATAAAACATAAAAAAAAGGGCTAAAATATTTTGGTCTGTCATGAAAATAAACTTAATGAATTTCGCGGTAATTTCAAAAAGGCTTTAGATTACTAATCACTTAAGTAAACATACGCCTGATCCTTGAGCTTATAATGTATATATATATTTTATGGAAAAGTTCAGTTATCTTTGACAGTAAATTTTGAATATCTAACGCATAAACAAACAATACTGGACAACAAATAACTATTTCTTGATAGCTACCTATATCTACATTCAAGATCTAGTGCAAATTTGGCAGAAGATTCTTGTAGTAGGTACCCAACTACCACCAGCAAACTTGTATTTCTCTAAGTATACTATATTATATCAGTGAGGTTGTTGTCCCAAGCAATACCTAAAATTTAGTTACACTTAATTCAGATATGATACATTCACTTAATAATAAATAGATAGTACCTACATAAAGCATGAATTGAAATTTTTTTTTACATAGATTAATTTGTTTGGGTATCTGGTATGTATGTAGTTTTAATTATAGAATAAAGTAAGTTGGTTGTAATTTGTAGATCAATCTTAAGACACATAAGTATGTAACTGTACATTATTTTGAATGTGAGAATGTATTTAATTAGGTACCGTAAAACGGGGTGAATAGCAACAATTTTAAACTTTGTAATCTCAAAGTTCATTGGTATATAATGATGTTGCCAACATATATATTTTTATAGTCTTATCTTGGGTGGTAGTTTCTAAATCTATAATGTATATGCGGCAATTAAAATTATTAGTATTATAAATTAATAAATTTTTTGCTGTTGCAATTCACCTCCCGAATGGGGTGAATTGCAACAACAGTGTTTTTGTTATGAATGTTGCTAGTAAGACATCTGGAAGGGTGAAATGCAACAGTACATTCATGAATAGATTTTTATTAAATTATTTTCAAGTCATTACCATCATTAAAACTTAAGAGAATTAAAAAAAAAAGCAAAACATTAGGGCCTAATTTACACAAGTTAACATATTATTTCAAAATAAATGCGCATTGCACTTGTTTACATTTATATATAGCTGCAAATTTTGTGATCTAAATTAACACAGATTTCAAGCCACATCTTATTGATTCCACTTTTCTGATGATGTTGAAAATTTCAACACTCCTCTTCTTAAGACAGAAGGAGGTTTCACTCTGCCTATAATTTGAGAAAAAGAAAATGCACAAATATCTAAGACTAGAGGGTACACAAAAAGACCACCACCAATGAGATCTTTAGAATGAACTTTTTTCTCTCTCAAAAAACTCCCCTGAAACATGCCATCTTTTTGTTCTGGTGATTTTTGCACCACACCAATATAAAACTGGCTAAGAAATTGTACTAGCAACCAGTCTCCTTCTTTCACACAATCAATCTGTACACTAGAAACATTTTTAAATGTCTTGCCATTTCGCATCACGTGAGGTTGTGCCAATGTCTCTAGGGATGTGGATGGTGACTCCGATATCAACTCTTCTATTCTATCAGTGATTGGTTCTGATATATCACGCACAACACACTCCTCGGGATCATCAGTTTCTTCCGAATCACCACAAAAATCCATTCCTTTGACACTTCGACCTGGCACGACTTGAACTTTTTTCCTTTGTTGACGTTGTTTTGGTAGGTCATTGTACCGCATTGACTGCAATATGTTTACTTCAACGTCATCAACAACAGCACCATTGGTTTCTCTAGAATGTAGACTGTGGTTAGGCAAACGAGAAAGAACTGCCTCAGCATCTATCGGAATAATTCCACATTTCCTGAAGCCTGATACTACATTCTTCTTCTGGTTAGGTTCGATCTTGGACATCAGTGTTTTCAACAGATGTGGAAAAGTGGTTTTTGGAACTGATGATTCCTTCCTACCTGGACCTTTTTTCCATTCTGTTAGTATTGTACGCCAAGCCATCTTCAGTGGTCTAAAACATGCCACATCTAAAGGTTGTGTCAAGTGAGTTGAATTGGCTGGAAGAAAGACAAATGAAATATCATGTTCGGTACATTTCTGAATGGTGTCAAGAGAGAGATGTGATGACAAATTGTCCCCTATTAGGACTTTTTTCCCAGGTCCTAATTTGTTACAATATTTTATTGCAATTTCCGACACCCAATCCTCAAAGCAAGAGGCATCAAACCAGCCAGAGATGGTTCTGTTGTAACGTGCTCCTTTTGGTCCACCTACTGTCCAAGACTCATATAAATGTTGTGCCTTGTAAACAACATAGGGTGGTAGGCCATCACCATTACCTGCTGCTGCAAACATGACAGATGTTGCAGATTTGCTGTGATTGACAACACGTTCTGGATATTTAATTCCTCGTTTTGCGATGATTTTCTTTCTACCAGGGTCATCTTGTAGGTTAGATTCATCATAATTTATGATGTGGGATGGTGGAACATCACATAGTGATATATCAAGATGGGAAAAATACAGCTTCAATTCATCATAGGAAACGCCTGCCCTGCTGCGTTTGATGTTCTGACACATGCGCTCTGAAAGTCTACCCTTATGTCGTTTCAAAAATAACCTAGCAAATTCTTTCCCAGGCATGTTGTTTGCAAACTTGCTCACACGACGACCACTTTTGTCTAAATAATGTTTTACTATCATTCGTAAATCATAGCCATCCATTGGATAACCCCACTCGCTCACCTGTACTAACCTGTCGACAATAAGGGTCTCCACTTCAGGAGGTAAAACCTGTTGTCCTCCAATCTGTCGTATTGTCTCACCTTTTTTCTTCTTTTTTATGAATCGCGAAAGCACTGTATGGTCAAGGTTGTATTTCAAAGCAGCTTTCCTGACACTGCATACTAGGCCTTTTTCAATGTCACTCATTGCACATTGCAACACTTCCTGTGAATGTTTTCTATATTGTCTGCTGCATGAATCACGAATATAAACGCGCGGCATTTTAACAATAATTACACTAGAGAAACGAGTTACACTGATTTACTATTGTTATGATGTCAATACACATCAAATTACTAACATTGTATACCCTGTGACATAACCTCTAGCCAAACACACACAACAAACAGCTGTTGCAATTCACCCCACTTTTAGACAGCTTGATTAACTTTACAGAAAAAAATTCTCAACTATTTAAATAGCCTCCAACGTTGTTTCCCTAAGTTAAATATCATGACAAGATACCACTAAGAATAATTTTTTACCATTGAATATATAACTTAACACGAGGAAAATATTTTTCTAGATAAAGTTATTTCCTCTTTGAAAAGTAATATATTTTTACTTATTTATTCTGTTAATGCCACGCCAAGGAATATTCGGGTGCCATATTGGAAATTATTTTTTTAGGTACCCTGTTTTATGTATATTATGAAAATGAATTCGAGAAACCACATAAGATATATGTTTTTTCGTCATGAAGGATATTATTACACTCCGATGTTTTGTTGCAATTCACACTCCTGTTGCAATTCACCCCGTTTTACGGTACTATCTTTGATTAAATAAGGTGGTTATTACTACAAGCATGTGTTTATGCATTTATAATTATAATGTTTTCAAATGTAACTGCTTGTTTCAACATTTCAGAGACATCTTTTGGAACCAAACTAATTTGTTTCAAACATCCTGTCATTAATTTTATTTAGGCCTATGTTGCATTAAAAAAATTGGTTGGCAGATCTCACACTGACATTTATCAACTTAATGCAGTATTGCTCTAATTTATTCCAGAGAACATAAATCTTTTATAAGCAAAACATAAAAAAAAATACATTTAAGTCATATGCCACTTACTTGGAACTTTGCAAAAAAAAAAACTGCTTCTTACTTAGCAAACAAGTTATACAATAAGCTGCCTAAAAATTTACAAGTAACACTCTTCTTAACCAAAAGTATTGATTTCTAGTTTTTTCTATGGTTTATTATTTTTATCACAATCATTCAATTAATAAATACATTTTTTAATTAAATACCTATACTTATATTCAGTTAATTTTTCTCTGCATTTCTTGTTTACTTTGGAAGACCAGCTACTCTCACTAGAGGAGAATACTGCACACATTTAATCAAAAATCTTAAAATTGTTTGGTTTTTTTCCAGATAATATACTAACAGTTTCTGGTGCAAAAGACTACAATAGATGCATTATAGCAGCAGAAAGAAGTATGGCTGAGTGTGTACGTATTCATTTTCTATTTAGACTTTCAAAGTGCGTAGCCTTATTTTTAATGCTGGTAATAAATTACATCTACAGCAAAACTCTGTTAATGTCAGACTTCACCCCAGAGGTGGATTAAGAGAGGACATCAGGGGGAGGAGACTTGAGTAGCTGAAGCCCCTTTCTTCTGAACATAACTTACACCCACTGGATAAAATTATGCTTTTCGGGGAAAACTCGTACAAAACTTAATTTTCTGGTCAAGAGCACCTTTAGTTTCATTTTAAGGGCAATCCATACAGACCTATACTATGTAGGAATTTCATGTCTTTTTTTTTTTATTTGCAATATTTGTTGGCAGATATGTGTACATATGCTACATGCTCTCTGCTATGTGTAGAACCAAGATTTTATGGTGTTACAAGTAAATTTTGGCATTAAAAATAGTGGATTTTGTCTTAAAAAGAGGTGGCAGTACAGTGGTTTAGATTAAAAATAAAACTTCTCCAAACAAATTCTTATTAGGCAATGTCTATTTTCTGCCAAAAACAACTCCCAATACTTATGCTATGTATTTTGAAGCTCATGATAAATTCACCTACTATCAAGATGATCTGATAATACTAGGTGACTTCATTGTGCCTGGTATTGCTTGGTTCAATAAACATACTTTCACTATTGCTCATACCCACATAAACCCCAAGATACAGTAAATACTCAATTTTACCTCAAATTTGACCAAAAGCCTTTTTTATAATTTGCCACAATGTGAATTAGAGAAAGCAGCTAAAGTAAAGGGTGCGGGGCGGAAACTTGCTGATTTGTATTTCGCGTTAACAGGTGATATGTGGTCGGGAAAGGGTGGGGAGGGTCTCGTTCGAAAGGGCAGTCCAATACATTTCGTCACCCGCCTAGTCAGTTGCTGCCATGCGTTGGACCAATGAGCAGCGCGCGTTTGCCGTCAAGACTTACTTTTCTAATGGCCGTTCCATTATCGCCACTCAACGAGCGTTCCGTATTCGGTTCAATATTCGTCCTGTAGGTCCAGTTATAGTCGGAAATCAATTGTTACGTGGGTAGACAGATTTAGGGTGAGTGTAAGTGTGATGAAAAGTGGGACAGCGGGTCCGCGGACTGTCACTACCCCCAAAAACATTGAGAGAGTGAGGCAGTCAATATGCTTGAAGAGTTGCACAGAACTTCAGAAATCGGGTAACTCAATGCATTGACAATGGGGGCCATAATTTGATGGATTTCATCTTTAATACTATACAATGGAAAAATTTCAGGTGATATATATTACAAGAAAAATTAAATTATAACAATATCTCTACTACTTTATTTTTTATCGGCCTTTCAAATCTGCAAGTTTCCGCGCCGCACCCTGTACTTGTCAATGAAGACTTATTCCATCCTGCCCTAAATATCAAATTCATCATTGCTGTTATTTCAACAAATAACATTACACACTCAATCCTTATGAACTATAAAAATTGTGATTATCTTGGTCTAGATATCATAATTGGTCCAAATTTTGCAAAACTTCTGATTTTAACGCTCTACTTGAACAGCTAACTACTTGTGTATGCGACAAAATTCATTATTGTATCCCAATAACTACTAAAAAGGCCTCTAAACATTCCAATTGGTTTTCGAGAGTATTAAGTCAAGCCCTAAAATAAAATAAAAATTTCTTAATCTATTCAAAAGAAATAAAATCCTCAATATGTAAGTATTTTTTCACATTTCAGAAAACTGGTAGAAAAGCTCATCAAGCGAGATTAAATCATTGGACTCTAAAGTTAAAAAATAAATGTCAAAAATAATCCCAAAAATGTTTGGCGGTATGTTAAATTTATAAAAAAATGTTTTTTGTGAACCTCAATCTTTTAATGTGAACTATGTTGTCTCAAGTTAGCTATATTTACTATCTAATGCTTATGTTCAATATAATTCTAATTTCTACGTTATCATCCCCCTAAAATCCTCAATTTACAGTGTCCAATATATAAGTCCTGACACGCAGGGACGGAGCCAGGAGGGGGGGGGGGGGGGTTAGGGGTTCTAACCCCCTCCTTAGCCCCAATTATTTTTTCTTAACTGAAAGCAGGTTAGCTGAAAGCCTTGGTGTCTTTCTGCTATCACCGGCATTGACTGGGCTTCCAAAAGTGTAATGATCGCTGTGTGTGTATAGAATTGAGACAATGACATGGTGTTATGTAACTCTTCAAGCTAAAGCTAATTGTTTCCAGGAATAGATAAGTTCTGCCGAAACCCAACCCTTTTTATTCCTTTTTATTTGTATTTTCGAGCTTCGAGCATGATTTATGATTTTGAGTGGACGTAAACAAGGCACTTGGATTGATAAAAATATCTTTAATTAATTTCTTACTTCATCACTCAAACAATTTTTTTATTAAAAAATTAATAATATTTTTACCATTACAATATTTAAAGTTAAGTACCAAAAACTGCTAAAATAGCACTATTTTACACCTTAAAATCCAATTTTTTTCCCACTTTATTAGGGGGGGGGGAACCATGCTTATTAACCCCCCCACCCCCATACACAAATCCTGGCTACGCCACTGCTGACACGGATCCTGTTTCTTTAGTTTCTGAAAGTCTTGTCCTTTGGGGCATAAAATATTTAAAAACTACTATGTCAACAGGCCCTGATGGTGTACCAAACAAAGCATAAACATGGCACAATGCAAGATGCTATTGCATCTTTTAACTTTTAACAAAGTCATCTTTAAACTGATTTCATAAGGAAAATTAAAGGAATTTTCATTAATTGCTTAGTTATCGCTTGTGCAAGCGGGCGAGACATGGAATGTTTGTAAGTCGGTGGGAAGGGGTATGCATGTGAGGACGGACAGCAGCCAGTGTTTTTCCTGCTTGGGGGGAAAAAGGTATAATTTTTCTTTATTACGCTGTGAAGCGACCTTTTTTTGTAAACCCAGTGGAAAAGATAACTCTTTGAGATGTCAAAATAAACATACCCTGTAGCAGTTGAAATGAAGATTGAGGGGAGGACGTGTATCTGTCGGTTGTTGTGTATGTACATATATCTACTTGAAAAATATGTCTTATCATTCCTTATATCTAGGGCCATGTATTTTTTGTGAAAAAAATCTGAAAGCATATAAGGCTATAAGACTGCAATAATGTATACAGCCCCAGCAGTTTCTTTCTTGTGATTGGTGGCCATCTACAGGAGAAGCAATCAATTTTTTTTTTTACTAAGCCATTCAGGATTGTTTGCTTCCACAGTGAATGCTTGTGATCAGTGTACCAGCAGGGAACGTGTACCTGAAAGAAACTCGACCAATCACCAAACACAGGCGACAGTGTATTAAATCTCAGCTAGTCTCAAAATGTTTTCGCAAAAAATATATGCCCTTACTTATATCTTATGTTTATAGCCGGTTGTTATCTTCCTGATGCATACAAACTCCTTAGCCACATTTTGAATGAAACTAACCATCAACTCTCTTCTCGGTAAAATTAAGTACACAGATAACATTTTTTATGTCTCTGAACAACCATGTAAAATCTAGCTTTTGCTGTGTTAGTTTTCTCTCAATTTATATAGCTGAATTTAGTGGAAAATAAACCCCCACCCCCCTCTACCAAACATTTGAATAACCATAAAAAAAAAAATTCTCACCCTTAATTCTTCCTGTCCAACAGGAAAAAAAATCTTAGCTATCCTGAAACTTTTCCCAAATTTTGCAATCTCAGACAGCCCTACTTTCTACTCATTTTACAGTGATCAAAAGTCAGTGTATTATATTTAAAATATGTGCGGGTTGTCAATATCTGTTTGTGCAACAGAATTGGAGTAATAAGAATAAGTCATCAACAAACAATAATCAAAGCCCAGACACATCCAAAATCACGGCAATCTAATCTATGATAACAGTAGCAAACAGAGAGGATAGTGTGTCCAAGAGCAAGCGATATCATAATGGTTGGTTGACAGGCGGGCACCCGGTGCACAGACATGCCGGTGCCAAGGAGCCGTTATCTTTGTTAGGAGGGAAGAAAGGATCAGCAAGGAAAGGGTGTCCACGACATCACGTGAAGTACAGTGTTAGCCAAGAGAAACATAGCACAACGCGCTTCAAACAAATTTTCGGCCGATTTCCTCCCACTTTTTGACTTTTTAACAAAAATTTTTCACGGTTCCTCGAAAAGGGGTTGTAATAAAGGGGTCGTAACAACGGGGTTATACTGTATCCATAACTTTTTTCTGACAGAATGTAAGACAAAAGCCACAAAAATGAAATCCAACTTGTGGCGAGAGTGTACATGATAAAAAAAATAAATATTGCTTAAGCCACAAAATTCACCAACCTTCCCTTAACTTTTAACACCCTGCGTCATGTATTAAAATGTCTTTTCCACCATTGTGTGCGTGTGTGTTGCAGAAAATACGCCCCATCTTCGGTAACATGTTCAGCGACAATCGGCCAAGGTTCCAGGTCTGCCTGAAGCCCTCAGACAGAATCCCGATGTTCATAAACAAGAACTGGCATTCTAGACAAGTGTATGTATCTACCAGACAATATGGGAAATCTTAGGGACTACTACATAAGCTTGCTGGAAAAAAAGAACACCAAAAATAATTAAACTTTTCTATTCTTACATCACACTTGAGGTTTAATTTCTTGGCAGTTCAACTGTGCATTTTAGTGTTTGAAACCCAAGTTTTAACAATAAACAGTTAAATATAATTCACAATGTGTTTTCATGCGATGAAAAATATGTTGATTTGGAATGGTAAATTTGATAAATTCTCTCATATCATAAACATTACCCTAAAGTCCTTAGCCAATAAAATATCCCTTTTCAGATTGTTGTAGTTAAAAACTTTCAATGAATGCTGAGAAAAAAATATTAAAGGATTGCTCAGGTCATGCAACAGACCTATAAAAATATTTTAGGGTTATTGCTTGAAGTTCCTTAGTTTCGCACAGCATGGTGGGAAGAGTACATGCCGCTTTAGCGCTGAGGCAATAATGTATTAGTTGAACTATAAAACAGTACATCAGGTGGTCACTCGAAAATATCTCCTGGTAAGATAGCCATTAATCAATTAATTAATTAATTTTAATACGTAAAATGCCTACCAACAGTATGAAACTCAAGGAACAGACACAGCAAATATACACGACACAACATGTACAAAAGGACAACACAAAAGAGAGAAAAGCAAAAACACATAGACATATACATTAATTAGTTATACAAAATTTTTTTTTACACAGAACTAAACATTTACAGAGAAGATTACAACCAAAAAGTAACTGCAGGTTAAAACAAAAACAGAGTAATAACAATAAAGCAGAATTAATATGCTACTTAACTAAATTGCATGCTTTGATTATTAAAGTTTGCGACAATATTCTTATGGGGGGTTCACAAGGAAGACTGCAATCAATCATTAAATTGAGGGACATGTAAATCTGTATTTTCAAGTATATAATTGCATTTGATTTTGTGATTATAAAAATTTTTTGAATAAAAAGAGCATCTAATCAAGCTTGCTTCAACTAGTTCTGTTTTACATTCTGAGCCTGCCAACCCTTCTCCAGGCAGCTTCAAGAGATTCTTGTAACAGCCTTGTGACTTACCGAGTCACTCGGGACAGGCTGCAGCAGCCTGACAGCCGAGAGTCAGCTCGGCAGACGGCCGCCACGTGGCCCCACTGGGAATGTTTGGTTGTCTCGCTCACCATTCATGATTGTGTTCCAGTAACAGAACCTAGCATCTCAGCAGCGTCCAGGAGTGGATTTCTGTGTGATGCAGCTCTGCTATCTTTTAATATCAAGGAAATAAATAAGCTGTATCTTGTTTATTGAAATATTCTTGTCAACAAATTAATATTTTCTTAACTTTGGGTATTTTTTGGTTTTTCTATTTTTCAAGTCCACCGGAGTTGAAGGCAGATCCAAAAGTTGACATTGTAGGTGTGGACCGCCATCGCTTCTTCTCCAAGTAAGAGTACACTTTGTATTATAAGAACTGTTTTAGAAGATGGGTAATGAGTGTGCTTACTATCATGAATGAAATATTTTATCCTGAAGTGGGTTCGCTGCTAGTCTTGAAAGATATTTGAGCATTTTTACATGTTTGTTTGGTATTCATATACATACCTACTGGTAGGCAGAGCTTTGAAATACTTTTTGCGCATGATTTTCCATTCACGGTTTCAACAGTAAAAAAACAGTGTAGTGCTGTACGTTAGGGTTACAGAGGAGAGAAAAAAATTACAAAGAGTGAGTCGTAGAGTCTGTCCATTCCCACAAACACAAATTATTTTGTATCAAATTGGTTCAGTCATGCACATAAAAAACACTTCTGAACTTTTGAAAAAAAAATTCCTGACAAAATTTCACAACAAATTTAACAAAAAAAATCATATACTGACACACACCTATTCCAGTTAAAAACATATTAAGACGAGTAGTATAGTATTACTGTATTGTGATATCGTTATGTCATACTGACTGAAAGGAAACTGTAAAATAAGTTTAAAAGTGATACCTATTTAATCGAGTACAAACCATTAAAATTAATAGCGACATGAAGAAAGTGACACGGAATCATACCTATAAAATATATATAATATATAATACATAATAGGTGCTTATTGATGGAAGAGCAGCTGTTATATTATATTTACTTTAATTTTGTAATTCTTTTAATACTGTTCTTGTACCTGTTCATGTGTTTGTATTTATGTGTATTTGTAATTTTTTATTTTTTTTCGACATATTCTATACCATTTCTGTATGGTCTATTGGATGAAATAAAAAATCAAATCAAATTGTACCTGCCGCTAACTTGAGTTGGCACACACTGGAGGGTTGGCACACATCCAGGCCGACGGTGCCGATGCTCCTGCCCGCGACCCTCGTGACTCCGGCGGCGGAAGTGGCGACGACGTGCGCCCCAGAGCCGTGCCGGGCCCCCGCCGCGTCGGCCGTGCCCGCCTCGCGCTCGCACGGCACCCAGACCGACTACAGGGAGTCGGAGGCCCAGACGACGCCCTGGGCCCCGCCCTGCAGGGTCGCCGACGGCAGCAGCCCGGAGGTGCTCTCCCTGGCCATGCTCTCCTGGGGTGAGTCCGGGCCCCGCTCGACACTTCTCAAAACCAACCGGTCGCAGAAATAATTACCGTTCATGAGCCGGAGATCAAAAAAACGTTTGCACATGTCGGCATTACAATGAGAAAAGCACTCGACAAAATGTCTTATTGGACTGTATCTGTTTAAAATTCATGGCTGCTAAAATTTGCTATTAACAATTTATTGACATTGATTTGATTTCACTTTATTTCTATAACTAAATTGTTCGTGACTATATTTGAACAATTTATTTAAATTAAATTTGCAAAAAAACTGTAAATAATATTTGGAAATTAAAAAAGTATGCAATTTTTCATCAATGTTTTCTTATGACGTTATCAAGTAAAATTATCGTTCGAAATCCGACTTTACGGACAACCCCCATTTTGTAACATGCCTACCTTAAATGGTATGCACGATAAACAAAAACTAATATGTAATTTTTTTTTTTTACAGAACAGGGACTAGGACATAATTAGTTGATAACACTAGACAGCATAGAAAACACAAAATAACAAAAAAATTTTGAGCCTTTAATTATTTATATTGTAAATGAAGATATTAGTTTTTTTCCTTACGTTTATTTTACTAACTGGTGAAGGAAAATAAGTATTATACTTATTGAAATTTTTGATGATTCTGTATAAAATATCATTAGTCTTATTTTATGTACAAAGAAATGGTAGTTGATGACTGTTGAAGGGAGGAACTTATCTTCCAGTTGTATCAAGTAAATAATTAACTTCAGGCTATTTTTATAACATTTATGTATAAATATTGCATCAACGTCGCTTGTTTCTGTTTTAGAAAACTGTTTTGTTTGTTTCGTCTTTTTGTTTGGTCGTGTTTTTGTCTCGTTTTGACTGTTGTACTGAATATTTTTGGGTTCAATATTTTTGTGCTGTCATCATTTGTGGTTTTTTTTTTCCTTTCTCTTTTGTTTTTTTGTTTTTGGAAAACTATTGTGTTTGTTTCGTCTTTTCGTTTTGCTGTGTTTTTGTCTCGTTTCAACTGTTGTGCTGAATTTTTTGGGTTCGGTATTTTTGTGCTGTCATAATTTGTGTTTTTTTTTTTTCATTCTGTTAGTCCATTTTACTTTGTTTTTTCTTAGTTTGTTGACCATATTCCTGTTGTGGAGTTTTGTGTGGCGTTAAATCCTGACAACAGCAATTTTTTGCTTAATTTGTGTTTTGTCATTTGTGTTTTTTTGTAGTGTTCTTATACAGACATACATGTGCTAAGCAATGGCGTATGTCCAAAAGCCTACATAAAGTCGTGTATTTCAGGCCACGGCCTGCCCGCCGGGATGCACGAGGTGAGGATCATCGAGCGCGCGCGCGTGCGCAGGAAGTGGGAGGAAGCCGTCGCCGCCGCCGACAACCAGAAGGACATCTCGGACATCCTGGAAGCCATGGAGCGGGAGGAATGGTCCAACAGAGAGCAGGTGGGCCGGCGCTACGACCAGGTGGAGGGTTTCTCTCAGCCCGAGGCTGCGTTCAATACAGTTCACAACTATCCCACAATCATACCGTTACACTAAACTGTGAGGGAACGACTCGTTCTTTAGTGACAAATTAAAAAAAAAAAGATACATTTTGTGATTTTTCCATCAGCCACATTGATGTACAACCAGAACTATTATACATGAGTAAATGATAAGATAGCAAACAGTTTTTAGAAAACTTTTAAATCTATTTGAATTGGCCATTGGGACAAAATGAGAGAATGATTTTTAGAGTATTTACTTGAACATTTATATTTTTTTATTTAACCCTTTCCTGCCTGGCGATACTTGTGAGTCCCACAATGTTTGAAGCCCCATAGAAATAGTGTGTGCATGTTTGAAACCACATGCTGCCTGTCGGGACCTCTGGGTCCCTGTATAGCTCCGCTCTGCCAGTTTTCGAAGAAGTTCGATTGACAGCCAAGAGGTTGCAGCACTAAAACGGCAGCACTGCACCAGTCTGGAGCGCCCATTTTTTTGTTTGTTGAGCTGGACGTATGATAAATGCCTGTCAGGACTTAAAAGTCCCATCATTAAAAAATATATTAAATATAAATAAAAAAATTTGGAAAAAATTATGGCCTACTTTTATGCCTACTTAAATATAAAAATAAAATAAAAATTACAATATTCAATTTTTTTACATTTCTAGGCAGGAAAGGGTTAAGATAAAAGCGATAAATCTGTTTCATAATTTGGTATGCCTAGTGATGTAGTTTTATGAAGGGGAAAAAACTTAACGATAACTCACGATCCCATTTCACAGGACTCAAGGATATAAATTTATTTTTATTTTTTAGAATTAGCCAGGTATTTTTCAATAAATCACTAAGCTTTTATACATAAGTTTATAAGTTTTCCAGTGTTTTAGCTTTCATTGCTCGATTGGTTCTGGATAACAGAACGGGCCAAAAAGATCACAGCCGGGTTAAATAGTGGGACTATATTAGGTATAAATCAATCATAAATCTGAGCATTAGTGAATCCAACATGCTCCAAATCAGTCATTTTTAGATGGGTGTAGTAGTTACAGTTTGATGAAAAAAGCCAGTTGAGAGAAGTGTGTACTATTCCTGAAATGGTTGTAGTTGCAACATTAAAACCCTGGCTGATGCATCGGAAGGAATGACAGCCACACTCGGCACTTGCAGGAGATTCAGATGCTCCACGACGCGAGGCTAGAAGTGGCTCGCAGGATCGGGGAAGAGACCAAGCAAGAAGCGCGGGACCGTCTGGAGGAGAGGCTGAGGCGCTACAGGCTGACAAAGGAGCGCGAGAAGGAGCGCAAGCTCCACAGCATCAGGCACCAGCACAACAGAGGTAATACACTGACGTCGCAGGAGGTTCAAGTGATTAACTAATTAGGCACGTTATGGACTGAGGACATGGGCGCCACCACATGGATGGGTACGTAGACCTGGCTAGCGACTCCGTTCTGTGTCGTGATGTGGCCCGTGTGGGTGCTAGGCTTGATCCCCCCTGTACGGGGTTAAAGCCTACCCTACCAGCCCGCTCTGATGCCCCGGGGCTCTTAGGGCATCTCAAATGCCTTGATCCCCTACGTAGGAACCACCCGTGGTTCCACAATCAAGTACTCACAGATCTGATGGAGGGTTTATTTCTGGTCGAGTCGTATTCGAGCGAACATAATTACACAATAAACTAGGAAAGTCGCCAACGGGCAACAACTAAGAGCTAAATGTTTGCATTTGCAGAGCTGCGCAGGCTGGCCATGAAACACCAAGGGGTGCAGAGGAAATACGTTCGGAGCAACGTGATAGACGAGCTGGCGGACTACTCGTCAGAGCTGTACGCTCCGCAGATGAGGTTTGGAGAGCACCCTCGTCGGCGTCATGAAGTCATCAAGGTGAAGAAGAACATCCTCTCACAACTCACAGGTGGGTCACTACGACGGATACAGCACGACGCATCTACCGTCAGTTACCGTCTTTTCAGCACCCTCAAAAAAGTGCATTATCTCACCTGAAAATATATTATAAATTGTTCCCTTATAAAAATTTAATGCAGTAGATCTTACTTTTATCTCGTAGACCATTATTGTTAGCTATTTTCGCAGCAGAATTATAGTATTTTTATGATAAAATAATTTTGGTTCATCCAGCAGTAATGCTGGTGAATGTCAATATTTTCAATTTGCAAGAAAGGAAAATCAGCCATGAAATAAAAAAGGAAGAAAGCAACGCCTGTTCTTTCGTTAAGAAATGTTAATGCCGATGCTGTGTTTTGCGGGTCGGAACGGGTGCGTACAGTACCGAAGTGTCGTCCGTGTGCGAAGGAGAGGAGACGGTGGACAGCGTGGCCAGGAGGCGCCCCGCGTTCGACTACGAACGGGCTGCCGTCCCCAGGAAGCAGGGCGAGATGTGCGCGCGTGACGCGCGGTGGCTTGAGCAGGTCCTGCAAAAGCTGCACGAGGACTTGCTGGGTGAGTCTCGCCTCGAGGCTTGCGTGCTCAGCTCAGTCAGGTCATTTGGCGGTGGATGCAACCGTGGTACTCTTCAGCTACTCACGCTGCCACGCACGTAGTTACGTAACTAATGGTGCACCAGTTTTTAAATACCAACCATTATTTAGGTCTCTACAGCTTATCAAACAACCAATAATATGAGAGGACAAATGAAAAAAAAAATATTTTGCAAAATACTAGCAAGAATAATTTAAAATCTCCAAACTACTGTTTTTTTTATAAAAGTTACATTCTCTTCTCACTATGTACTTTGTACATTATATTTTCTTTCAAACATTTACCTGATAACATAACTTGTAATTCAAATTTTTAAGGTGATCTATGTTGGCTGATTCAAATGGCTGCACGTTCACATCAAGTCTTGAAAGCCCGTCTGTCTTGCGTCTGGCCGGTGAGACGTCACCTCAGGGAAGCTCGTCGGCGTGCTGTGTCCCAGCTCTGCGACAGAAGCAGACGGAACCGCTGCCGCCCCTGAGGCTGTTGGTGAGACTGGAGAAGCCGCTGCCCCGCCCCGAGACCCCTGGGACCGAGGGAGTCCCCGACGAGGAAGAACAAGTGTACCAGGCTGCAGTTCTGCTCCAGAAGCTCATCAAAGGCCGTGCAATTCAGACCTTGGTCAGTGGAACGATAATAACGGACTACACAAACTGTATTTTGTATTTAGCAGCTGTTAATGTGTGTGTGTTTTTTTTTAAATAAGCCACTAGTAAAACTCAACAATGAGGTTTTAACTTTAAAAAGTAGTACCGGTAATTACCATTTATATATATATTTTTAAAAGAAAGTACTTCCATAACGCTCTTGCTTTATGCTGGAGGGTTTAGTTTGCGGATGGCTCGATGAAGTTAGCAGTCTACCACAAAGGCTGGCCATTCCCTCTCTACTGTGGACTCTTGGGGTATACCGTCTCTTCCAAGAGGTGATTACAGACTGACCCACGCAAACAACACGATGCTGCGATGTCGAGGAAGGAATTGGCAGTGGCCTGTAATAAGCTAAATTCCCACCATTTTCTTGGATTGATTTCAAGAAAATCAAAATCAGGACCACAATTTTAACCCAAATGCTTCTGAATATCATCACATGTCAAACCATTTTACCAAATTGGTAATTTCTTGTTAAAACCATCAAGGTACAACAAAAATATCTGTCCAGTTAATAAAGGTAGCAAATTAGAACATTACTGGTTAGTTTAATACTTTTCCGGTATGCTATTTTTCACTGCTGAAAATAAAATTACAGTCAATTTTTTTTTCTGGAGAAGATCCTTTTGGGAAACTGTGTTGTCCTCATACAAATGTCTAGATTCAGGAGAAAGAGTGATAGAGTGGTTTAACACATTATGTGGAACTACTGATGTTCAGGTTTTTATTTTTTATTTTTTATTTTTTGGGTGGGTTTCAGCTGTTGACCGTAACAGGAAAGTCGCGTTACTGCTCTGTGGGCATTTTTAGTTCGCTCAGAGTTAATGTTTCAATTCAGTGTTTCCTGTTTCACATTTTTTCACTTGGTATTCTTGTTAAAACTTTTCCGGCATTCGATAATCCGGCAAAATCGCTAATACAGCAAGACCCTGGTCTAGATCATCTACTGAATTTTGCAGATGCACCAAGGGCGCATCAGGTGCCAAGCGCTGATAGACGAACTGAAAACGACACACTCCCTGACAGAGGCTGGCATGGCGGAGGTGGCTCAGCGGAAGCTTCAGGTGGAATCCTTGTACGAGCAGCGGGAAAGCTCTCACATGGAGGTAACTATTCACATCTGCTGCATGTGAAAACATTCTGATATTTCCACCAATCAAGGGCCTATTTAATTGAGTGGCACAGTAACACAACCCTCCCTTCCTAAACAGAATTTTAAATTCCTACTAGCACCACACCAAACCAAAACAAGCAAACTAAAAGGTTTAAAATGTTATACATATGAGTTGCAACATTGATGAACATGCAATAAACTAAATTTATAAATTCTAAGCTACACATAAAAAAAAATTATACAGTATTTGCAGTAAGTGGTAACTTAATACCACAAATGTCAAGAATGAGAAATCTACAATCAATTATTATGTGCCCCTTCATTCAATGGGGTCTAAATACTAATGAAAGTGTGAATGTGTATGTGTTTTAGGGCGACAGAGAATAATATAGTCTGTTCACTTAAAATGAACAATTTTTTGAAATGCTACAGAATATCTACTTCTATTGTACATCCCATTGATAACCAAATTCATTGCCATTGGCTCAGTGACCTGTATGCATGCGCACTTGTCCACCAAGTGAAACTGTCAAATAGTCTAAAATATAATAAAATATCCTTTACACGGAATCTTACTTAAGCATTTGTAAGCAAATTATAGATAATTTCATATACCTGTCGTATAATGATGTTTTGTCCCTTTAAAGTTAAATCTTTAAATGGAATTGATTTGCGTACGCTTTGTTAGAAATATCAATTGTATTGAACTACAATAATTATTACAAAACCCTCTTCGGGAATTGTTCATAAACATCTCACCGAATGAACATGGTTATACCACGGTACAGCTAAAAACTATTTGCGACCATGTCTGACTAGCCATATTCAAAATATTTGCTTCAGTGAAAAGAAAGTGCTTCTCAGGTTACATTGAAACGGACTGTTTATTGCAAAAATAGATTTCTATGTTTTAATATTCTGTACTGCCATTCACTCACACAACACAAACCGGTTCATACGATTTATTAACCTGTTAAATTTTCTGATGGCATTACGGATCAGCTCGGCTGTGAACACGGCCGTGTGTGCACGCCACACGTTCGTGCGAGCCTGGAAGGCGGGTAGAGGGTGTTTAACCGGTGCAACTGGGGGACTGCAGGAGAGGAGGCGACTGGGCGTGGTGGACGCCGTGCAAGGCAGAGAGATCGGCTCCACGCTGGACTTCCTGTCCAGCGAGCTGTGCCGTCTGCTGGACGAGCGTCGCGCCCATGCGTTTGCGCTCATGGCCGAGAGGGAGCGCCACCGCCGGGAGGCGGCCGAGGCCGGCCGGCGCCAGGCCGAGGAAGCCAGGCGACGCGAGCATGACCAAATGTTCGCGCAGGTCGGTGGCATTTTTTCTCCTTACCTGCAAAACTAGCTGAATTAGAACTGTGTTTTTTCTCAAAACGCCCATTTTCATTTGAAAAAATCCGAATGCCCGTAACTTAAGACGGAAAAAATTTACAGACACATGATTTCTGCACCAAATGCTGGCATTGTCCGGGCGTTTAAGCACATTGAAGAGGCTTAATTAAGGAAGATCAGGTAGACTGTGATCTTCCTCTTATTTTGGTCCAAGGACAATCGTGCAAAATGTTTCCAAATTTAAAATAAATAAGACTCCAGATTTTATTTAAATACAAAATAAATTATTTTTCATACAGTTTTAAATTTTAATTGCAAAGCTCAAGGGTACACAATATTATTTATTTGTCAGTCCCATCACAAATCTGATCTTAACAAGTCATGAAGGAAGACACAACTCTTAAGGTGACTTTATGTGGAGATTCTAAAAATGTTTTATTAAATTTGCACCAACATTTATAGTTCATAACGTGCTTCTAATAACTGCAGGCCGACCTAAAACACAGAGCTGGTTTTCAAGATTTTCATAAATCACTCCAAGCAAGTGTTCTTTATATGTGAGGCGGAAAGCAAAAAGCAAAAAGGGACCTCCTGTCTGCAATTTCCGGTTTTTAGGTATCAATATTTTTGAATTACGCTCTAAACTCTGAAAAATTTCGTGCAAAATTCATGACTCAATTATTTTTTTAATGTTTAAACTACGGGCATTTGAATTTTATAAAATGTAAATGGGCGTTTTGAGAAAAACACACTTAAAAATTAAAAACAACTCAAAAACTTTATTTTTTACATTTGAGAAATAATTAAGGTATGAAACAAAAGCTGAAAACATGTAAAGGACAAGCTGAACTATGATAAATTGCAAAAATCAGAAAATGATAATTTTGACCCAAACCACTAACTTTGACTGTACTGAAAAACTGACATAGCCAACAAGAGGTCCCCTTTTGTTTTCCGCCTCACACATGAGGAGTTCCCTGACTTATATGACCCATCAGTTACGACAAGCGCCATGTATTTTTCGCGAAACGATTTCAAAACTAGTCAAGTGTTAAAACACTATAGCATCATATTGTGTTTCTTGATTGGTTGGGTTTCTTTCAAGTGCGTGTCTACTGTCAGCATACCAATCACAATAATTCAGTCGGAAAGCAAACGCGTCTCGAGTGGCCCGGTCAAATAACGCAATGATTTCTCTTGCAGACGGATACCAATTACAAGAAAAAAACCACTGGCGCGGGCATACCATATCGCGGTCATTTCTTGAAATTGCCTGCCCATACTAATGGTCTATTGATGAGACAAAAAAAAACCCGCATGTTTACTTACCTCGTCCTTAAATCTTCTAATCAAAGAGGTCTCTGAACTGCCTAAATTCTGATTGCAGACATAAAATTGGAATACTATTGATGCAGTGGAGGATTAATTATTTAGTAACGTTGCAGATCACGGACATGGGAACCACAACGTGGATGGACACGTGGATCCGGCTAATGGCTCTGTCCCATAGTCGTGACATGACCCATGTGGGAGCTAGGCTCGATTGCCCCTACACTGTGTCACAATCTATCCTAAAAGCAGATACTACTGAGCAGTAGGCACGTTTACGCACTACCAAGTGATGATCGTTTGTGGGCTCTTGGGGCGTCCAACATGCCCTGGTTCTTACTCTGGCGGTATGCATGGTCAGGAGGTGAAAATACACACAGTATCTGGTACAAGGGTTTTATTGCAGAGAGTACAGACATGGTGAACTCTTACAACTCTCCTCCTTGATTATATTGTAAAAATTACCAACCGCAAATCGTCCGGCTTAGGTGTGGCCAGGATCCCTCGTGACCTGGACAAGAAAACATCTCGTGGTTTTATTTAAAATTTTCCGGAGAACTTAAAGTGAAACAGCCTTCCACCCGGAGGAGTCCCTGAAGAAAAAAAAAAAGTTTTAAAATATTAATATATATGGCGGATGCTAAACGATCAGTTAAACTCATGGTGAAGTCGACGAGATGCAGACGACTCGTCCTACCCCAGGTGGCGATCGGAAGAGACTGTCAGAGGTCGGGTGTCGTGGCGCCCGGAAGCAACTGAATTACCGATAGGTCTCTCACAAACTTATTGAGTTAAAAGTAATATAAAAAATCCCCTCTGGAAGTCAATAACAAATTATAATTATTTATTGTGAAATTTTAGATTACTTGTCTATTTCTTAAATTCAAATATATCGTTCTACCCGCATTGGGTTGGTTTGGAAGTGGACCGTGCACAGCACTGCTCCGTCATTAAAATAACTGAAAGGCATATACGTAGTACACTTAGTTGAAAAGAAAAGAATTACAATTATATTAATTAAATATTATTTTAAGGGTGCCTGGCACAGACTCTACTCGCCTCTTGCGGGGCGGACGAACACACGCACCCACACACTTGCCGGCGGGAAGTTCGAACAGAGGGTGATGGTGGGAGAAGAGGGGACCTGAGGGAGGGCGTAGCCCTGGTCGACATCAGTACTGAGGTCAGCAGTGATTCGAACGCGCAGGGCCGGTGCAAGGTAAATTGGCGCCCTAGGCGAAAAACCTTAATGCCCCCTCCCGCCGGACACACCAAAAAAAAAATTTTCCTTGCCTCAAAATACATCACGTAAGCCTAAGATTTTGTCAACAATCAAATGTAAGCAGACTTGTGTTTTTTTTTTACTCTTTTACTTATTACAAATCATAAACAGGTCACCATGGACTTAAAATAATTACTTATATCAATATAAACATTCCAAACTGTTACAAAAATCCATTTTCATTTATGTAGTTTCAATAATCGTTAAACATATTACCGTATATACTCGTGTATAGCGCGCCCTTTTTTCCCCTCAAGTAAAGGAAAAAAATAAGGATGCGCGCTATACACGGAAAAAAAAGTGAGGGGGTGGGGCGAGGAGGAGTGGAAGTCGTTAACTGCCGGTGACGGGTGACGTTTCTGGCCAGCCCCCACACATACGCACAAGCAACGAGGCCTCTCTTTCACACACACACACACACACAACCTGGTCTCTCGCACACACACACACGTTCACAGCACACACACACACACACACACACACGTGCGCGCGCAAGCTCGCACATCTCTTGTTTATTTTTAGACCTCCCCCTCTACAGAAAGCCAGCGCAGCTATAGAGCATCCCACTCTTAGATTGCAGTGTGGAAGTAAATGGGCGCATTCTCTCTCTCTCTGACACATGTCGATTGCTGTTAGCGCTGTCCTTGTTTATTCGTGTGTTGTTGCCAAATATCGAACGAAATTAAAATTTTAATTTTTGGACCAAGCTTTTTTTCATATTGTATAGCATCGAAATACGCATCAGTCAATGCTTATTTTGAATACTTGACAATATTTTAAGTGTCCGAAAAAATTAAAAAACATAACTTATTCACTGCGAACTGTTTTGAAGTATTCCGAGATGTTTCACATCAAAAAAAAAAACCTACATGTGTATTTCATTCAGATTTTTTTTATTAATAAATTAATGCCTTAGGACGCCACCGAACAAATGTTAAGACAAAAACTATACAGGTTTCACTTAAATAATTTTTTTAATATATTGAAATGCATTTTCTCACAAACTGACACATCAAAAAGTTGACCAGCGGAAAACTTTTTTTCTATTAAAGATATATGGGGGACGAAAGCGTGAAAAATGTTCACAATGAATTGAATTAGTTTTTAAAAGCAGCTCCATCTCAATTGCTTCTACAGTTTTCGTGGAAATAGCTGTTAAAGATGTGTATTATCAGTACAAGAGCGCGCTGCAATAGAGGTTTCTCTCACAAGCGGCCGTCGTAAGAGGAAACAGGGTCGTATGTTTAGATAAATGGGGTTCTGTCCTGCAAGCAATTTCAAATACATGGCTTCCTCAGTCAACCAATATTTCCTTAGATACGTATTTCTGAAAACCAGTCTGCCAGTTAGTATCGCGTCTCGCGACGAAGCAACGCGTTGTGTCTGGTGACTCGTTACAGTTATAATTTTGACAAACGAATTATATATTAACATACGTGATTTTATTTTCTACATTTATTTTTATTATGTACATATAAAATATGGAAGTTAGAACACCAAAAAGAAATTTTATCGGTAGGCTACGCGGGAGGGAGCGCAAGATTGCGTTGAATGTCTTTGAGTATTTTTCAAAAAATATGAGTGTGTGCAATGCAATTAAGGAAGCTTACCATTCTTCTGGCCAGCTCTGTGCTACTCTTATGGAAGGGGTATCAACATTGGTCAGCGGTAGCGATAGTGATTAAAAGGTTTGTGATGTTATTAATTTCTTAATCAAGGTAACGTTACATTTATCGTATAAATTCCTATGAATGAAATGTGTGTGAACAGATTCTTGTTGTAAGTTAAAGTTAAAAAAATTCCTTATCAGCACAGCCTAAAGGCGCAGGAAGATTTTGATGATTATATTTCTTTACATTAGAACAAAAAGGGATTTTTATATTCATAAACCCATAGTTTTTTATTCCCCTTGCAGTAATGGTTGTTACAAAATATATTTTAATTGAATCTTGAACATAATATGTAAAATGTTTCAAATAAATACGAAGGAATTTAATAGCGATGATGGTACAAAATTTTGAATTATTTTTCTATCCTTCTCAACATCAAGCATCTTATCAAACATTGTTTTTGACAAAGTTTTGGAAAATAATTATGATATTTACAAACAATTTAAACAGATTTGATAAGGTGTCTACTAAGGCGATTACTTTTTTTTGTCCGGTGAAAATATTTTTCGAACCCATGCAGTTATGGCTGGTCGTATCAAAAATTTATTTAGAAAACATTTTTTGGCATTAGGTACTCCGAGTTATCATACGTTAAAACGTATGCGATATTATTCATATTATGGGAGTTTTTGCGATTTTTCTGTTTTTCAAAAAATCTTCCCCATTTCGGCCCAATTGTTTGGATTTTTTCCATAACTACTCGACCGAGAATTTCCATTACCGTATTTTATTTATAATTTTGGACATGACTTGTCCAAAAATACGGCATTTATCGGGCCCATGAAAATGTGATTATATATATATATGTGTGTGTGTGTGTGTGTGTGTGTGTGTGTGTGTGTGTGTATATATATATACAATATACACATATATGGGATTTTTAGAACATAAAAGAAAACTATAAGCAATTTTCGTCTACAATAGGTAGTTTTTATTTGAAATTTACATAAAAGTGGCATTATTACAAATTTATATGTGTAATAGTATAAAATATAAATTACGATATGATTTATTAAAATGCTTCTTGTTCGATCCGAATTACAAAGACACACATCTCCTGGAATTCGTAATGTGTTAGAGATTTGGCAGCAGCGCGCGCCATAAGCCGTGTACTGCAATCTAAGAGTGGGACGGGCTATAGTAAAATAAAAGAGAGAGAATGTTGTCGCCATTCCCCCTCCCACTTCCTTCGCTTCCTCGTCGCAGCTGCTACAGGTGAGTCATCTAGTCCTCTGCGTCACGTTCCTGCCTGCCTCCCTCCCTCCCGCCATCGTACCAGTTGTGACGATACAGCGCTTCATTATCTTCCGTCTACACAGCAGAGTTTAAGTATTTTCCTGAAGCATCACCACACATCAATTTAAATTATCATTTGTTTCATACGTAATTACTTAACAGGTACCACAAAATGTTAGTAAAATTTATTTACGGGAAATTTTTTTTTTCTTTGAAATTTGTTGCAAAAATCGTGGTGCGCGCTATACACGAGTAAATACAGTATATCAGCTGTTATGTGTCGTGCTGCGCCGCCCCCAGCTACTTGGCGCCCTGGGCGGTTGCCTAGTTCGCCTGTACGGACGCGCCGGCCCTGCGAACGCGGCAGGTGCGATCTCGAGACGCCACGTCTGCTGCGCAGGTGATGAAGGTCCAGCAAGACACGGTGGACTTGTACCTGGAGGACGTGATCCTGGAGAGTGTGGAGTGGGCGAGCGAGGACAGCTCCCGGCGGTACATCAGGGGCCTGGCCGCGAAGATGGACCAGGCCGCAGCGGAGGCACACAGCAGGTGCACACGTCAGGTTTTCAAATAGCAGAGAAATTAATATTCTGAAATTTTTAAAACATATTAAATTATTTCTATGAACACTTTAAATTTTTATATTCTTAGATTACAGCTTCAAGTATGTGGTATTTTTGAACTGGAACAAAAAAAAAACATAAACAAAAATATAATATTTCTAAATTAATTTGCAAGCACCAATTTCGACAGGGAGGAATCAAAATAAAAAAAAAATAACCTGTACAACAATAATAGTAGTGTGTTGGAAGAGAAGTAATGAGAAGGGAGGGGGAAGTGTTGGTCAAAGATCACGGCACCACCAAGTAGCAGACTGAATTCTTAACTGAGGGCCCATCAGCAATTTCCATCCCCTGAATTATATCACAGAATTAAGTCCTACGATGAAGCAGGAACGGAATTCCAAAACTATGCAGATTCCAAACCCACTTTATATTTTAATATTTATATTTCAGATTCAATTCTTTGATTTCGAGTCCATCATATTACAAACCCTTCAAAATAATAATTATATATATATATATATACACATACACACACACACATATATATATATATATATATATATATATATATGTATGTATAAAATTATTTTACAAACATAATTACAAATGATGTAAATTCATTTAAATTACAAACAATAATAAAACACCCTATACAGATACGTTGTAATTTCAGTAATCCAAGAGCCTGGGTTAAATGTTTTGTACGTGATGTTTTTTGTTGAACATATATTTTATTTTATAATATAAGCTATTAACACAATAGATAACATCAGGGGAATACAGGTGGAGTGGGATATATCCTCCCCCCCATCCCCCATATCATCAAACATCAATTATAAAAAATGTATCATTCCTACCAACAAATGGGAAGAAGGTATGAAAACATCTATAACCCGTCCCCCAACAAAATGAAAATCAGCAAATGCTTTTGGACAAAATAAAAATAAGACACATAAATTTGCTATATTTCTACATTACACGAATATGAAAAAGTAGTGTTTTATCACTTTGGTTTTTTCAGTATTTACTCATATTTATTAGAATGAAGTGCAATGATCAAACACTTCATCCAGTAAAAGATATGCTAAATGTATAGAAATCTTATAAACTTAACAATAATCTGATTATTCCAACAAAAATCCTTCTATAAAAAAGTTTGTTATTAAATAGGTCCAATTCCCTGATTAATCAGCAAAAACTAGTTATTTATATCCAGATTAATTAGAAAACAGATCAAAATTATAATTGTACTAGATAATGCCCGGCATGCGTTGCAATGCCTCAATCAATTTTTTAATTTTTTAAACGTATACTAAGCATCTCTCTTTATCTCTCTAATTCTCTATCTCTCTATGTATATCTCTATAACTCTCTCTATCTTTCTATTTATATCTCTATCTCTCTATATATCTTTCTACATATATATCTCTATATATCTTTCTAGCGGACCCAACCGACGTTGTTCTGTCAAACGTTTTAAATTCGAAAATTTACAGGAAATTTCCCTGAATCTAATCGCAGCGTCATCTGCCGGGTCGAACTGAAATTACTATAATTACTATAAGAAACTATAAATGTTATAATGTTATAATTTATTTTACAAACTTATATTTTTATTTTCAAAGAGACATCAATATGTCATAAGTTGCATAGAATAAAATGAGAACTAACAATTTAAAATTGTGGGTTGTAGGTTGATTGTTATTGAATGCACGTCTATACATAATTAAAAGTAATGAAAAATCGTGTTAAATACTCACTTTGATACTGCACCTTACATATTTTGCACAATGTATATTTTTTATTACATTTTAATATGTAGAATAAAATGAGAACTGACAATTTAAATTTGGAGGTTAAGTTGATTGGTATTGAATTCACGTGTATACATAATTAAAATCACGAAAAATCATGTAAAATACTCACTTCAATACTGCACCTCACAAATTTGCACCTATATTTTTAATTACACTTTAAAATGTTATTTCAATAAATAATAATATAATAATCTCAATAACCAATTATATTTTAATTTTAATGTAATAACAACAATTCATAAAATCCATCCAAAGATTAACAACAACACATAAATAAATACACAACACACACATATATATACTGTAAACCTAAACCATTCAAAGATCAACAACAATTTATAAATAAAAAATTAATTAAATAAACATTTTCCAGTGGACCAAATTGTGAATCTAAACCATCCTCGAATCCCCGTGAACTCACACAAAAAATTTCATCAAAATCGGTCCAGCCGTCTAGGAGGAGTTCAGTGACATACACACGCACACAAGAAATATATATATAAAGATATACTGCCTTTAATAGATGTGAACTGCTACTTTCAATTTTGAGGTATTGTAATTGGGGAAAAATACCTAGACCTGCTTCAATTCCAAAAACCACTGGATTTGGAATAATTTAATCTCATTCGAATCTATGGAAACATTCCATTTCCGCAGCTAAATTAACATAAAAATAGATTGATTGCTTAAGTGGGGGAAACTGTGTACTCTGGAAAAACCCCGCCATCAACTTTCGCAATATTTGCCTAAACCTCGGACAGAACTATTGATCACTTTGGAGGGATGCCTGCTTGCTGATTGTGTGGCCTTATCAGCAGGAATATGTTACTTGAGCCCCCCCATCTACCTGGGCACATATACGGTGTGGAGAGCTTTGGAAAAAACCTAGAGAGTTGATAACTACCCAAAATAACTGAGTGCAATCTGTTTGCAAAAAGTATTTAAGAATATGCTTAGGGCTGGTGAGTAGTTCTGTTTCCATATTTCAGAGAAAGGAACTGGTTTTCAATAGTAGTTTTTAGGCATGAACTTCATTTCTTCGCCATGTAACACCAAATCTCATGTTGCCCGACGCACCATGTTCACACTCACAGCTTTGTGCTTAGAGGCGATATACTGTGTTAGAAGCACCAGTTATCCTGCCTTGGTAACACTAATACACCCCTGACTAGGTTGGCTCTTTTAACTGCATTACCTACAAAAATAAGTTAATTTTGTTTGCTAACTTTGGTCACGTCCTACTATGAAAATATTTCCTTAAGAGGCTACTCCAGTGTTTCAGGGGCACTACGCCACCCCCGTTAACGTCATAAGATTCAATGCTATTTTCATTTTGCTTATAACTTATTAACTAATATAGATTTCGAAATGATGCTTGCTTGATATGTAAGACAACAATGTTCTTATCAAAGCCCCTTTCTTCAAAAACGTGCATCAATTATGGTTTAATACTAATCTTTACTAATATGCATAAGTGTGTTGTCTAGGTTTGAACCATAATTTATGCACGTTTTTGAAGAAAGAGGCTTTGATAAGAACATCGTTGTCTTACATATCAAGCAAGCATCATTTCGAAATCTATAATAGTTAATTAGTTATAAGCAAAATGAAAATAGCATTGAATCTTATGAGGTTAACGCAGGTTGCGTAGTGCCCCTGAAACACTGGAGTGGCCTCTTAAGATAAAAAGAAAGGGATAGTCAACACGAACATAAACCAATGTCTAGTAAAAGTGTAGGAGCTGCGAGGGGGCTGGAGCTGACGGTGCGTGTGGCGTGGTGACCCAGGGGCAACTACATTGAGCAGGAGGAGATGGTGGCAGACCTGATACACAACTACCTGCTGCCGGAGGCGGAGAAGCGACGCGTGAGGCAGCGCATCAAGGACAGGCAGAGGCGCTACCTGGAGGAGGCTCACGCTGCCATCCAGCAGAGCACGCCTCTGGGCGGCCGGCAAGGTACACGACTCCACCATCATACACCGTAGCTCTTCGTGTATCGTCGACAGCAAGGCCAACTGAGGCGTGCGTATCTGTGTTCACAAGTATGGAAGGGTTTTCAAGAACAATATATATTCCCAAATTGTATTTCCTGATCACCTTAACATTTATTTAAAGGACTGTATTTTAGATTTAGTATCAGTTTGGTATAAATCAATTTCATTATAAAGTACCAAAATTATGACCTTTTTAAGATACAATATGAGATTTCACTGTAATTAAGCTATGGTATGTGCCAGAGTTGAATGTGATCCCATAGCATTTAATCTTTTTTTTTTTTTCAGCTCAAGTATGTACAATAGCCTATGCAAAACATTCCACTCACTTCAACTTAGTTGATATTTAAAACAAATTTTAGTTTTAAAGAACTTAGGAGAAAAAAACTGGGTTATTCAACGTGACTGCATGTTGGGGTGTTCTTAAAGGTGTTAGCACTAAATGATTTAGCTCTTATAGCAAAATTATTTTACTTACTCTGGGCTGATACAAGAGATCTTCATTGAGTCCAAATTTAACAAACTCAGCAGTCGATGATGGGTACTGCAGATTCAACCATACACCATCTTGTTGGCCCTTCTACCCTTCGAGACTGTCTGGAAGGAAGAGGCACACGCTTCATCATTGCCACTGACAGGGAAACTGATGCACAAGCCAGAAGTTATCATCCCGGGTCCTCTACCACCGCAATTTCTCGGGAATTCTGGAGGCAAACAACCTGCCTCTCTACGAGGATGTTAAAGTTCCTCGTTTAGTTTTCCAGCATCCTGTTTCCCTTGCAGCGCTTCCTTAACAAGCAATAGCAATGTCTTATATCTACCTAGAGACAAGATTTTATGGTTTTATTTTAAGGCCAATTTCAATTTTTTTTAAGAACTCTGTTTATTCATACAGATAGCACCATTTTCAATGAATAAAACTGTTACTTGTGCAGTGATTCTTACTTCACCAAAAAAAAGTAATTTTGGCAATACATGATGCAATTTAACAATGAAATAATTTGTAATAAGCATGTCTAAACCACTTGGAACAATAAAAATAAAACAGTATGTAGGTACCTATAAATATGTGCATGTTTAAAATGTTCCAATGTCATAACTCATGATATAAATATTAAATAGGTACTTAAAACAGGTTCAACATAAAAAAAAAATGATTTCTTTCCCCAATCTATTTTTGTACTAACGCCATGATAAATAATTTTGATAAATACATTAAAAGGTTATATGTTTATAACCAGAGTTGAGTTTTGATTAAATATGCTGATTAATATCATGATGTAATATGCTGATTAATATCATGTTTTGTTGCTTTTAGATGCTTTATTAATTTGCATTTTGGTATTATATGACACACTTTTCAGTGTTATTTCAGTTTTATCGCAATTTACCATACAATCTTGTCTTTACTTGTGTATATCACAAGGACGGCTTTACAATCACAATTATGAGAAGATATGCACACAATTTAAGTCCTTTTAATTAATTTCATGTTCATAAAATGTTTATGAAACAAAGCATGGCAAATTAAGCATATTTAAGTACATTTTAAGTATGTTTTACCATGGATCAGTATGTATTTATTTTACATATTTTGATTAGGACAAAAGTTGAAGGTCATACAAAATTTGAATAAGATGCAGTACTAGGAACCTCAAAAGCTAAAACAAGGATATACGTAGCTTTTTAAACTGTAACATAAGGTTACGTTTAGTTTTTAAGTTGATAAAAACACCTCCATTAACACGCCCAATTACATTATAAAGCGTTCCAGCTGCCCAATTACATTGTAAGTCGTCGGTACCAGCCATCCAATTAAATTATAAAGTCTTTGGCAACAGCCCTGATCAAGCTGATGTTAATTCATGTTGTAAAGATTAAGGCTAATGGTACATACTGACATAAGTACTATTCATGACTTTAAACCTCCCTCCTATAACATATCCTTTTGTCACTCCGACAAATTAGAACCCTCGTCTCACAGAGCGCGTTGCCATAACTAGGTTTTTAACCAATAGCTGGGTGAAGTTTACCCACCTTTTCCAGAATATACAGTAATATATATTAAATATGTAGTAGTTACCTGCACATGGGTGCACATTTTATAAGGATTTTTAGTTTTAAAAAATGCAGTGCTATCCCTATGCGAGCTTTTAACTTTACATAAAAAAATTATATAATTTATAATTGCAATGTATCATAGTGTGTGTTCATAAATAACTCTCATGTGTTGGTTTTGAATAAGAACATCATCATGAGTATTTAAAAATTGTTTAGTTAAAATACCAAAGCAGTGTGTACAAATTACCATGAATGGTGCCATTGTGCTGCATCTGCCCGGCCAACAGCAAGTGACGTAACTTGCTGGGCTAGCGTTTGGCTCGAGAAGAAAATATAAAATTAACCAACTAGAGTTTGTACATGGACATGTAGTAGGGTTGTCGGTTCTCTCCCCCTCCTTCGTTGTAAATGTCGGTGAACTGGCACTGTACACAATCTCCACGTGTCTATTTTGACAGGTTTTTAAGTCGTAACTTGTGACCAAACATTTGTTTTTTTTGCGTGAGATTTTCTAGCTTTCAAATGAACATTTCATGACAAAACTGCAGCCATCGTTGGTGCTGTGAAAGCAGCACTTAAAAGCACCGCTTTTTATGTTCCTCCAGCTCCCGCACTAATTTCTTGTTGACTAGCATGGGAATTTTGTATTAGGGAAAAGGACTGGTTAAAAAAAATACAATAGCTGAGACGGATTACATATGGGTATAAAAAAATAGTAGCCTTTTCCTTTTGGCTTTTTGTTAGTAGGAGGGGTTGTAAAGAAGTAGGGAGGAGAGGAGAAAGAGAGAAAAAGAGAAAGAGAGAAAAAGAGAAAGAGAGAGAGGTGAGCAGAAGAATTCTTCCGTCTCATTCTACTACTGTAATAATTAATAAAGCAGCACAGATAGTAGACAACACGAGGACAGTGGGTTAAACCCCTGCCATATTTCTTACGCACCAATAAGCTGAGACATGGGTCAAAGACTTTGCTTTTATACATGAAACTCTATTGAAGATAGATGTAATGGTACGGCCCTTATTCGAGATTAGATTTTTATGACCCAAATAATAGATGTGACCCATATGCAGGGGCACGCCTTCTGCAGTTAAATACAATTAACAGTTTAAAATAACTGCTGTTTTAACTAAATGTGCACACCAATAACCAAATGTTAACCAGTTTTAAACTAAAACTGTCAATATTTCCTGATTATTCTATAGTCTGTATTAGTGATGGCCCGATATCCAAAAACCCGATACTGATACCGATTCCGATATTTCCAAATTTACCAATCCGATACCCGATACCCGATATTCCGATAATAGGCCTATCTCATTTCTAATACTGATTCTATAAAATTGTGGTTCTGGAGTATTGTTAGAGACAATAATGAAAAAAAGTTAAATATTAATAAAACATACTTATGTGAATGTATATTATTTTTATTAATTGTAAAATATTGTAAATTCACATTAAATGAAAGCTAATAACGAAATTATCATAATGGCCTACAAATAAGCTCTCTAAATTAAAATTCACAAGTCACTGCATGTACTTAGTCCAGTGTCTCAACTGTAATCTACGAAAAATACAGTCTGAAAAACATCAAACTTTACCAACTTTTGTACCCATTGTAAAATTTCATCACGGTAAACGACACGCTAGAAAGGAAGGTCTTCAATTAGCAAATTTTGTGACCATTGTTCAAGTGTATCACTCCATTTATTGGTGCGAAAACACGTTAAAAATACGTGAAAAGTAATTTCAATACAACTTTGAAACGTACTGCAGAGTTTATAAAACCACACATCTTTATTTATGTTATTCTCGTATTGGCAATGCACTCAATATAGCCAACATAATACCTTTGCTGCAACTTTCCCTACTTAAATTAAATACGTTTCATATTATAGCTTTTGTAAAACTTACGTAACGTCTTTGTATAGAACAGCAGTTGGCAACCATGAAACGACACGGAAAGAAAATGCCTGTTATATCCTACTCTATGGTCATATCAAGCAGCAACTTTATTCTTTCCAATGTTTACTTGCGGCTACACCACTTATTAAATATCGTAATTATTTTAGTTTATGTTTTCAATTTATGTACACTTAGTGAACTTCGAAAATTCATCAAGCGAAAACATTTTGCGAATATCTGAAACGAATAAATATACACTAATGACTGGGATTTGTGTACACATGGAAGAATTGTAACGTCGGGATGCATTGCAGTATCAGAAAGAAGAAATAGGCTTGAAATTATTTCAGTGGAAAATATGCTTGGAATTACTATGTAATATGGTGACGTGAAGAAAGATAAATTACGCCCGCGGAAAATAAGCTTGGAATTACAGTTGAGGTTATGTGAGAAGTATTATTGGCGAGAGCAAACATCGGTTATCAAAATATCGCAAGTATTTACCGATGTCCGATATTGAAAAATGTACCGATATTACAGATCTCCGATATCGGATATCGAATATCGGGCCATCACTAGTCTGTATAAACCGTGTTTTTTTTAATTTGATCCAATTACTTTGATAATCCAAATGTTCACACCCATCCAAACCAATGTATCTGTTAAAAGATTGTTTTTGAAAAAGTTATAAAGGAAATTTATTTAGCTTACACTGGATCTCAGAATAAAATTATCAACTTGTGTGATTGTTTTCTACCCTCCCCCAAGCAGTTCCAAGTTTTTGCTGACTTTTTTTCATTTTTCAGTGTTTTCCAGAGTTGCAGCAACGCTGATAACTACTGTTTGCTTGCAGGTGCTATGCCAGATGAACCACAGTCAGACTGACACCAAACCACATTCCCTACAACTCCACAGATACACTACAGACCAACAATATGTGGTGTTAAGTAATAGTGTTATAAGCAACTTAGAAAAACAAATATCTAAATATATTTCATAAAAAAATTCATGGTAATTGTCAAAATAACGTTTACAAGAATTTTTAAATATTAAGTGATTTTTACTGATTGGGCACATGCTCATGTTTTTATTATTTTTGATCAATCACACACATCCAGTAATATGCAACTACATTGACAGTCAATAAGTTTATGCCTTTTTTTTATTGCATTAAAATGTGTGATAGTTTGTCAGATTTAGGACACAATCCTTATAGTTTACATGCAAATGGAAACAGATAACAACAAATCTAAAAAGTGTGTGCAGACCCATATATGGTACATGCACTATGCAGTTGCAGTTCTTCAAAGGTTGTAGTCAATGTGATGTTTTATATTTGTGCCCAAAAATTATCCTTTGTCTAGTTCATCCTGTATTTTAAATTGTACAATGTCTGAGGGGATATGTAATTCAAATACTAAAATTAAAACTGATAGTTAATACTCATTTTAATTCTCAAATGTTTATTGAAGATTTGACAGGGAGGATGAATAAAATAATAATTCCATAAGGAATTGAATATCAATATACTCCACTAGATATTCTACCAAAAAGAAAGTTTGGAGTTATCAGAACCAAACTTGTCACAGTGATGAATATGGCATTTTACTGGAATGGAAAACAAATTAGGGTGTACACAAAACTATTAAAAAAACACAGTGTGTCAAAATATTTTTTTCCAGGAAAACCATTATAAAAACAATTGTGAACACAGTATAAAACAATTATGTATTAACATTTATTAACATGTAATGCTTGAACATGTAACACTTCTTTAATCTGAAGACAAAACTTCCTCTTCCATTTCCATCTGACTTCCCTCTTCGTCTTCGTCCACATCGGACCACCGACTCCCAGACTCTTCGCTGGCACTGCCCACTCCATTCAGCATGTCTTCAGTATCCGAAGAGTCAGATTCTACAACAAACCAACCACAGGTGTACTCACTCAACTGTCAGCAACCTGCAGCATGCTTATGTTGACATGTATGTTTTTAAATTGTTGATTATGATTATTGCCCATGCCAAACATCTTGGCAGGTTCAAACTTTAGGTGTGGGGCAAATATTTGTTTAGGAAAATGTTGAAAAAAACTTCCTTCAGTCATAATTGTACATCAGTCTGCATACCGCCGAGTCATCAGGAATATCTACCAGCGTGATCCGTGTCATTCTGAGAACCAACAATTACTTATTTAACAATTGGTGGAGCTAGCCACCAAGATGTTTGGCACCGAAACAATCAAAACAAATGTGCTGCCTAGATAAAATAGGAAATTACAATCCTAAAACATGCTGTGCAATTTAAAAATCTTTATGAAATGCATCTTCATTGACAAAACATTCAAATGTTCCAGCACAAAATGTCCTGCCATTTAACACATGTTAATCACATTTATAATTAAGCTTATAGCATTTCAATGTTAATTCCAAATTATATGGAGTAGAAAACACAATTCAAATACATAGAAATTAACAATTACTAAAATTAATAAATTTATGTCATATTTACTACCGTATATACTCGTGTATAGCGCGCCCTTTTTTCCCCTCAAGTAAAGGAAAAAAATAAGGATGCGCGCTATACACGGGAAAAAAAATTTTTGGGGGGGGGGGGGAGGCGGGGAGGAGTGGAAGTCGTTAACTGCCGGGTGACGGGTGACGTTTCTGGCCAGCCCCCACACATACGCACAAGCAACAAGGCCTCTGTTTCACACACACACACACACACACACACACACACACACACACACACGCGCGCGCGCAAGCTCGCACATCATGGTCTCTTGTTTATTTTTAGACCTCCCCCCTTTACAGAAAGCCAGCTCAGAAGCTAGTAAAAAGAGAGAGAGAAAGAGAGAATGTTGTCACCAGTTCCCCCCCCCCCCGGCAACTTCTTCGCTTCCTCCATTCCTCACCGGTGAGTCATCTTCTCCGCGCCAGCTTAGCAACGTAGCGCGGCACGCCTCCCTCCCTTCCTTCCTTCCACGTACCAGTTGTGGCGATATAGCGCTTCATTATCTTCCGTTTAGACAGCAGAGTTTATGTATTTTCCTGACGCATCACCACACATCAATTTAAATAATCAGGTACCACAAAATGTTAGTAAAATTTATTTATGGGGGAAAAAAAAATTTCAATTTTTTTTTTCTTTGGAATTAGTTGCAAAAATCGTGGTGCGCGCTATACACGAGGGCGCGCTATACACGAGTAAATACGGTAATACTTTTCTGGAGCAACTTTTTTCAGTATACTGATGGAAGGAACCCAGTGACAAAATCCATTTGAACTCTCTTCCCCTCCCCTTTATGACATTCCAAAGTGTTGTGCTGTCTCATCTCTCATGGCTACTATCTAACACAAGCAGACTAAAGTAACATAAGTGACATAGTTTACACGCAGATTGTGAATTTTTTCAACTAAGCGGAGGTTTAGGAAGCAGTAATTAATTAGTCTTAAGTGGCTTAAGAGAGCAGTTACGCTCTGCCACAGAAAATGTAATTTTTCAACTAAGCTGTTCCCATTGCTGTTCGTTATGTTCTTCCAGCTGACAAGATACAAGTTTCAGCAGTTCTGGATTAAAATCATTGCATTATATGCGTGTGATTGCGGTATTACTCAAGAATATAATACATTTTAGACAAGAAATTTGGTCTCTGTTACCCAGGAATTCTAATACTTCTCAAGAACTTTACAGGTCTCTCTACCAATTACTAGCCAGTATCACGAAGGGTAGGAAATAGTGTAGGTTTTTTAAAAAACGCACAGTACCATCATTTGGAGTGTTACTTTACTAGTGGTACAGATTGAACACTCTGACAGCCGAAGGTGGTCTAGTGTTGACTAACTCGCCTCCCATAGAAACAACATGGGTTTGATTCCTGGTGGGGTCACGCCCAGGTTTTACCACAAGCGGAATACGTGGCAGATATCGCAATAGCCCCTTTTCCCCAACCATCCACCCTCGTCTCATCACCCTTCATTATCAGGGACACAATTTTATGGTGAACTGAGATAAAACCGAAATGCACGTCATTATTACACCATACAACACCCAAATGCAAGTTAACACACTATTTAGCACTGAAATACATTTACAATCATTAAAAATTAATCTGCAGTTCGACATACCTAACTCAAATCATTAAAACTTAAAAATTAATCTGCTGTTCGACATACCTAACTCAAATCATTAAAACTTTATCTTTTTACATATCAAATACATGAATTTTATTTATTCACTACAAATTTATACGTACAATAATGTACGGACCAACTGAATGGGAATAAAAAATTTTTACATTATTTACTGTTGCATCTACGAACTCATATTTACATTAATGGCGCGGGCAGATTTTTCAAAACGCGCAAATGCTTGTAAGTTGTAATTTATTTTTTATTGGTTCAAGTATTTCCGTCCTGGACACACATATTACTATATCGTAAAAAACGCTTCGTCGAATCACACCATTTTGGCGAGAGAGAGAAAAAAATATTAAATAAAACATTGAACTTGCAGGTATGACGGGGGTTACCGCCCGGGTTTAAACTCCCCTTTTAAAAAATTCTCTGTATTGCTAACTAGGTTTCTGTATTTTTGGTACTGGAATTGTTTCATACGATGTACCCGAAATGCCATGCAGAGATAGAAGAAATACTAAGAGTTGTATGCTGTTGTCGCTACTACACCCACCCGACTCCTGGTACACCAGCAGGCCGGGCTGCGTCTGGTCGGGGCCCGGGCCCTCCTCGCCGCCCGCCGACTGTCCCAGGAGCATGTCCAGCCGCCCCTGCAGCCTCAGCAGCGGGGCCAGCAGCTTCACCCGTCCCTCCAGCAGGCCCTGCAGCGGCGCCAGAACCTCCGCCACCTCCGGGTTGGACACCAGCAGGCCGGCCTGGGTCACCACCACCGCCTTCAGCCACAGGGCCGCCACCTGGCTCCTACAGCCCGCCACAAGCCCAGCTGGTACTACACTCCTCACAGCCACACACAGCACCGTCCAACACATCTTTCAGTGGGATCAGGGGCAGGGGCGCAACAACAAGGGAGGGCAAGGGTATTTTGCCCCCCCCCCCCCCCCCTTCTGAAACCTTGAAGTGCTGTGTAATCAATTTTTTGATAATAAAACTGCTTAAATAGCACCATCTTCCACCTTGAAATACAAATTTTCCCGGGGGAGGGTACCCCCGAACCCCCCCCCCCTTTCCCGCTTCAATAGGGGGGGATCGATGATTCTTTATAAAAAAAAAAGTTATTGCCCCCCCCCCCCCCTTTTGCAATTTAGTTGTCGCACCCCTGATCAAGGGGGGAAACAAAATAAAGCCAACTAAAGGATCACATAAAAAAAAAAAAAATTAATACTGAGTCAGCATTAACACGATGCGCTAGGCATGTGCGAATGTTAAATTTTTCGTTGCCAATCGAAGTGCGAAGCGAATAGTAACTATTTGTGCGAAGTCGAATCGAATGCGAGTAGTTGCATTTGACAGGCAAAAAAAATTCCCTTAATTCTTTTTATCTCAACTTCCCAAACCCATTAATAAAGTGTCCCACATAAAAAAAAAAACTGCAGTTTTAATCTGTTTTATTTAAAAACATGAAACCAACTATTTTGAAAACAAATCCTTATATGTAAAATTAAATTATAGTTTTATAAACACAACATAAAGTGAAGTACTGTTCTTTTGAGCCTTCAAAAAATGTCCATTGTTATAAGTATAATGAGCTTTTTAAACTACACCGGGAAAAATTATTGAACTTCAATGTCCATTTGGGGCAAGAACAAAAAACAAAAACTATTTAAAATTATACACACATAAAACACCATTTAAATCTATTAGTATATAAAACATTTAAACACTAGGTTCTAGTTATAGCATCTCAGCATTATTATTTTCAGTTGGCATGTAAAAACACCAATTGCTCTACATGCTGAGGAAGCAAGTTTTCTCTTTGTGTTGAAACAACATTCCCAGCTGCTGAAAAGAGACGCTCTGAATTTACTTGTGTGGCAGAAACCTCCAGATACTTTAGCGCTACTTAGGATAAATATCGTGGTGAGCGATAACCAGATGACAAGCAAGGGGCTTCTTGCATGTATTTGCTCTCGTGGTCTGAAAATGACGGCCATGTCGACTTGTGAATATTCGTAAAATATTAATAAAAGACAGTTAACATCAGTTTTGTAATGAAACTGTACTGTACATATTTTGTCGATAGACAATTTAATAAGTGTAATTTTTTTGATAACACCAGTTATATTCTTTTTATTATAAATGACAGCATTACTCTATGCTTGTGCATAAAATCTCTGTGGAAAATTGTATGTTTTTTTATATATAGGCTAAATCCTCTTTGTAATAAAATGGGTTAGTTTTAAAACCCCGGGGGGGGGGGGGGGGGGGGGGGGACGACAAATAAATGAAAGTTATTATTAAGAACATTGAGTTTTGGAACAAATATTGAATTTAGAAGACTGTGATGTGATAATTTATTTATTAATTAAAGTCCTACACCGAATTTAAAGAGATATCTACTGAGCAAGATTGAAGAATGTGAATTTGACACTTGTAAAAAAACATTAATAGACGATTAGCTAGATGAAGATTCGCTGCTTTTAAAATAATTCTAACGTATACTACTATAGGACTGAATCATCATTCTTCAAGTTCCTCAGCTTCGGTTAATTAACTGCTATGAAAGACTACAGAAATTAATGTTTTGAAGATTTTGTATTGACTGGATATTTCTACAATTGTATGTAAGGTGGTGATGTGTTGTTGCTTCAGGTATGGGTGTGTTTCGTTAGTAATAGATTAAAATTGCGAAAGAGGTTAGTTGTATTCAAAATTCTACATATTATCATTGATTTCTGTTGAAGTTTGTATAATTCATAACTTAAATTTAACTTTGATTAACTTCGCATATTGCACAACTATTCCTGACAAACTTAGTGTTTTCGCTCAGAAGTCCTGACAATTTTTGTTTAATTAAACTTAGTGCTATTTTAGATGAGCTAGTTTTGTTTACGGAGGCTAATTACTATTTGGCAAAATTAATTTTTTTTTAATTTTCATATTATTTAAGTATTAACCATTAATTTTGGATACAATTAATTAATTAGTTGTAAATTGGTTAACATTTAATTATTTTACTTGAAATATTTTCCTTTTAATATTGTATTATTCAATTGGAAGATTTCGGTAAATACAACTAAATTAATTTGGCCTTCATTTCAGTTAAGTGATTATATTGCCTGAACAGTAATTTTAGATCAGTAATATTTTACCTTACCGGGCATTTTGGTTATTGAGACACTTAACAAAAAAATACATCATAGGTATTAAAGTGTATTTTAAATTTCAATGATATATATATATATATATATATATATACACACACTATATATATATATACTATATATATATACTATATATATTTAAAATAAATAAATACACATTAAAAATAAATTTCAGTGTGTGTCCGAGAGAAGTTATTTCAACAACCAATATTCAATAGTTATATTTATTTATTTGGGAACTTGCATATTTTTTCACGGCCCAATTCATTCCTATAAGTGTTAATGAAACATGTACATATTCCACTCTATACCGAATATTTGAGCTAGTCGGGGTCTGGAGTGTGACAAATGTAGCTGAAATCGCAACTTTAGTGGATTCTTCTGGCCTACCATGTAGTCTCGTAGGAATCAGGACTGCTCCAAGCTGGAGAAACATCTTGCCTAATGCCTAATTTGAACACTATTCCCCTTTACATTATAAAAAGCTACGTATTTTAATTTGGCTAGCCCACCAAAGAGATACGGTGATAAGAGAAAGACCTAATGACACTATTGCTGCCTGGAAAGCTTTAAAAAGGTACAATTCATCAATGAACAGGATAAGTGTTTAATGCAAAAATATATCAAAAGGAATACTCAGCCATAAAATGTATGGTCATTAAGACAATCCAATATTAAATAAAATTGGATGACAGGATGACAACTTAATGACAGAATATTGATGCTTGGCATGCAGCACGTCAGCACTTTTCACGTCTTTCCACATGCTCCCATATGGACGTATTTAGAACATTAATTTTATGACTACCATTTTGCTTGATCAAAAAAAAAAACTTTATATTGACATATCGTATGTTGCACGTGAGGTCTTCTATGACTGTGACTACATCTAAAGCAGGCCTGCCGTCTTTACAGATTTTTATCCGTTTTCACGGATATTTGAAGCTTAAAACGGACTAACGGATAAACGGCGACATTCACGGATATTTACGACGCTTCGCCGATATTTTCATATTTGAATTTCGTTTGTGTAAATATTTACATTCAACTACCTATTTGAAGTTGTCAAACCATACAAGCACCCAACAGTAAAGCAAACACTTACATTAGTTGTAGCGCCATGGAACTTCCAATCGTTTAACCACAAACCAAAAACATATACTCCCACATATTGTTTCATGAAGTACAATATCTATGGTTTCGGGGAAATGTTTTTTGTTTGTTGAGTTAAACGCTAAGTGTCATGGTGTCAGTAAACATTGGTATTTTTTGCCATTACAATGTTTTAGGTGCTGCATTTGTTTACAAACTTCTTACGTGATGAGTAATAGTTTTAGTCTTAGCTGATTGTGATGGAGAAAAAACGAAAGGCTTTGTTGGACAGGTCACTTTTTAAACAGCGTTATCGTAAAGAATGGGAGCAAGAATTGAAATGGTTGAGGCATGGCAAAACGGAATTTTCCGCCGTTTGTTCGACTTGCAACTTGGAACTGAACGTGACAAAGGGCGGCTTGAAGACGCAAGTTCATGCGAAAAACCAACAAGCTGCTGATCAGAGTTGTTCTTTGAACTAGCCAGATAATTATTCAATCTTTGGGTACATCAGCTGCAGATTATGTTACCTATGAAATGAAAACACAATTTTTCACACTGATGATTGATGAATCAACTGATGTTACAGTCACTAGGCAGGTTGTAGTGTTAGCAAGGTTCCTTCCATCTAAGATTGTTGAAACTCATCTGTACAAAGCAATGGCTTTGAGTGGTGCTGCAACTGGAGAAAATCTGCTGTGGAAAGGGTTTTCAGCAATCTCAAGATGGTTAAAACTGTTTACAGATCATCAATGGAATCACCAATGTTAAATGCGCTGTTGCATTGCAGAATGAGAACTTCAAGCCCACTGACGAGATGCGGAAAAGAGCACAGAACATGAAAAAGTAGCTAGTTAATGATGTGAAATACATTTGTTTTTTTAAACTTGTAAATAACTTCAGTTGTGTGGATGCATTTATAGTTTGTAAATAAGAAAAGCACCAAAGCCTATTCTGAAGAGAAATTTTTAAATTACAGTAGAACCCCTGTCATACACTTTTCAACGGAGGGCACAAAAATGGTGTATGATGCGGGAAAGTGTATGAAAAGGGAATGGCAATAATGAAATTTTTTTCCAATCCAGCATATCAGCACAGTGCCAGATTAAACATAAATATATATGTGTAAATAATTGCATTATATTAATGAAAGATATGAATTCATCATTATATTATACATATAATAAAACCACCAGAAATGTAAAATACAGTCCATAATCAAGTAAAGCTGACATGAGAAACAGTGGCCTTAAAAAATGTTATGAAGTCCTTTCTTGGAGGGGGGGGAAAGTCACCAAGACTAAATTAGAAATTAAAAAAATTAGGCTATTGTAAAAAAAAAAATAATCAGAAATTTTTGCTTGTTTATTACATTTTACAAACAACTTTATGCAACAGAACAATTTTCAATAAAATTTTAACTTGAGAAACGTAAAATTCAAAACAATCCAATCGTAAAAAAACAATAACGGATATATTCAGTTCAAAGATAAACGACTGCACAAAATATGAGATCCGTGCCTTGGTAAAGCACGTGCACCATTTTCATGATCATTTCTTGTTTGCGCCACTAGTCTCGCTTGGTGCTGGCCATAGATGCTACTAGCGAAGTGCACAGTCTTCCTGATACTATCCATATCTATAGTGTGATAGTTATTTTCTTACGTTTGCAAATGTAAACAATGATCGTTTTTCAAAATAAAAGCATTAAAACTGAGTTTATAAGGAGGAATATAAAAAAAAATTTGTGGATTTTAGGACTTTTCCGCTTCGTAAAAACGTATGAAACGGGAAATTAATGGTTTTATAAGTGTATGTTCCGGGAAAGTAAACTATTGTAAATATAGTACTTTCGGCGGGACCGAAATTAATCGGCGTATGACACGGGAAAATGTATGAAACGGGAACGTATCATCGAGGTTCTACTGTATATACTTTTCATTTTATTGTGATACCAATTATTAGTTATGTATGTAAATGGCAAATCTTAAAATTTTTTTACATTAATTTGATTTTTTTAAAATTATGTTTTTGTTTGGGCATAGTGCTAGATTGTGTGGTGGTTTGGATATTTGAATTTGGCGCCATCGATCGTGAGTGCGCCACTGTGGCGGCCATTTTTTCAGCAGTGCCATCTGTAAATAGTTTAGTCAGTCTTTTACCGTTTCTCCGCGTTGCTGGGCGTCATGCAGCCAAACTATTAGTTTCAATTCAGTTTTGTGAACATTTTTTGGTCCTCCAGGCCGGATATCTGTATGTTTGAGCCAGTTTATTCGGTGGATCGCATAAACAACGTAAAAGCCGAGTCGCGCGGGACTTTTCAAGGCCACGTGTACCGATTTACATCAATTTAAGACAGACTGTGAAGAAAATCACATGCAACTTGCTATTCAAGCTACAGAGACCGAGTCGTTAGTGGAATCTTAAGCCAGCGAAAGGGAACTTGAGGAATTTGATGAAGCCTACTATAGGATACAGGAAGTATTTAACAAGCTCACTGTAAACGAAACAGGCCAGAACAAACAACGCAATCAAATTGCCAAGACATCTTCAAACGTTAAGTTGCCGAAGCAGCAGTTGCCAGAATTCAAGGGTCTCTTGACTGACTGGCCCACATTTTATGACCTTTTCACATCCTTGGTGCATAATAATGAGGGCTTGTCAGATGTGGAGAAACACCAATACCTTCTTACATCACTATCAGGTGAGCCATTTAATCTAATAAAGACACTCCCACTGTCTAAGGAAAATTATATTCTGGCATGGCAAACTTTGGTAGATAGGTATCACAATGTCCGGCCAATTGCAAACATGCATTGGGACAAGATTGTGCAACTTCCTCATCTGTCAATTGTCGCCCCTGACAAACTGAGAAAAATGGTAGATGTTCTAAAGGAGAATCTGGGTGCCTTGAAAGTTCTCAAGTTGCCTGTTACTGAATGGAGCTTTCTGTTGCTGAATCTAATGATACCAAAGCTTGATCCAGATACAAGAAATCAGTTTGAAATAGCACACAAAAATGTTCAAATGCCCACATTTAATCAATTGTTAGAGTTCGTGGAGCTGCAGTCTAAGGCCCTGATGATGTCATATCACACTCCAGCTGTAGTGCCTGCCGCACGCCCTTTTCCAAAGAGGTCACTGCCTCAAAACCCAAATTTTAAATCCTCATTTCTAGTGACAGCAGAAGCAGAGCCCTGTAGTGCCTGTGGAGACATGCATGGACTTCACAAGTGCCCTGTTTTTACGGGTCAGTCAAGCGATGACAGGATAGAGTTTGTACGTAGGAAGATGCTGTGTTTTAACTGCTTACAAGGTCACAGAGTGAAGGATTGTAGGTCAAGAAGAAACTGTTATCACTGCGGCAGGAGACACCATTCTCTCCTTCACACTGCGGTTCCCAATCAAGAAGTGAAACTACCTGCAGGTGAATCCATCCAAGAGATTACTATGCCACAAGCAAGTCACAAGGAGGATGCTGCGACAGTGGTATCACTAACTTCTTCAACTGCAGTTTCAACCACTGTCGTTCTAGGTACTGCTATGGTAAGAGTCCAGGATGCAAGCGGAATGCTGCAAAATGTTAGAGCACTACTCGATTCAGGATCGCAGAGCTCATTTATTACCGAAGAATGTGTTCATAGGTTGGGGCTAAAGTGTCGAAGGGCTAAGGTTCCTGTTGTGGGCCTGCCTCACTCTGTTGTTGTTGCTAACAGTGGTGCAGTTACTTGTTTTCTAACATCATGTAAGGGCGTAGGAACTGGCGTTGTTACTGATGCTTTAGTGTTGAAGAACATAGCTGCCAATTTACCCACCATTCCCCTTCCCCACCATGTGACATACATGTATCGACATCTGGAACAAGCAGACCCATCTTTTGATACTCCAGGAGCAATTTATATCCTTCTTGGTGCTGATGTATATCCAGACGTGTTTGATGGTGGGCGGTACCAGCCTTCGAAGGGAGTTCCCGTAGCGTTGCACAGTATATTTGGTTGGGTTATTATGGGTAAGGTGACTCAGGTTGCAGATACTTCCAGTAGTGGTATTGTCTCAATGTATGCGTCATCGGATACAGCCCTAACAGATACCATCCGCAAGTTCTGGGAGACCGAGGAGTTACCATCTGTCCAGCATTCCAGCTTAGAAGACACAAAATGTGAGAATCATTTTGTTGAGACTCACTCACGAAACCTCGAAGGAAGATATGTACTGAGACTACCATTTAAGGAGAGAGACCCAGATTTAGGAGATACACGTAGTCATGCAGTTAAGAGGTTACGTCAGTTGGAATCCAGACTACACCACCAACCTGAAGCCTATACCGAATATTGCAAGTTCCTCCGTGAATATGAGCAACTGGGGCACATGCATTGTCTAGATAATGCAACTGGTCAGGAACGTCGTTACTACATCCCTCATCACTATGTGTGCAAGGAATCCAGCTCAACAACAAGGTTACGAGTGGTGTTTGATGCCTCAACTCGCTCCACTTCAGGGAAGTCACTCAATGATGTTTTGATGACTGGACCCAAGCTTCAAAATGACATTGTGTACATAATCACTCACTTCCGTCTTCACCGTGTGGTATTATCCACAGACATCTGCAAAATGTATCGTCAGGTTCTGGTGCATCCAGACGATGCACCATACCAGGTAATTCTGTGGAGGGAGAACCCTGACCAACCAATACGTGAATTCCAACTTGACACTGTCACTTACGGAGTCTCAGCTGCTCCATTTATGGCGATGAGAGCCTTACAGCAACTTGCAATGGAAGAGGGTCCTCGGTATCCGATGGCAGCAAGGGTTGTGATGGATGACGTGTTTGTAGATGACATTGTGACTAGTGCAGCATCAGTCACGGAAGCTCTCGCGTTACAGCAAGAATTAATAAATCTCCTGAAACAAGGTGGTTTTGAACTAAGAAAATGGTCCAGTAATAGTAAGGCAGTTTTGGATGCAGTTCCAGAAGATCACCGGGAGAGTCCACTTAGTTTTCATGGTAGCAATGAAGTTATTAAGGTACTTGGTCTTCAATGGGATTGGAAGGCAGATGTTTTCTCATATCATGTTCAGCATGCTAGTGCAACAGTCACCAAGAGAACCATCTTTCAGAAATTGCTAGGTTATATGATCCGTTAGGGTGGATTACTCCAGTCATCATTCGAGCCAAAATCTTTCTCCAAAGGCTTTGGTTACTGGGAGTTTCTTGGGACGACACCCCACCACTAGACTTAGTTGCTGATTGGCAGGTTTTCATTGGCCAGTTGGATGTCCTAAGCAAGCTGTCCGTACCTCGTCTTGTTTCTGCACCACAGTCTGAATACCAGCTCCATGGTTTTAGTGATGCATCCAATGAGGGTTACGCAGCTGTTGTGTATTTGCGGAATTCTAGCCACGGTGAAACAAAATCACATTTGCTTCTCGCCAAGTCACGTGTTGCACCACTGAAGACCGTCACACTTCCGCGACTTGAATTGCAGGCTGCACTCTTGCTTATCAAATTGATTGAATCACTGATCACAACACTGTCCGAGCGAATCCATATAAGTTGCATTTATGCATGGTGTGACTCGACCGTAGTGCTTGCTTGGATTAAGATTCCGCCACATCGGCTGAAAACATTTGTGGCGAACAGAGTTTCTCGTATTCAGGAGAGCAAGGTTCCGGTCCACTGGAGACATGTTTCCTCTGCTGAAAATGCTGCAGACTGTGCATCAAGAGGACTCTCACCCAAGGAGCTTCTAACACACCCACTTTGGTGGACTGGGCCAGGTTGGTTGACAGCAGAGGTGGATTTATGGCCCAGTCAAGGATATACCAGTTCAGAGGAAGGTAAAGAGGAGTTGAAGGCAATCACGCTAGTCTCATTGGTTGGTCAGTGTATACCGAACATTCTTAACATTCTTTGTAGGTTTTCGTCCTGGTCACGACTGCAAAGAGTACTTGCGTATGTGTTGAGATTTGCATTAAATTTAAAGGTTTCAAGGGAGTTGCGACACACAGGTCCTCTCACTGTAACAGAAATTGACGCTGCCAAGAAGGTGTGTTTGAAGCAGCTTCAGCAAGAGAATTTCAAATTAGAGTTTGATTGTTTGGCTGCAGCTCGCGAATGTTCTTCTGGAATTAAAAGACTACAGCCATTCATTGACGCTGATGGGATCATCCGTGTAGGTGGACGCCTGCAGAATTCACATGTAGCCTATGAAATGAAACATCAAGTCCTGCTTCCCAAAAGGAGTTTTGTGACAGAAATGATTATTGTATAGGTACTATCATGTCTTACACCTTCATGCTGGCCCCAGTGCCACACATGCTGCAATTCGGTGTGAGTACTGGATAGTGGCAAGTAGAGGAGCTGTCAAGACTTGGATACACGCCTGTGTAAAATGTTACAGATTCAGAGCCACCAATGTGCAGCCATCCATGGGAAATCTTCCACCAAGTCGAGTGCAACAAACAAGACCATTTCTGAATGTGGGTGTTGACTATGGGGGCCCTTTCCAAGTCAGGCTTTCGAATGGTCGAAACAGTCGTTCATCCAAGGCCTACCTGTGTTTATTCATATGCTTAGCAACTAAGGCAGTACACTTGGAAGTTGTTTCATCATTGAGTACCACTGCCGACTTAAATGCCTTTTTCAGATTCGTGGCTAGGCGTGGACTCTGTAAGGCTGTTTTTTCAGATTGTGGAACCAACTTCATAGGGGCACGTCGCTACTTCAATGACCTTCAAAGGTACCTGAACAACACCTCTAACTGGCATTGTGTGGCAGACACTCTGGCTACTCGTGGGTTTCAGTGGAACCTCAATCCTCCATCTGCGCCACATTTTGGAGGCCTGTGGGAGGCAAGCATCAAGTCTGCGAAGTACCATCTCAAGAGAGTCGTTGGCCAGCAGATACTCACGTTTGAAGAGCTGTCGACTTTGTTCACTCAAATTGAAGCTGTCCTCAATTCACGTCCACTCTGTGCCATTTCATCAGATCCAAATGACGTGGAGGCCCTTACGCCAGCACATTTCCTTGTTGGCACTTCTCTGACATCTCCTCCAGCTGCAGACCTCACGGAAATTCAGACCAACAGATTAGACAGATGGCAGCTGGTACAGAGTGCATCACAGCACTTCTGGCAGCGGTGGCACAAGGAATATTTGCACACACTACAACCACGTGGCAAGTGGACCAAAAGCGAAGGTGACCTTGTCCTCATCAAAGAAGACCACCTTCCACCCCTGCAGTGGCAACTTGGCCGCGTTGCAACCCTACATCCTGGTCAGGATGGTGTGTCAAGAGTAGCTACCATCAAACAGCAGCATCGAGTGGTGAAGCGGCCAGTGATAAAATTGTGTCGGTTGCCAGTCAACTAAGAACCAGTGTAGTGAAACATAAAAAATGTTATTTATGGTGGGCGGTATGTTTGGGCATAGTGCTAGATTGTGTGGTGGTTTGGATATTTGAATTTGGCGCCATCGATCGTGAGTGCGCCACTGTGGCGGCCATCTTGTTCAGCAGTGCCATCTGTAAATAGTTTAGTCAGTCTTTTACCGTTTCTCCGCGTTGCTGGGCGTCATGCAGCTAAACTATTAGTTTCAATTCAGTTTTATGAACAGTTTTGGAATGCAATGTATATTTAAAATTACCGCGAAAAATAAATTATGTCAATTACGGCTATAAATTTTACAGGATTTTTAAATGCTGTAAAGAGGATTTAGGAACCTAATTTGGTGGCAGGCCGGCATTAAGTATCACAGTATGAAATTAATGGGAAAACATGTTTTCCACTGCTTTGTAAACTTGCAAAGGCAATGCTTATTCTTCCACATAGCAATGCAAGGGTGGAAAGGATATTTAGTAGGGACGTGCGAAGCTTCGAAATTTTCGAATCCGAAGCGAATATTTTTAGGATTCGTATTCGATTCGTTCAAAAAATAATATTTGTAAATTTTCAAAGCTTCGAAGGCAAACGAATATAAATTAGTCTTCTTTAACTTGCCATTTAGTAGAGCCAATTATTAAAATGTTCATAATTTTTGCTAAAAACTTCAGGAAAATTGGTTAAGGATTCGTATACTTACGTTGAGGTTAAACATACCGACGGCGTACTTGTACGATTCCGTCATACAGAAATATTAGGTACCATAGCAAATATGAACGCCATGACTTTACTAGGGTAGATATTCATTACAAAATCTTTATTTATGCATTTCCATTCACAAGACATAAAAAAACACCACGTTATGCTTAAAATTTAATTTACGTTTTCTAATGTTTGTTTACCACGACAATATTTCCGCCATTTTGCGGCCAGATGCTGCCAACTAGCCGAACTACGCCAATCAGTTGCACAATGCACACACAGTTGTGTATTAACATGATCATGGAAATAATTTGATTAACATGATCATGGAAATAATTTGAATGGAAATAGGTATCTTAGTTTTTCAGATATACGCCGCATGTTTTTCTTTAAATTCTAGTTGTCTTCGCTGTATTAACTGCGCTCATTTATACCCTTTCTTTTCTATGCCTTGACGTCACGTTTTTTGTTTACTTATTCACCACGTTGGTCGAGTTCTATAAGGCCTGTTCCACAATGGCACGGAAACGGAACAGACGGAAACGGAGACGAAAACGGAGTATTGTTCCGTTCCGTCCTTATTTTTCTCGTTCTACAATACACGGATCCGTAAGAAATCTTGGCCAATAAGAAAGAGCGAGCGTGACGTAACTGAAAACTACGAGTATCAAGTGAACTACCTGTTAAATCGAAATGCATGGTTGTTAACTTGGTAATATAGTAAGTCGATTTTTTTTTTTTGCGTTGTGGCGGTGGTAAAGTAGTCCTTCTCCGTCTTCTCATATAAAGCAGGTATATCTTTAACCATGAAAATTAAATGTTCATCAAGATTCGTCATGATGAAACCCACGTGCACAATTAAAATTTCATAACAAATCTTGTTTTGTTGTTCACGCATAAAAAAGTAGTCGAAAATACGGAAACCAACATTAGTCAAAACTAATATCTTAATTAACATGAACGCGCAACTGTAGCTTGACAACTGCAGTGAATAAATAACGTGCTCCTATTGGTCTAACGGAGTAACGTAAACGGAAGACTTCAGCACTGCTTAGCATGTCCGTTCGGGTCCGTCTCCGTTTGCGTGCTATTGTAGAAGCTCTGTTCCGTGAAATCCGTCTTCGTTTCAGTGTTCCGTCTCCGTTTCCGTGTCATTGTGGAACGGGCCTAAGCGTGCACCGTAAAATTTGAATGGTAAAAAATGTAATTACATTATACTTTAATTGTTTTAGTAGAAAGTGGCACCGTTTTATATTTTTTCTGACGTATATTTGTAAAATAAACCTGCAACGGAATCGAAGGAAACTGCTAAGAGATCTCGCAGTGAAGTGTAGAATTATTTCACAAAATTGAGTGACGGAAAAGTTGCAAGCTGCAATAAATGCAAAAATAAATACAAAATTCCAACAGGCAAGCAGTTCTCTTTATTATTTAGTAAGTGAGTCGCTGTTAATGCTAAAAGTGCATAAGATGTTGATAGAAATGTGTTATTTGAAAGTTATATAAACAAAAAATGTAGCCTTACTAGGTACGTTTATTTGTGATTAAAGAAAATAATAGGGAGCAGAAAAATGTGTTCCAGACGGTTTCAGTCACTTTCACAGTCCACAAATTAGCACATATAGCACAGAATATTTTGTTATACATTCTAGTTAACTCAAACCATTTTGTGAATTTAGTAGTTAGCACAATGATATGGTGTTGTTAACAGGATGTACAATGGTGGGGATTCAGGCTACAGGATATTTTTCAGGCCCATTTCTGAATAAAGGAAAAGGAAAAGGAAAGGGAAAGGGTGGTGACAGTACAGAATGAAAATAATTGTGCTGTATGTCATGTGAGAGCAGTATTTAACACATCTTGAAAAATTATTCGAACTTCGATTCGAATTCGCGAATATTTACAATATTCGCTTCGAATTCGATTCGAACTGAAAAAGTCCACTTCGCACAGGCCTAATATTTAGTAAACTCAACCTTATCAAGACAGCGCACAGGTCATGTCTTGAATCGCCAATGCTAAATGCTTTGTTGCATATCTCTTCTAGGAAGAATATGGCAGAATTCCAGCCAACAGAAGAAATGAGGAATAGGACAAAACATCTGAAAAAGTAATATTTAAATACTGCCAGTGGTGAAGTGTAGGCTATGTGTGTGTGTGTAAATACTTGTATAAAGTGTTAAAAATTTAATTGTTTTGATTGAAGTATAGTTACGTACATTATGATCGAGTAATTTTCATAAAAATTGCATATTTTTTTGTATTTTTTAATGTACAGGATTTTACAGGATATTTTATATTCAAAACAAGGATATTACAGGATATTTCACATTTCAATCAAGGATATTGTTTTCAAAGTGGTGGCAGCCCTGATCTAAAGTAAGCAAATGTAAACAAAATGCAGCAAAATACTCCTGGCGAACAAAACTTGCAACTCATCAATTTGTAAATTACACATGTGTTATTTATGATAAGAATTTCGCACCATTGTAAAATATAGGAAAATTTGCTACATGCAGGACAATGTTTTTATATTAAATATATGAATTTTTCTTGCAATATTTGAAATGCCTGCATATAGGTTGGATGTGCATACTTTTATTAATGAAAAATTTCCAAACTATATTTGAGACATTACGGCACTACCAACAACACCTGTGATATTTTTTGTTCACTGTTGTTATTAATACACATCATATAAGTACCGTATAAACTCACGTACCACCCGCACCTTTTTAAAAAAATCAGGTTCAAAAAAGTAGGGGTGTTGCATGGGTCTTGAACCTTTTTTGCACTGACATGGTCGGGGGTATTGTAAATGAGACGTACGAGTTTATTGGGCGCCACCGTGTCAAGGGGCACGGACCCGGCGGAGACTCTCGCCTCAGGGCGTGACGTCGCCCGTGTGAGGACGTGACTCGACCCCCTTGCTGCAGTTCTCGGCGACACCTGAACCTGGCCCGATCTCAGCGCCGGGCACGCTCTGATGATTAGATGGGTGGGTTCTTAGGGCGTCCCACACGCCAGACGTCGAGGAGGCAAACACGTGATCCGGCACTCAGACAACACGCACGTGGTAGCACTGAGCTGACTGTCACGGGCGCGCGCGCACAGATTGTCCACACGTTTAGTTACGAATTCAACTCTACAAGGTAACTCATACTCACATAAACACTCAGCGGTACGTCCGGTTTACGTCGAGTGCAGCTCCCTCTCACCGCGATGATGAAGAAGAACTGCCGGGAAAAACATGGCCGCCGGGTAGCCTCAACAAAAGCCTCTCGCGCCATCTTTTCCAGGTCCGTGGCACTCTATCCCCCCACTACACACGCGGCGGGAGGTTTGAATGCCGTGGCTGGAGGGGAAGGTGGGAGGGTACTGGCGTATCGGGCTCGGAGGCTTGGACGATGTCAGCACGGTGACAAAATAACGCTGGCGCGACTGGAGGTTGCTGCGATAGGCAAGAGGGGTAGGGGAAAAGGATAGGAAGGAAGCGGCAGACAGTCAAGGTCACATTCCTCACAGCGTTGTCACTGCAGCTTCGCTGGTTACAAACGCGCGCTCCCACGCACTGTCCTATCCTCATTTGCAAAGTACCCAGTGGTTTTACACGTGTGTTGGCTGCAAGTATTGTAATGAATCGTAAAAAGTTGCATTCTTTCACAGTTGTGGAAAAATTAAAAATAATCAGTGAAGCGGAAGAAATCGGTAACCGTGCTGCTGGACGAAAATATGATGTCGACGAATCATGTGTGAGGGTTGGAGGAAAAGTAAAGACAAACTGCTTTCGGCTAGTGGCGATAGACGTGCGTTCCGTGGTGCGGTAGCAAAGTCTCCGGAGATAGAGGAAAAACTCTACGACTACATACAGGACAGATGGCAATTCGGGTACGCTGTAAGCACGGAAATGTGTTCGCTTAAGGCGCTGCAAATTGCTAGTGAACTTGGCGTGGGTGAAGGCTTTAAAGCAAGTAGTAACTGGATGCGCAGGTTCATGGTAAGAAAGGGTTTGTCCATGAGGCAGCGTACTACAATCTGCCAGCGTTTAACGAAAAGCTACGATGAGAAATTAATAGCATTTCAGAGGCATGTGTTAAAGCTGCGGAAGCAACACAATTATTTGTTTTAACATATTGGAAATGCTGACCAAACACCTGTGTACTTTGAAATGCCTGCAGATACAACAGTTGAAACAAGCGGTGTAAAAACAGTGAGCATCTTAACTGGAGGCTGTGAAAAAATGTGGTGCGCTGTAATGTTGACAGTCTTTTCTGACGGAAAAAAACTACCGCCGTATGTGATTTTTAAAAGGAAATTGCTCCCAAAAAATGAAATATTCCCTAATGGTATTATTGTGAGGGCTCAAGAGAAGGGATGGATGGACCATGCAATGGTTGTGGACTGGATTAAATGTGTGTGGGAACGACGACCCAGTGCTTTGTTGAAATTACGAAGCATGCTGGTGTTGGACAGCGTTCGCGGTCATTTAACTGAAGAAACTAAGAATCGTCTGAAAGATGGGCGAACAAATCAGGTCGTAATACCTGGAGGATTAACTTCAGTTTTGCAGCCCCTTGACGTCTGTATCCATAGGCCGTTTAAAACGCATATGAAGCGGCAATACTCCGAGTGGATAGCGAGCGAAAACCACGAAATGACACCGACCGGGAGAATAAGGCGACCAAGCTTGTATCTTGTGTGTCAGTGGATTCTCAATGCCTGGTCTGCGATCCCAGAAACATTAGTCATAAAGAGTTTTAAAAAGTGCTGCATTTCAAATGCGCTCGACGGCACGGAAGACGATTGCTTGAGCTCCGATGATGAGTGTTCCGACACTGGCAGCACTGTGGACAAAAGCTGTGAGGAAGTTAAGTCCGTTCTTGGCTGAAGGCTGTGACATCATGTTATTCTTTTGTTAATTTTATTGTCTGTGTGATTTTGTACGTCACTTTTATTTAAGCCTAAATAAATGCCGTATTTGTGTTAACCTAATTTATATTTTTATGTAGAATATGCCACATTTAAGCAGAAGGTTTTTAATTATGCATGTAATAAAAATAGTTTTTATTATGCGTGGCTAGGACTCGCGTGCTTTATCGTTTATTTGTTTGAACGAGGTCATTGACCAGCGCACGATAATGGACGCGGGAGATTGTAACTGTAAACATCTGGGAGCTGGGCAAGGTCACACGCACGCACGGTGTGTTGTTATCGATCGCGCGAGCCGATGCCACGTTCTACTCGCGCGATGTTGCCACATTGCAGTTGCCTGCCTTCTGTACACTTTTAACACAAATTCCGAGGTTGTAATAAGTAGCATAGTACTTTTTTGGTAATTCTTTACGATTTGTTACTGTTTGAAAGGAAAAGAAATCACGACTCAATTTTTTTTTTCCATGCAGATTTGCAATAAAAACCTTTTTTCCCACCATGGCATTCTAAAAATAAGGGTGTGGGTCTTACCCGGGGGCGGGTGGTACGTGGGTTTATACGGTATTTCAATTAAATTTTTACCAAAGACATTAAAGTTTTTTAAAAATTTAGAATACATAATTAACAAAAATTATTATTTTTACCAAAAATATTGAGCATCAGAAGTATAAAAGATCTCAAACTGTATCTAGTATCCAGTATCGAAAGGATGGTACCACCCAAACACTAATTGGAAGGACAGTCGCTACTGGTGATAATAGGACAACTAACGGCCACCTTACATGTATGTTCTGCCCAGCATCCTGGTGGTGAGTTCCTTGACCAGCGACATCACGTACTGCCCTGGCAGCCTGGAAACGGTGTTCCTGATGAGTCGCTCATCACTTGTGAACAACACATTTTGCATCATCTTCTTGTCTTTGCTGTTCAAACCCTGCGACAAATTACAACCTTTAGTGGTACTCCAATAACTAGTGGGGAAAAATAAAATAGTATATAAAAAAAAGCACATTAAGTAACAACTTTAATGCTAAGCCTATTCTGTTCTGTCCACGAAAGCAGTTTCTATAATAGGACGAGATGATTTTACACTACATGCAATACCGAAGAAACAATTCTGAGTAAAAAAAAAAGGTACAATGTATTATTTTTTCTCTCTGTGGCAAGAATATTCAGTATGACAAGAAAAACACAGAGAACATATACCAGTTCTTGCTTGACTGTCAGGCAACTGTATGTTTACATAATAATACTCTCCAAAATGAAATATAATTAACCCAAAAAACTTATTAATCATAAATTAATAAATTACATAATTAATTATAAATTACTAACAATAACAAACTAGGTTACAATTTAATGGCTGAAATCCTACTTGTATGGATTGCAGCACTGATCTACTTTACTCAGCCACTTTTGCTACCATTGCTAGCTAGCAATATTCAAAGGGAAGGAAAATTAAAAACTTCCAGTGATGCAGCGCAACTGATGTCATACCTGCACCAACAGCTGCGTCATGCTGTCTGGCTTTGGCACGCCAGTGGTCTTGTCCAGCTTGCTAACAGTCAGGTTATTCAGCCTTTCTTCCAAGGGCACCTCCAATGCCGTGCGACTCCTCTTGGGGGCATTACTGGGCCCCGCTGATGTCACAAACTCTACATCATCACCCACAATTGGCACCATCACCTGTGACGGAACACACGACAAGTGAACAAAGATTCCGGTATCTTTTTTTATTAAAAAAAAAACACTCTCACACTATTTAACACACACTATGGTGAGCTGCTAAACAGCATAAGCATAATACAGTTTTGAACCGTATGGTCTTAGAAAGCTAATTTTTTTAATGCATATCTAAAAACTAGGTACTTTTGTGACATCAGTTTGAGCTTCACCTTGGATACATCACTTTGTTTGCTGGCTGATTTCCTTCTAGAGGTTTGTCTCACCAAGCGAACAACCTTGTCACTGTGACTTGCAGGCTGAAACAAACACCATTATATTTTTTTTAAAATAATAATAAAAAAAATTGACAGTGCTCAAAACTAATTCAAAGTATAAAAACACATTTTAAGAATATATACATAAATATACACACATATACACACATATACGCTTCGTAAAAACGTATGAAACGGGAAATTAATGATTTTATAAGTGTATGTTCTGGGAAAGTAAACCATTGTAAATATAGTACTTTCGGCGGGACCAAAATTAATCGGTGTATGACATGGGAAAATGTATGAAACGGGAACGTATCATCGAGGTTCTACTGTACTAAAAATACGTACCTTCATTTCATATTTTAAAGTTTATTATAATACCAGTACTGTAAAATAATTGAAATATGAAATTTTGCAAAGGTATAGATGTTTTTAATACAGGATCATTATCAAGCACTTTACATACAGACTACAGCACTGAAAGAATTTTTTCTATTAGTATCTTAGTATATCCATTTATCTTAAATTATGTCAGTATTGATAAAATAAAATTTTTCTCAGAAATATATGTGGTTATATTAATATTTTCCACTCGCATCTCCACAAAGACTATTAAATATTTTATAATAAGAGAGAGCATTTTTTTACTTACAATTTTCTCGAAGGTCAGTAGAGCAGGGCTGCCATAGACAATCAGAATTTCCTGACTGTTGGAGATATTGGCTGCAATGATTGGCACTGACTGCACTGTCTCCTTCTGCTTCTTATCTTCGACTGACACAGTGACTGTGCACTCGGGCTTCAGTGGCTTTAAGCGCTTCCTGGATAATACAAGCTACTCAACACTTTCTGACAGCTCACGGCTACAGTGCAGTACAGTAGAACCCCGATATTGCGAACACGGATTTAACGTAAAGGTTTTCAGGAACCATCAAAAAACACCAATTTATTAAAATAATAATATAGATTTCCAAAAAAAGAAAGTAAATTGTAACGGAAACTTATTAAAAAATACACTCTGTGGTGTCAGTAATAGAATGGAGGTACTATATATTAATATGTGCCTTTGCATCATCTGTCCAATCACAAAAAAAAAAAAAATTGTTCAAATTGCTTAAAAACTCCGGGCGCTGTAACTGAATTGCGTAGGTGCGTGCCATTGCGCGCGCCTGGATAGATAGACTGTCCGCGAACCGCGACACATGACGTCATGAAGAGTTTCTTTGTCCGCATCCCCCTCCCCCTTCCATGCCCCTGGCTTGACTCACCACGTTATCTTCCAATCACGCCCGCATAGTAACAGTGCTAATCACACGTTTCCAAATATTCCTTTTCCCATCCTCCAGGTTTTTTCAACTTGTAACCACGTCACACCAATACGCCATTATAATTATTCTCAGTAAGAGCTTTGTGCGCGGTGTTTAGTTTTTGGAATACATTTTTTATAAGTGCTGTTCGGACTTCGATGTTTTGGAGTAGATAATCACAGCGACAGACCGACAGGATGCGCTCCCACCCTTGCCGTCAGCGATGTTTATTTTGACAGCTCAAGCAATTATCTTTCCCACGTCCATTCGCAGCATAAAAAAAAAAAAAAAAAACACGTTGGAATGCAGATGGAAAAGTAACTATGCATTAAAATAAATATATTTACGGCCCTGCTAAATTTTTCTATTCAATAAAATTCGAGGTATAAGTGATTTTTCAGCAGAAACTGCTGTGTGACTAATAAACAAATTGTATCATAATAACTTAAACTTATAAAGTATTTATTAACGGCGAAGGACAGTCGTATAAGCCCATCAAAATATTTATTTTACAGAGAATAAACTATACAACCTGGCTTTTGCCGCACTCGGTGTGGGAGGGGAGCAGGATGCTGACAGTTTCTCACGCAGAAGTTTGTAATAAGGGAGGGAATGTGTTGAAATGTTAGTTGATAAAGGAAGGGGGGGGGGGGGGGGTGTTTTTACATGGTTTGTAGCTCTGGGAGGGATGAGCCTTGAAGAATTAGCAGGGGATGGGAGAGGTAAGCGTCACGTCATATGACGTCAAGCCACCGCTACCGCCAGTCTGGCCGGACGAGTTTCTTACGCACTCGCAGAAGCTACCACAGCGGCTTTTCGTGCGTGCGGGCAAGTAAGATAACATGGCAGCTGAGACGGCTTTTCGTGCGATAGTGGAAACGCTTAGCTCAGCTAGACACTGCCGCGTGCATCGGCGGGATTCTACTGTACATAGGGTTACCAGACATCCGGCAAAAGGAGGACATGTCCTCCTTTTTATGTATTTTTTTGCTTCCGGCCGGATTTTCCTTAATGCTCCAAAATGTCCGGCATTTTTATAAAGTGAGATAATTCCTGCAGTTACACTCTGAGTAAAGCGCGCGGTGCGCGCAAATGCGCTGTCGCAGTCACCCCACTAGTAAGTAGTTCTATGACAGCTTGACAGAAGCACGTGTTTTTAATATGCTGTATGTGCGTGGTTTGTTTGATTCTTTATACTGAAACTGTATTAAATGCCAAAACATTGTAAAATATCGTACTCCATTGTAATTAATTCATGGCTTTTTAAGAAAATATGTTGTCCTCCTTTTTAGTGAAATGTCCTCCTTTTGCGAGCTGAATGTCCTCCTTTTTTATTATCAGTGTCTGGTAACCCTAACTGTACATGACTTTATTTACTGTTTTTGGATATCGGCTTTGTTACGTTTTTTTGACGATTCGTTTATGTTACTGGTATTAGAACTGGACAAAACTGGGACACGGGCGGTGGAGCTTTTATTTTTTTTCCGCTAAGCTCGCGTCTATTGGCTGGCTGCTGATGTGGAAGTTCACGAGTCTGGGCGGAGCGTTGAGTGAGTTATACAGCGCATGCGCAGCTAAGCGAACAGAGAGAGCCAGCCGGCGGCTACGCCGCGCCGTAACAACAGCTGACTGAGTAATTAATTACCTTTCTCCGCGTACGGCGCGCTATTTCCATCAATTTGCGGCCATTTTTTTTTAAATTTTTTACTGTGACGCAATGTGTATGTAGTTCGTATTTGTTATAAACGCTGCAGGTTGCGACTGTATTTTAATAAACTTTAACGTATTTCTTACACTTTTTATATATTTTTTTGCCTAATTTTTCACTGTTTCTGAAAATCTGTACATACGACTGAGGTGTACGTAAGAACCGGGGGCCGCACGAGCGAGATCAAAAACGTTTAAGATGGAAAGTTGACAAAGTCTGAGATAGTACGGCAACACAAGATATCGGCGTCGACCCTGTCTACGATATGGAAACGTAGGGACGCGATTATGAGTGCGGGGGTCATTGAAAATCGGTAAATCGGATTTAACGAAACATCAATTTAGAGTAAACATTTTCGGTAACCATAGCACTTCGTTAAATCGGGGTTCTACTGTACAATAATACCCATATAAATCAGTTAAATGTTTTGACCAGATAAAAAAAAAACTCCCACTGGAATCAGCACGAAAATAATTTAAAGTTTACAAATACAAAAAATTTATACAATTAAAAAAAAAGTTCTTACCTAGAATACTTTTATCTTAGAAACAAAAATATTAACCACACAACATGGATTGTGAATTTAATAATGACCAAAAATGGTCTTTGCTGAATTTTTTGTACCTTTAATCGTTTTAATTTTATTGGCAAATCTCCAATGTCTATAAGTTTACACATAATAAATATATTCCTTTACACAAACATGTACTGTCTTAAGGTTAGTAAGGATTTGGGTGCATGGATTGTATAACGTTATTCAACCCTTGAAATCTTCAGCGAAGCAGTTAAGCATGAATACAATAAATAAAAAAAAAAGGCACATGGTTTAGCACTGGTTGAGAACGGACAACAGTAATGCATGAACGAGGGAGTGACTCACCCATTCAACTGGTGCCTGAACATGTGCAGCGTCCCTGTGTTGGTGACAGCAGCCAAGACGCTCGACTGCTCTCCTTCCCCGAACACCACGGACACACTCCTCGCTGCATCCTCCGTCGCAAACGTCGCAACACAGTCCTTCCCCTGATTCAGAGACCTGTCGGGAACCCACGAACATCTACACTGACCGGGCAATAATCATGCTAATGCGTAGATGGAGTACAACCAGGGTTGGCTGATTTAAACCACAATGGTTTAAAAAAACAGTTTATACCATGGTTTAAACAAAGTTGTTTTTATAATGAAGTGGTCGGTGCGCGTCATTTGAACTTCGCGCCGTGCGGCGGGCTTCGGCGCTCCTTCCCTTCCTACTTCCCCCCCCCCCCCCCCCCCCTCTCTGCGTCCAGTGCTGTGTCTGACCTCCCCTCTTGAGGTGTCCGCGCATGCGCGTGGCGCCCTCTTTCTTACTTAAAACTAGATGTATTGCCTTGAAGGTTCTTCTTGTTCGTTAGCACTTAGTCGGTGCTGGTCATCTGTTGCTGAATTAAGCATGTAGTCAGATAATTGCTTTAGAGAGAGAGTGTGACAGCGGGGAGAATGCACGTAAGTGTTTGTAAGGTGGTGACCCTTACAGTTATGTAATTGGTAATTGGTAATTGCTATTCTCTAAATTCTTATTTCGGCCGTCACCAACTAAATTCTATTTGGCATTTATTTTTATCTTGCTCGTTTTTGTATTAATTGCTCTCTATATCACGTGTAGTTTGTTTGACGTTTCTCCCCGTCATGTCGTCACTCTTCGTTAGGACTTGTTTTTACGTAATGTATTTAATGTATTCATTTGTGAGTTTTCTTTTGATATCATGCTTTATCATGCTTACTAAGCTTTAAACCGCCTAGTGTAGGTCAGGCCGCGGTCGCCTGCATGTTCATTTAACGTTTTTTGTATTCTCTAATGAGGCATTTGTCTGTGTAAACGACATTCATTGTCCCTGTGTGTAAGCGTTAAATTAATTGTAAAATTTCTATCTATCAAGTATCTATCAAGTTTCTATCATGTATTCTATCAAGTATTTAATCCTAAAGAAAATATAGATATGCGTTCACGTATTTTGCCGTGGCATGTGTACTAGCACTATCAGTATTAAGCAAGTATTAATTATATGTGAAAGAATGATGTATTTGTATGATGAACCACGTGAGGCCTTTGCCCATGATTAAACGAAATGTGTTAATTTCACTACTTGCTAATTTAACCTTTGCATCCATTCTAGGCTTTAATTTATTAGATTACCCTCTTGAACACTGTTTACTCAGCTTAACTTATTTTATTATTTTTAAGGATTGTGTTACTCGCAGTTGAAGGTTCACGTGAATGTACTTCACCTGTTGACACTTTCCTATGAAGCTCATGGAAGCCTTCAATAAAAACCAAAAGGGTATTTTTAAATAGAATATCTTAATTTTTTTTTAAAACAAAAAGTATAATTACAATCTAATAACAATTAAAGTTTGGTAATTAATGTTCGTTGTGATTTACTGGAACAAAACATTACAAACTAATATAACTATCAACTTCATTTAATACCTAAAACTTTATCTGAATAAGTTGTAAATCATACCCAGCTAAATACATACTCCTCTAAAATTAAAAATATCAAATATGTAGTTAATTCATATTTAGTGGGAAATCCCTGACTGTACTGTAAATGCCCTTTCTGTGGGAAACACCTATATATTTTACGGAAGGTTTAAGACCCAGTCAGATGTTCAGATTTACTGGACTGGTTCAACATGAGTGGCAGAAAGTGGGATGTTGTTTAGCTTTCATTTGAACATGCTGAGAACCAAAATAACTAATGAAATAAAAAAACTGGTTCAAACCTTAAAAAAAAGTTTATTTTTTTTAAAAAAACTGTTTTTTTTCCTAACCCTGGGAACAACAGAGACTACATTTCAAAAATGCTGAAGGAGCAAAAAAAGAAAAGAAAAAGCAGTGGTAGTGTAAGGTAGGAAAAAAAAAAAAAACAAGCAGGTTAAGGAGTTCAATTTGTATACAGTAGATCCTCATTTTTATGTACCCGCGATATACGAATTCCCGCGATTCACGTAATTTTTACATGCACTGTCAATTTCCCTATAATGCATTCTTTTCCCGCCTAGTGCAAAAGCATTTCCCACTGTTTACATAGAATTAGTGCTGTATTTCGTGGCAAACCATCGGAAAATTTAGAGAAAACAATAAATTCTCAAAATAAATAGCGTGAAGTTTAATTATTAAGCGTTACTGCATGAGTGTATGGTCACCACATTTTCGTTCGCCATTGTAAACAACTTACTTTTTTTTTTGTACCACGTGCTATTTGTACACCATACGGCCATGAACCAAACGTATGGTGACATAAACATGAAAATTAATAAGTACTTTTCTTAGCGTTCCCCTTTAATCTTAAATGATTTATGCATGAAAATAAAGGTGAAAACTCACATTTTAAATACACAAAAGAGTGGATTACTGTTCCATTATTAAAATACGTTTAAAGCAATGTACGAGTTTCCTATAAATATGGCATCTTCGTGCATATTCGGCGATGTTCATTTTAACACATTAGAAACATCATGAAAAGTCAAATGGCTCTAATGAATATTCAAACAATGCAATGGCAATTTAACTTCTATTCCTCAACGTAAACAATTATATTGATGGCGGTAGCTATCGTTTTATAGTATTATTTCTCAAAAAATCTGAAATTAATAAAACTTTAACACGTAATTAAATACAAAGTTCAAAAATCAATTGTGTTACAAATGTTCAGCACCAAGTGGCTATATCAAGATGCTTCAACATTCTCATCTCTTACACATGAACAGCAAATTTCATGTTTAACTTTCGGCAATAATGAAGAATGGCGATATTGGATTGTATTTATAATTTTAATTATGTGAGATAGTGAAGTTCTAGTTAATATATAAAAACGTAACCGTCTCTGACATATTATTTAGTGTGGTATATATTTTCTTATTGTTTCCGATATAGTGAGATGATAAAAAAATTTGAACATTTCCCTCATTTTGCGTTTTCCCGGTTTTTACATATTTTTTTCCTGGTCCCTTGAAATAAGTAAAAATGAGGTGCTACTGTACTTATACGCTGCATGCTCAATTGTGACTAATAACCACTACTACAAAAGTTTATCCTCAATAAGAATTGTCGGTGAAATTGTTATTACATGCATAACTATTAAAAACAGGGATGGGACTTTCAATTCTTTGATAAATCAATACCCAAACTCCAGTTGTAAAGTGTTGCATTTTACATAGTGAGGATAAAGCTGCAGCTTCTGTATGTACTGTAGGGTTCTGGGGTCCAATTCCCAAAAACCTAATGGATGAGAGTGCAATGTAAGTTAATATTATCATCTTATATGTTTAAGGAGTTTTAACTAAAATTATATAACCTGCCTTCAGGCAAACAGTAGAGACAGAAGCTTATTTGTTTTATGAAACAATTGTTTTCAAATGTTTGAATTGATCAACTGTTAGTTATTATCAATAACTTCAAGTAGAAACAAAAATTGTCAACACACACTTCTACTGTAGCATGTCTCATCCTGTGTGAATTTTATTGGTCATTTACTCTCTCTTTCTAATGCACAATTCCTGTTATTAGCACTGCCCTTGTTTCAGTGTGCTCTGTTATTTATTTTTATTTATTTGATTTGTTACATGCCACACCAACAGCACAAGGCTCCAACGGAGGGCACAACATGTAAGACATGTACAAAAAACAAATACAGTAACAGAACAAAAATAAGAACAAAACAATAAATTATAAGAACAACAAATAGTAGGACAAAAACAAAGACAAGACAACATAACATACAAATATCCATATGAGTGCTTAACTTCTGAAAAGTACTTAAAATAACAAAAATGTTTCATGAGAGTAATAAATGTATAAGTACAGAAAATATTATATTATGTGGATAAATACAGTTGGTATCCTTAGATTAATACATCTGGTATTAAATAATTTAGGTAATAACATTAGAGCATAAAGATAATTAATCTTTGGATGCCGAAAGAATAATTTTTTTAACAAGTTTTTTCTCTCTGGTAGGTTGTAAGTGATTAACATACATATTAAAATTGTTAACAAGTCTATATATAATATCATTTGTATTTAAAAGTGTGCACAAAAAAGGTGGGTTACGGCTATTAAAAGAAGGAATTTTAATGCCAGTAACATCAAATATATGAGGACATATAAGATTACCATAATAACAATGGAAGACAAAAATGGCATCTAAGATCTTTCTTCTAGTTGATAATGAACCAAGGAGGGAATTTAAATCTATGTTATTGATGGTATTTAATTTTTTGTTAATATAGTCAGATACTTTAGATTGAATCCTGTCAAGCTTTTCAATATCAGTGTTATTGATGCTATTCCATATAATAGAACCATATTCAAGTTTTGATCTTATTAGAGCTGTATAGAGGGAGAGAATAGAGTCAATATTGGAGGTGTTAAAGGTGATAAATTTAATTAGACCAAGTATTTTGTTAGATACCGAGATAATGTTTTCAATGTGAAGATGAAAAAATAGTTTTTGATCCAGTAAAATTCCTAGGTCTTTGACATGTTGAGATTTTTTAATAGGTGAGTTATCAAGTTTGTATTCATATTGCAATGGGTAGGTTTTTCTAGAGAAGGTAATGATAGCAGTTTTTTCCATGTTTAGATTGACCAAATTATTTGTGCACCAATTTGCAATTTCTGTAATATCACATTGTAGTAGATAGCTGTCATGATATGAAGAGATTTTTCTACATATCTTTAAGTCATCGGCAAAAAGAGTGCCAACTGAGTTCTGTAATCCAGATGTTATATCATCAATGTAGATATTGAAAAGTAAAGGAGATAGTGTGCCACCTTGCGGGACGCCAGAAGGAGTTGGGTGGAGATCTGAACTTATATTCTGTACTGAAACATAAAATTTTCTGTTATTTAAATAGCTTGTTAACCATGATAAATATTTATCACTTAGCCCAATTTTGGAACATTTGCTTAGTAGTATTTGATGATTAACAGTGTCGAAAGCTTTAGCTAAATCAAAGTAACAAACATCTACTTGACCACGTGTGATGACTTCTGAATAAATAGGATTAAGAAAGGAGACTAAGTTTGTCATGGTTGTTTTACCTGTTCTGAACCCATGCTGTGAATCAGACAATCTATTATTTACGTTAAACGCTAAGTGTTTAAATATTATTTTGTCAGAAATTTTGGCAAATCCATTTAACAGGGATATAGGCCTATAATTTGAAACAATAGAAGTTTTGCCCTTTTTGTGTACAGGAATAACCTTGGCAATTTTCCATTTATCAGGGTAGATGCTATTTAGAATACTGAAATTATATATATGCTGTAAGAGAGGAGCAAGGATTAAGGAGCAACCTTTGATGATAAAATTTGGTATGTTATCAGGTCCTGTGGACAATGTAGATTTTAAGGTTTTTATACTCCATAGGACTAAACTAATCGAGATATTAGACATTGGAATATTGTATGAACAACAAGGAGATATGTTTTGGTTATTTGTGTTATTTGTAGTAACATAGACACTTGAAAAATATTCAGCAAAGGAATTTGCAATTAAATAATTATTATCCGTAATTGAGTTATTAATTTTAATTGAGGGATGCTGACTATAACCCTTTCTCATTATTTTAACATAATTCCAAAATTTTTAGGGTTTTGCTTAATTTTATTGTTAATATTACAAAGCCAGTTTGTTTTATCCCTACACATAAGTGATTTAGTTTCCTTACGGTAATCTGAGAATAATAAATAGTAAAAAGGATTCAGATTTCGTTTATATAATTTATGATAGTGCGATTTCTTCTTAAGAGATTTTATTAGTTGGTTGGAATACCATAGGGGATATTTTTTAGCCTTTTTAATAGTAGTAGGTACAAATAAATCTATAAGATCATTTATTGTACACGTTAAGTAGTCAACCATGCTATTTATATTTTTAGAATTGTATAAAATTGACCAGTCATGGTCCCTAAGAGCAATAAAAAGGCCGAGATAGTCACCAATCTTATAGTTTTTATATGAAGACGATGTATTATCGTTTATTGACATATCAAATTGGAAGTTTATCTCTAATGCAGGATGAAAGCTATCTTCTTTAACTAGTGGTTCCAGAGCTTTGCTAACCAGACATGATTCAATATTAGTGAGACATAGGTCCAAGAGTTGGGCCGAAGGTTGAGTTTGATTAAGCTGAATTAAACCTCTTGCTGATACAAAGTTGATTAATGATCTGGCTTTCGACTTAATATTTGAATGAACTATATTTTGGGTATGTAATTGAGGCCAGTCAATGCCTGGAACATTAAAATCACCAATTATTAATAAAGAGACATCAGAATTCACAAACTTATCTTCAAGGGCTTCAAAGTATGAAGTGTAAGCTGAAGGAGTTGTTTGAGGGGGAATATAGATATTCCCAATGATTAAAGGTTTATCATGTGTTTTTATATTTATCCAGACAGCTTCTATTCCTGGATAGTCATATTCATGCGTAGATGTTACATTTTTGAATTTATGTTTATTAACAGCAGTCAGGACACCACCACCTCTACTCTTCAAAGTTAATACAGGATCCCTATCAGATCTGTAAATAAGGTAATTATTGTTGAAATAATGAGAATTCAGACTATTATCGGTGAACCAAGTTTCAGTTAGACATACTAAATCATTATCACTACGCGAGATGTTTTCAAAAAATTCAATTGCTTTGGTTCTCAAGCCTCTTACATTCTGATAAAATAAAATAAACTCCTCATTTTTAAGTTTCACACTGAACTAGTGAGAAGCCCCTCCAGGCGCTAAGGCAGAAGTAGGAGCAGATGTAGGCTTAGAAATAGCAGTAGAATTAGTTGCGATGTTGCAGGTAGAGGTGTTTAGTTCCTCGGTAGTGGATGAGTTGCTCAAGATTTGTTCTGGGTGTAATTTACCATAGAAGGGGCTTATTAGGCAGCCGCTGGGCCAAAACACAATGTTATTAATTCGACTGAAGTCCTCTTCTAAAACCTGAACATGGAAGGAGGCATATGAATTGAATTTAGTTTTCATCTTTGTTACTTTAATATGATCTAAGTTCAGTTCACTTGAAATGTATTCTACAATTTCTTGTTCATTTACACTTGGGTCGAAACGAGTCACAAAAAGAGCTTTCATTCTTTTGGGTGCTGGTTTGGGTAACATTTTAAGTGTGGAAATGTTACGAATCCCAATTTTCATAGGAGTTTTCTTCATTTCCGTTGAACGTTTAATGTCACTGGTATCTCTTGTGTTGGACTTGCGCCTGTGTTCCACTAACGTGAATGGTGTACTGTCGGCACGTTCTTTGTCATCGTGTCTCATGACGCATCGGGATTCCTGCTGACTGGTAAGTAGTCACGCGGCTGGCTGCGGTTTACCGTGTCCCGTTGAGAAATTACGCGTTCCGCTGTCTTGTGAGTGGAAGAATTCTTAATTACTTGACTATAAGTTGCATTATGGTCTTTACCTGATGATAAATGTTCCTTTATTTGTATCATTTCTTGCTTAATTTTGACAGTTTCTTCTCTGGAATCAAGGAGTAGCGTTTTTAACACGAGGTTCTCACTTTTTAGTTCATCAACTTTGACACTTAGAGAGTTCACTAGATTATATAGAGCTTCCATATTTATTTGATCCGACTTTAATGGTTCGATACGCAGCTCGTACATAGGTTTATCACATGATCCCGTCGCATTAGTAGGAGTTTTTTTCGTGGGTGATCGAAACATACTCGGATGAGTTAGATCGTGATTAGAAGTACACGCATCATTTAGGGTTGAGGGGAACCCCAAGAAGTCAGACTGATTAAGTAGCGAATCATTAATACTGATTTTGTCACAAAACAACAGATATACACGGAGCGCGATCGCACACACACGACCGTCCGCTTTGAACACACGGCGGCTATCATAGCAATAAGATTAAATGGTGGATTGTGATAAAAAAAAAACCACAAAGCAACATAGCACTGAACCGATGCAGTGATACAGAGCTGCTGAAATTACATCATCACTGGTTTGTTTTTGTTTTGCTGAGACCATCGCTAGATACACAAAACAACAACTTTTATATGCTTTTGTGTGTTATACATTATTCAGTACGTATTCAAGACATTGCCAATATACGTTTTCAATAATGAACTTCTATTTTGAATTTTTAAAAACCGTTTTGAAACGGCAGTTTGTGATTGGCCGGAGTTTCTCAGTGGTGCGGCTGTTTCAAACCTTTGTGGTATGAGGCGCTCGGCGCTGAGGATTCTGGGAAAAAGGTTTTGGGGTCCAGCTTGTGAATGCTGGGTTTCTCCGTTGGGACTTGCCCCAGAGAAACAAATGTGTAAAATCTGTGTGCGAGCAATCGGGCATAAATTAAACGTTCACAACATGTATGCACCATGTGGCCAACTTGATTCACAAGATTTGTGATGTGAATCACCGCCGATGTGGTATTTTGGCGTAAATAATAGTATGACCTTGTCAATGATACTAAGGTACACTGTTGACCCATAGTAACTGCCACCACTCATGATAACATTTATATATTTAATCCCAGAGTGACCTAGAAGTAAAATAACGCATATTCTAAAAAGGTTTTATTAAAAATACAATAACAACCACATCCAGTAGTCTAATGAGGATTTTATTTTGCTTTCGACCTGAATAGCCGGCAAATCAAAATAAATCTATATTGTTAATTGTGAACATTGAATGAAATTTTGCTGAATCGCGTGCATTATATCTGACATCGCTAGATTAGGAAATTTTCTTACATTTTATCGAACAAAGTGTTGAAATGGTCTTTAGTTTATCTGTGAATTAATAACTTGGTGTTTCGTTAAAATATAGTAAAATCTATTTGTGTCTTGCAAATGTAATTAGTTCAATACAGTCAGATATTTTTTTGTTTATGTATTATTCACTTGGACAAGTTATATTTTCTTTTGTGTTTTGTTTATTCACCACTCTATAACCACAGAGAATCTTTCAAGCCAGTATTTATCACTTCTATTTAGTTATTGAGAGTGTATATGCAATAGCAATATATTTAATAATAATAATACATATCCACACAATTGAAAGTATACATGCATGCACACACAAACACACATACACAAATAACACAGTACCAAAATGTAACAAACAACATGAATTCAATCAGCAATTTGACAAATTTTACTCAATTTACAAAAAACTATCATCTATCATAGTAAATTCATTGAATTAAATTTATTTAGCATGAATTTTGTACCAAAATGTATGAACTAAATGAAGTGAAAAAAAATTAAAGAGTTCCTCTGGGATTTTACATGTCAAACCACATACAGCAAAACCCCTTATTTGCACTTTCCATGGGGACAAAGTAAAAAAGAGTAAAAAGCGGGAAAGTGTAAATAAAGGGAAAAGTAAGAAATACGTTAAAGTTAATTAAAATACAGTCGCATCCTGCAGCGTTCATAACAAATACGGGCTACATTACATATACACATTGCACCACAGTAAAAAAATTAAAAAAAAAAAGGGCCGCAAATTGGAAATTTACCGTCAATAGTGCGCCGTGCGCGGAGAAAGGTCATTGTACTCAATCAGCTGTTGTTATGGCGTGGCGTAGCCGCCGGCTGGCTCTCTCTGTTCTCTGAGCTGCGCATGCGCAGTATAACTCAACGCTCCGCCCAGACTCATGACCTTCCATCAGCAGCCAGCCAATAGATGTGAGCTTAGCGGAAAAAAATATAAGCTTCACCTCCCGTGTACCAGTTTTGTCCAGTTCTAATACCAGTTTATTGGTATACGCACCACTTTTCTCGCTGCCATGACATGTTCAAGTTTACGTTCATCTTGATGTCTTGATACCAATAATTAATTATTTAAGATCCCCAGATATAAATGGTTAGTTTAAAAAATATGCGTCAACTGTACAATACTTCCGAAATTATAAAATACGTATAAAACAGTTACCAAGACTTTGCTCATTTTATCTTGTGAAGTTTATGTCTTGTACCAGTATTTCGGCTAAGTTGTGACATAAATATAGTATCAGAACTTACAAGCAGCCTCGTAAAGTCGTAATATTCCCGACATTCCAGACATTTCCATTCGTGAGTTTACGTTTTTCCCTAGTAGATTTTAGATTGTCTCCTGCTATAATTACTCAGACTTTTACACACCTAGGCATAATTTATTATATGTTTAGAAATAAAAGCAACTTTTCATGTTATAAAATATGTATATTTTGTGATTTAAAATGTTCAGTGCCGACTATAAACGTTACATTTTTCACAATGTTTTTAGGCCTACTATGGTTGTTACGTGACGCAAACAGCGGGATGGATTCGATTTTTGAGACGTAATTCACGTGAAAGTATTGTATTGGACTAAATGGGAACTAAACGGGGCCTGAAGAATATAGTGCAAATAACGGGAAAACGTAAATAACGGTAACGTAAATAAGGGGTTTCGCTGTATAACAGTATGCCGTATTTTTTACAATTGTGTTGTCCGCAGCTGTTACTGTGAATGAGAACCTGAGGAAAGTTAAAAGATGCAGAAAAAAAGAAGATAAACCTGCAAAATTGTGTGTGATGCTATTTGTAGGCACAGCAAATAGGTTTTCAAATATGCTGTTTTCAAATTGCTTGACAAATGGTTAACTCCCGATGGCTTTCTAACCTTTACGAGTTTCTCGCAGATTTCCTGACACCAAAAAAAATCCACAACTAATTCCAGGGTTTCCAGATTTCCCAGGTTCGGTAGCCAACATGTAATATTAAAAAATTCCTGACAATATGAAATTCCCTGACATATCCCTGATGCTCACCAAATTCACTGACATTTCCCGGTTTTCCGGACAAGTAACAACTGAAAAATACATTGTGACAAATCATTCTATTGTGCCGTTTCAGTGCTACTTTCAGGCACAAATGTACGAATTTAAATTTAATTTTTAATTTTTAAAAAAGGAAAACAAATAATAAATTTGCATTTATAAGTTTCATTTAATTTTGTTTCCATTCCTGTACACTCCGACGTAATCTTGTGCAACCCAGTGCACCTGCGCTTGTTCGCAGGCTACAATTAGATACTGTTTGCTGACGATTTGTGATCGCAGCATCTCGGCCGCGGTTCGCGTCACGTTTTCTCCATGTAACAGAATGACTTTTCATGCTAGCGAACGCTACCCCAAGCCCAATGCTAGCAACTTTCATTTCTCAGAGGCAAGCATAGGTAAGGGTTTTGCCAGCACGTACTGGACTAGGTTACAGCCAGCGGCGACACCTCGAGACGGTCCACATGACGCCTTTCCCAGGCGATTTAGCAAATTTAAAAACCCCTCCACTCATCTCCCACCTGTGGCTTCATAAGAACTCCAACCCGGAGCAACGACCCCCAGTGAACCCAGGCGGGGACATTGTCTCTTCAAGGACATTCGCCCTTGTCAAACAGAGCCCTCAGCGAAGCCTAGCGGCGGGAAAAATCCCTAAACTTGCTCCGTGAGCAGGTTGCGAGCGCTCCCACTGCACTCTAGCGGACGTTTCTGTGACCCTCCAGACAGGTTCTCGTCTTGGCCGCCAGAGCGCACTACTCATCCCTCCCATAAGATACAGCTTGTCACAATCGACCTTGGCAGCAGTCGTAGTGCGATTGCGATCTTAGTTCGCCTGCGACTCGCATGAGAGCGGCGAACATTTTGCAGTCTGCTTCGACCCTTCGGGCATCTTCAGACACCTTCGGGCAATCACCCCCCCCCCCCCCCTTCTTTGGCTGGGGGCAGTTGCTTCCTTTAATTAGGTGCCCCGACGCCATTTTTCAGAGATTCGGCGGGCAGCATCTGGTCTGTGCGGACCACGCGTCGCGATTAGCGAGAGTCAATCTCTGTGTTCGTCCAAGACTCGACACTACGTCATGTAATCGCCAACGTCAAGGCATAGAGGCCTCAATTTTCTTATTTTTAAATTTTGCTGCCCGCAATAGTTTTTTGCTAATCTAAATTATTTCATTATCTCTCAACATGACTACCGCGAACTTCCGTGCCGCGAGCTGCCTTCTCTGCTCCTGCAGCCAGGCTACATGACTTCACACCGCTGTTTTGGGTAAGTGGTCGTCATACCTCCCCTCTCTCCCCCTTTTTTGCCTTTCCCTGGGCATAGTCTTGCCCAGGCTTAGCCGCCTGTTAACCAGTCTAAGTAATTTGGGACTTTAGTTGCAGGCGGGGTCCAAGTTGTGGTCCAAAATTGGCTGCAAGTTATCTCCAAAATTAGCTGCAAAATTAGCTGCAAGTTTATCTCCAAGTTTATACAAAATGATTCCTTCTGGACTTTAATCGACCGAAACCTTCGGTGCCAGGACACAGGATATAATTAAATTTCATTTGAAAAGAAAATTAAAAACACAATGTAATTGTTTCTTACTTTTGAGCCTGGAGCTCACTTAAAACCAGTGCTAAGTTCAAGATGTATAAATGTTTTACCTTTATATGTATTTTGTTGCCCCGGGGCTCCCTCCTTTTTATGATTAATATTAGAGATGGGGCGAATCCTGATTTCCTCGAATCCGAATTCTAACTCAAATCCTCGACTGGAATTGCCGAATCTCGAACCCAAACCCGAATCTTTTAACAGATGATGTCCACATATATAATGTAAGTGAGATGTATTCTGCTTGCACTAAAAGTCCCTTGACTTTATCACATGTAGTTTGGTACATTTCTGGTATAAGTGTATATAAAGACAAAAATTTTTTCTTGAGAAATTTCAGTTTTAGTACAGATTAGCGGTTAGGATTTTTTCTATAAATAAGCTAGAGGTCTGCGAGCCTAAGAATTTTACTTCGAGCCGAGCTCGAGCTTTTGTGGTACAGTTACACTTTTGGGAAATTATTTTTATCTTAAACTTAGTATAATGTTTGAATAAAGTATTAAAATGAAGTTGGCTTATTAATTTTGGGTAACTATTTACAGTGTGTGTTTACATTTTGCACTGCTAGAAAAAAAAACATTTGTAACTGATATCATCCAACTAACATAACCAAGTATATGTTTGTGTAAATGTAACATATCTTTGGGAAAATTTCATCCTTGTCAATTTTTCTGGAGTCCTTACTGAGCTTCAACAAATTTAGCACCAAAAATCATGTTGTTTGAAAAGTACATCACATTGTTTCAACATTTCCACTTTTCAGCACAATAATTCTGAGAGAGATTGTCACAGAGTACAGTATTAAATTCTGTTCTTTAATCTATCATGCAGAACAATAATTTGTTCTGCACGTTCAGGAGTTAAATTAGCTCTACGATTGGAGATAGTGTTTCCAGCAGAAGAGAAGCGTCTCTCGCTGGCAACCTGCTTGGCTGGAATGCTTTAGTAAAATTGCTTAACCTCAAAATTAGTGTCATAAATATCTGTAACTGGTCATTAAAGTTTAATCAATTGAAAGTAATAAAAATAAAAGCATTTTACTTCATTCAATTTACACTTGCAAAAAAAACATACACACATAAACCTACATGGAAATTAAAGTCTTTTTCAATATCCTGAAGTCTGAAATATGTTTACTCATGTCATTAAATGTAGAGCTGTATTGAAGAAGCCGATTTTGCCAATATTTAGTTGAATCGGCATTTCTGCCGACTTCAGATACAGTAAGCTTGTTAATTTTCGGCCGATATTACTGAAAAACTAAAGAGACTGCCATAACCTAAAAATCCACGAGTACCATTTTCACTTTTCGTAGTAGTACTGCATTCTTTCACATCACATTATATTTCTTAGCAAAATGTGCCAACTGTACATCCTTTTTTTTTTCAACAATGTTCTTTAATTTAATATGTCATAAATAAATAATACATTACTATCACGGTAAATATACATCTCGGTTGTTACGGTAACTATAGTGCAAATATGGTAGCTATCATGCTTCTGTAGTAATTATGGTATTCTACAAAGAATCTTTAGTTCTTATTATGGTAATTATCTTAAAATATCTATTGGGTTTGTACTGTAGTTATGGTACATCATCCATATTTCTTCGTATGTTGTTGTTCATGTCTTTTCTTCATATTTACGTGCGCCATTATTTGAGACAGGAAGTTTCAGAAAAAATTTTAATAGCTTTATATCACACATTTAATGGCATAAATGATGAGACCTCAGGCAATTTAAACGCTTTATACGGAAAAACCTACCATGCGGGACCTCGTAAGCGAGTTTTACTGTATTTTTTTTCCGTAAATAGTAAAAAACTGAATCCTTTGACGAATCCTATATCAGACCCGCCAAATCTTCGAATCCCTAGGATTCGGCGGATTCGACGGATATTGGTTTCGGTCGCCCCATCCCTAATTAATATATTTTAATACATGTGTAATTAAAAGATACAAAAAAACCTAAGTAAATTATTTTAGTAAAAGGGCAGTTATATCAATCAAACCACCAGTCTTGTTATTTCATTATTACTCATCCCCGATCCACATAGCCTCCTAGAGTTGATAGGAGGTTATAAATAAAATTCTTTTGTACGACGTCTGGGCACCTCTGTGATTATTGTTGTTATTGTTTTGTTTTCTGGGCTGACGCTTCCAAGGCCTTAATTTAATCATTCATTTTTGAGTGTTTACCTGCACCCCAGCGTTCGTTATACTATATTTTAACAATTTACTGAGTAAAAGAATTTTTTTTTTACTCTGGCTTAATGTCTTATTGACAACAACGGTCATCACATTAGTGACAGATAAACTCAACAACACAGCTAAAGGAATTTGGGAGAAGGTATTTCAGGTATTTCAGCACGTGTCTGGGGTCTGGAATATATATGAAAGTGCTCTCTCCGATAATTAACTCAGTCCACTACGGAGTGTGTCCGAAGCGAAGACTCACCAGGCACTGACGAAGCGGTCGTCCCTGCTGGCGCTGAGGAAGTACATGCTGTCCGTGTTGCTGCGGCCGGGAGGGGCGACCAGCGTCAGGGAGACCACGTGCGAGGTGTGCCCCACGAAGGAGCGCAGCAACTGCTTGCTCTTCAGGTCCCACCACCTGATGGTCTGGCTAGCCGAGAGCAGCGTCTCTCCCTCGGGCAGCACCAGCACGCACGTCACTCGCCCGTTGTCGGCTTTCCACTTGCTGCAACGCCACATCTGTTTTCACCAGACTGAACTATTTCACCATCTACAGTAGAATCCCGCCGATGAGACCCCCCTCTGATGTGTCCATTCCGTTTATACGACCGTTTTTTGAGAAACCGTGAAAAATTTGAGCAGAGAAAGTCGAACATTTGAGTAAAATCAGCTGAAAAACAAGTCTGTTACTATTTGTTGGGCGTTATGTGTTCACGTTTATCTTGGCGAGAGCTGTACTGTAAGCAAGCAGGCATACAAAAGACGGCTAAAAATAGATACCACCCCTCTAGACTGTCCACGCGGCAGTGTCTAGCCGAGCTCGGCGCATCCATTATCACACGAAAAGCCGTCTCAGCTGTCATATCTTACCCGCCCGCACGAAAAGCCGCTGTGGTAGCTTCTGCGAGAGCATAAGAAACTCGTCCGGCCAGGCTGGCGGTAGCAGCGGCTTGACGTCATACGTGACGTAACGCTTACCTCTCCCATCCCCTGCTAATTTTTCAATGCTCATTTCTTTTTTTTTATGCTGTGAAGGGTCGTGGAAAAGATAATTGCTTGAGCTGTCAAAATAAACATCGCTGACGGCAAGGGCGAGAGCGCATCCTGTCGGTCTGTCGCTGTGATTATCTACTCCAAAAACATGTTACAGCATTTCAGGATAGCATTGTTCTTATATCTTTCGTTTATAGCCTAATGTTTTCTACCTGATCCACACAAGTTCCTTCGCCACGTTTTGAACGAAAATAACAACCAGCCGTCTAGCATAGCCGAACTCGCATGACGCGAATTCACTTAGCGTGAGTATTTATCGGAACCCATTGTTCGGGGTATGCGAGTCCGAGGTGTAATATGAATTTAAAAAGTTGTCTTTTTTACACCATAGACTATTTGAATATGAAATCTATGCGAACAAAGGTGATTTTTTAAGTATTTAGTGTTTTTTTTTTGGGGGGGGGAAGGGGGGGGGGGGGGGGTAAAAATTGGCCCGAATTCTCTATTGCGACCATTCTGTTTATAAGTCCGTTTTTCCGGAAACCGTGAGGGGTCGCATCAGCGGGATTCTACTGTACTTCAGTTTAAGTAGCTACAAGCAGGAAAAGGTTTCTGATCTGGCACGTTCAGGGCCACTGCAACGCAGGATTCGTTTGTGATTTTGTTAAATAATTAACATACAGTACAACTGTATTTCAAGTTGTAATGAGCAGTTCTACAGAAACAAAAATTAGAAATGAGAGTTGGTCTTGAAAAAATAATTACAGAAATTACCCAGTATAATGTAACCACAAAGAGAAAAAAAAAACACTGTACAGAAATGAAAAAACGATAAACTCTGAGCATAGTCATACGACCTGACGGCCAAGACCGACAACCAAAATCCACCTAAAAAAATTCTGAACCCCCGATTACAGAATGTGCAGAACCACAGGATGCCTGCCAAAGACACGAGTAAGAGTAAGAGTTCCTCTGGTCGGCGAGGCAGCTGACCTGCTGACGGCGGAATCGTGCAGGGTCCACTCCACGACGTGGCCGTCGTCGCCGCACGAGAACAGGTTGGCGCCCCTGCTCCACGCCAGGTGGTTGACCGTCCCGGTGTGGCCGCCCTGCAGCTGGCACACCACCTCCCCCACCGCCGTGCTGTACAGCAGAATGTTGCCGGACGCCAGCCCCATCCCCACCACGTCCACGCTGCCCTGCCCCGACAGCCTCGCCTTCTTTTTCTTCGGGGGCGGTTTTCCCGACAACTTTAAACCAGGCAACACACACATATCCTACAAACCTCAAAAAATATTTTCTACTAGCAAACATTTTGACTACTAAATAAACATAATTTTACCTTACCCTTCAGTCAGGATTGACCAGTGATGGCCAACTTCCATGTTTTTGAGGACCAGATTTTATTTTCGAAACTAATCCGGGGGCCAGAGAAGCGTTTATTAATACAGTGGTGTCCCGATAATCCAAACTTCAGCAGTCCGAAAGTCCACTTATTTCGAAACTGAAAGCCAAAAAGATATAAAGTCAACTGTACCCCCTCCCTCCACCAGACCGCGCCTCTACAACTGTTGAGCACTGTGAACTATTATTAAAACAAATGCTACTGTCTTAGGAAGTTTTCCAATCTATTATCACCCATTTTGTCCCAAGATTTGGTTATGTTTGAACAGACATAAAATTAACTGTGTAATTTTATATAATCACACATTATTTTGTAATTTAATTTTATGTTCAGAAATTATTCTTAAACCTAAAAATTAGTTCATACAAATAAGGTCTGATTGCAATCATTTTGGATTACTGGGACTCCACTGTATTACATTTTTAACTTTTTTTTTTAAATCTTTTCATGTTCTGTACAGTGACCAATAAATACAGTATGTGGCATATTGTAATCAAGTACGAAACCATCTTATTGAGAGAATTATGTTCATCCTGCTAACTACTTATTCAGCCATATAAGTTTTTATTGCTTTGTTTATAGTTATGTTAAATCAATCCCAGAATCACAACATTAGTGACTGATGTGTTCCCATTTTAAGTATAAAAATAAATTGCAAAATGTGGAGCATCATATCTCAAGCCAGTTAACTTGACCCAAGGAGGAAGCAGGCAGCTTGTTCCATGGTATGTTTTCTCTATGAAACTGGCAAAAGTCATTTCTAAGATGAAAGGAAAACAGTGAAATTAAGAATGGTTGGTAACTTCTTGCCCTGCCTACTGCACAATGGCACCACCAGCTTCACAGGGTGATTACAATGCCATCTCTTCTCAGGAAGCCTTACATTTGTAATCCTAAAGTGCAATGAAAAATGGCTTGGCAACGTCTATATGTAATATTTATATTCAATATTATTTTATTTAAACATGTGACTCATTTCACAAATCCGCTGCACAGGTTTTCCAGTAAACAGCTCTTAAAAATGGTATAAGTGACGCAGTTTTAAGCACTGTGTGTAGTTTCTGAAAAACGCTGTGAATAGCACAAAAAAGAAATAGTGCTCAAAAATAGCACTAATGATGCAGTTAGTAGGCACCACAAGCAGTTTTCAAATAAGCACTTTTCAACTCGCTAAACAAACATGATTCCCGATGGCTTACAAAAAATTCATGGGTTTCCCGGAACCAAAAAAAATCGTGGCTAATTCGAAGTTTCCTGATTTCCCCAGTTGGGGAGCCTGAAAGACCCACCGATGTACCACATTATCTCACGTAACATGCATCCAGCCCATTGATCCATGTGCTTCTATAAAAGTGCGGGATGCATCTTGGAATACAGTTCACAGAGCAAGTAAAATAAACTTAAGATTTCTAGTCTTGCCCCCCACACTAAGTACCGTGGCTGGCAATACAATGGATCAGCGGTGTCCACCAGCAGTTTGTCTTAGGGCCACGAGCTCTACAGAGCCTCCTGCGTTCTCGCTGCCCGCGCCAGTTTGCCAGTAGCCGCCTCCAGATGCAACCACAGACAAGAGCCAGGGTAGTTTGAACAATATAGGGTGTACTTCTAAAGCCAGCCAAGGAGCCCATAGAGTTTATCATATTGCAATAAAATCTCATTCAATAACTTCATGCCTACTTCTGTTCACTAGGGAACTTACTCTCTCTCTCTACAGTCAGTTATCTTTCTCCCGCCTGGGCCCTTCGCCGGCGCCCCGCCGACCCCAAGGGAACGGACAGGTAACACAGCTTGGTGACCTGTATTTGAAATTGGCCCACCGGGAAAACAGTGACACCTGATAACGGGTTCGTACAGTACCCTTACAGCACACCGCAGGCCTGGTTGACCTGGCACCGGCAGTCGCCAGATACATGTCAACAACTATTACTCATTGCTCCTACCCCGACCGGCCTTACGCCCTATTGAAACAGCGGGGGAGTAAAGTGGCAAGAAGCCCTACTGGCCTGGCTTGCCAAGGAATAAAATCCTGTCACGTAGCTTGTGCCACCTGGAACACCCAACCAAGCGCTCCCGCTGCGCCCACAAGGCCATCGAGAACCCAAACCCTGCTGGAGGGGCCTCTCCAGCCGCAGCCAGCCGAGCCACCCACCACCCAGCGGACCTGTGGCGGGGCAGCATAAAATAAGGCCGCCCAACTGACTTTTCCTGCCTTGGCTGGGAGCCAAAGCCGACAACTCTGTTAAAAGGTTCTTTCAAACTGTCCACATTAAACGTTGTCACGTAGCAGATCAGGCCTGCGGGTTGGCAAATGGCCATCACATTAATAGACTATCCCATAGGGATATTAAAGATTTCCTGAATTAATAAATTGGGTTTAAACATCTTAACATCCAAGTCATGGCTGGTCAAACTTTTAACAGTATAGGTCTATTACAAAAAATTTCAATATCTAGCATGAAATTTGTCCTGTAATGTTCTTCTATGTGGTATCAAAAACAAACCCAAATTTGGTATGTGAAAGAAACACTAGTAGCCTACAAACAACTGAACATAACAGTAACATTCATAACTTTCATCTATAGAAAGTTGAAAGGTTTAATTTAAAAAATGAAATTTTGCAATGTGTGTTTGATTTATTTTTTATATATTTTATTTTATTTGCACCCAATAGATTCAATTTTTGAACAGTGTGTTCACAGAATATAGGGCTTGTCAGTTTGATATACATTACAATAAGTAAATACCTAACACTTAAAAATTATACAATATAGACATGACTTATAGACAATATCATATACATAGGTAGAAATACATATATGATATTTAAAAAAAGTAGATAAAACTAACACAATTCAATATAGCCCTACATGTTAAAAATCGATAAGTTAATCTTAAAATCTCTTAATTACCATAAAGGATACATTGTTTCAGGCTTTACTTGAAACACACAAGACTATAATTCAAACATTATTTTTATAAATAAAAAAAATTACAAGTATTCAAATATTTATTTTATGCTATAAAAGCATTTATTTTCAAACATATTATGAATATTTTTGTTATATATTTCCAAATTTACTTCAGCAGTTACATGCTTAGGTAATCTATTATACATTTGTAAGCCTATATAAAACGTGCTTCTACTAAATAAAGTAGGTACTTGAATGTTGCATTATTCTAAGTTTTTCTTCATTTCTTGTATAGTAATCGTGATAATTTTGAATTATATGTTTCACAAATAGTGCAGCGGGCTGAGGTGTGGACAGATGAAGGATCAAATGTGATGGGGGCCAATATCTGGTAACATGAAACCAGGTTAACATTTTCAAAGCTAGCAAGTTATGCATTAATTTAGTGTGCTTGGCTGGCTATTTTCTTCTAATTTTAAAAAGTTTATTTAAAAGTTTATATAAAGTATATATACATAAACATAGCTACCACCACAACTAAGTACTCTGCTTCTATTGGGTGCATGGAGCAACGTAAACCGAAGAGCTCTGTATTAACGAACTTATCCTCACAAATCCGACTCCGTCTGCGTGCTGTTGTACAAACTCTGTTCCGTAAGATCCGTCTCCGTTTTCGTGTCATCGTAGAACAGGCCTTAAGGCCGAACTAAATTCGCAATAGCATGCGAACAGCACAAAAATAACACACACGCACAGATAGCACAGAGCTTGATGCTTCATTCACGCACAACACAACACAACACAAAAGAATACCGGAAGCATTAAAAAAAAGTTTTTTAAACGTATAACTTGCGTTAATTTTGGTCACTGAAGTTGGCATAAGTGACGTTTGTTAATGTTATGTTTGTTTAGATTTGTGTGTTGTTATTGTGGTACGGTACAGAATGTTTAATTCACTTTAGTTCGTCTTTTATATGTCCTTGTTCTAGTCTCACTATGAATCTCATCGAGAATCCAATCTTTTTGCTGCTCTTTTTTTTCTGTTAAACCTAGAAATATTTTAAATACTTCAAAGTTTACATAAGAAACACAATGAGCATTCAAAAATACACCTATAACTGTTTATTTCAAATCCGGCTTCTTTAACACATTCATACATGGACTTGCAAGCATTTAATTTAGCTCCATTTTTGTATCCTGCGGATCCCCTGTCATACAAAATATTTTTACTTTCTATTACAGCTATCAAATAGCTATCAAATGTGCCTTCCATTTTTATGTTATCGTGTGTTTGAAAACAATAACAAACTACTCAAGTCAACAGCACCAAAACTTTCGTGACAATTGTTCTTTTAAAGCCCGTCTACAATAGTCCAAACCTGTGCGTGGTCCGTGTCCTTATCCGAATGTGAGTGACGTCACATTGTCTCACCGAAAACTGCCCTGTCCACAATTGCGATGTCCGATGTCCGAAGTATTGATTTCTAAATTTGTCACCAGAGTGCAGTAAATGTGCCAAACCAAATGTTTTTGTTTATTGTTTTGATGCTTTGTAGTTTGAGATTGAACTTATGAAAGTTATGTAAGTTATAAGTGACTAACAACACCTTCCATTTCCTTCAATAACAAAATCAAACATCACGTTTTTAAACAGGAACCGGAAATTCAAATATCGTGAGTGTTCTGTTTTTTTTCTGTGTCCGAAATACACAGGTTGGGACAAAAAGTTCAAATTGACTAATGTCTTCGGACCAGGTAGGTTCGGACCTTCGCCCACTTGACGCATGACGTCAGAAGATCACGTGGACCAATCAGCAACGAGTGTCCTTCGGACACAGTTTAGGACATTGCTATTGTAGACGGGCCATTATAAGCCCACTAGAGTAGTACTTAAACTGTTTACTGATTGGCTAACACCAGGGTCGCGCACAGAAAATAACCTAAAAGTTAAAAGTTAATGAACTTTCTGTGTGCGTGCTATTTGCCAATGTGGCAGCTCATATCTAATAGTGTATGTTGAACGTCTGTGCGTCTGTGCTGTTTGCGTGCTATTGCGAATGTAGCCCGGGCTTTAGTAGTACTCATAAATACCCTATCTGAAATTCTCTTCCTTTATTCATAAAATCTACATTAATAGTAAAACACTTTATTACATAGTTATGTTCACCTCATTTAAGCTCTTACTAAATACACAATTTTATTTAATTCAATTTTGGCATTTCAAGTAATTTATATTTTACATGTTCAGTTTCATAAATAAAAAAATAACCTCTCAAGAACAAATATGCACGGGTAGCACATGGCTTACCAAACTTTTTGAAGTCCTTAACCATGACAGGCATGTGCAAGGTGAAGCCAAGTGCAAATTCGGTGTGTATTCTTGTATTAGTGTACCCGCAACTGGATCCCAAATCTTTAGTTTTCCATCCACACCACAATAACCAAATAATCTTCCGTCTTCCGAAAATATACCACATTCGTTAGACGCCATTTTTATTTAAGGAACTGCCGGGATACTACATGTGTTCCGAAATTGCAATTGATTACAAATATTTCGGTTTGTTTCTCTTTCCTAAATATTAGCATTTGTGAACATTGAATAGGATTCCTTAATGAATATAAGAAAAAAATGTAGAATAATTATATATTGGCCGACAGCTAAATTTAAAACATCATTTTAGGAGCTATTAAAGATATAAATAAAATTACACTCCGTCAATTGAGAATTAGCCTCCCCCAAAATATTGCAATATTGAAGCTCAACACTATCAAAAATAAAGGAAAACTGGCATTATATCAAGACAAACTTCCTTCACATAAAAGTATGATTCTATTGCTCATAAATATTGCCTAATGAAGCTAACCCGTAAAGCCATGTCTGAAACAAATAAAATATTATCCTCGCCAAAGCGTACCCATAGACTGAATACCAGCACTTTAAGGCTCATCCAGATGGAAAAAAGAGCCACTCACAACCTACAGTTTAGAAACTATAGGATACAATTTACATTGACGTATTGCCTTCACAACGATTTGGCCATTTTTTGTGCTCTGACCAGTACCGACATCGGCCACGCATTTTTTCGCTGCTAGGAAAGTAACTTGTCATATGTCTGGCAGTCTCGCTCATATCCGACAAAAATCGGTCGTATAGAGTGGTGTGGGTGTATCACTACCTATTAATCATAAAATGGAACTTGGCATCATTATGAGTATGTAAATATGTAGCACCACTGAATTTAAAGCCTGATACTAACTGGTCATAAGGCCAGAGACGACACAGTCTATCCATAGTTACATATTATTTCCATTATCTTAAATTGTGTCACACATTTGACGCCGTCCCCGCTACCTCTGACTATTTAGACGTGATTTTTGCTCGGGTTCGTGATCTCAGCGAAGGTCCGGCCTTGTGGCTAGAGGTAGGGGTTAACGCAGTAGGGCCCACCGAGCTGTTATGGCCACTCGGGACGTCTGAAGAATAACACAAAGTTTATGGAAGATATTTGGTGAATTTAATACAGCACAGCCCAATACATGGTGCTGCCCGTTCTGGCCGTAACGGTTTGCCCGACGCGACTGGTCACACGCGCAGCACACTTCCTCAGTGGTGGCTCACGATTTTAATGCGCGTAAGGGGCGGACTTGTACACGTGATGCGATAGTTACAAAAATACACTCTGACATGACGAACGATATCTTGACGAACAATACACTTCACTATACCTAACACTTAATAAACTGGGCTAGTGGCACGTAGGCCCGTGTCTCTGGCGACTCTACGTAATACCTAGATGTGTCCCAGGGACTGAATCGTTATTATGTTTGGCGGCACAATGCCGTACAACGATGATACATAAACCCTAACGTGACAGATAACACTTTGCCGAGCAACTATTCCACTAATAAATAACACTTAATAAACTGGGCTAGTGGCACGTAGGCCCGTGTCTCCGGCGACTCTACGTGATATCTAGATGTGTCCCAGGGACTGAATCGTTATTATGTTCGACGGCACGCGTCGCCTGCTGGCTGCCTCGTGCGGGCCAAAACTATGTAGCAAGTAGGCTAGGTTGAGGCGTTAAGCGCCGACGTAAATTCACGTAAACTTCCCACCGTACTTACGTATGACGTAGAACACTCATCTTGGAGCACTGATTTAATTAAGTTAAATACATCATGGTAAATTGAGGCCGACCGCGCAACTGTACGTAAAAGTTTGAAAAGATATTACACTATTGAAAACTACATGTCGGTGAAAGCAAACGATGATGGTTCCGCGTTGCGCGCAGGCTGCCAGCCCGGTTGAGCTCCCGAAGGACACTGCCGGTGTCAACGCGCTCGAACCCCCTCCCCCGCCAGCCCTCCCGCGGAAACGTGTGAATTTCGCGGGAAACTGAACCGACCAGGTTTGGGACAATACGCACAGTGAGACATAATTTTGACATGACTGAATTATTAATTAATGAAAAATAATGTTTAATAAAAACCTGTAGAAAAATATAATTAAAATAATTTGTTGTAGTGCGGCGGAGGGATATGCCACACCCGGCCGGATCCTTCCGCCGGCGCAGCACTCACTGCATGGCGTTCGCCTCGTCGCACGCACTACCCTTTGCTGCGCGCACGGGCGCGTTCGGTGCACACGCTTTTGCGAGACGTTGATGAGGCATAGCGGTCTATGCGACAGAGGAGCATTGGCGGTCGGCGTCACATTCATAGTTTGATAAACCTGGACCCACTGTTTAATGCTCGGAGTGTATGGGTGTTTATTCTGGTGAATTTAGGAGTTTTAATTGTCAGCCAGTTGACAAGGTCTAATATACTTAAATGAAAGAATTTATGTTTGTAATGACGTGATGCCGACCGCCGGTGCTCCCTCTGGTTCGCACAGGCCGTTATGTCACAAAAACACTTACTCTTAAGTGCATCGAACATGCCCGAGCGTGATGTCCGCCGAGTGTGTAAAAGTGCGCCGCGACAAACACCAAAGCGACGACAGCGCCGGCCGGGTGTGGCAATGCGCCTAATTAAATATGTAATTATTCTGTTCAAATCAAAAAAATACCAAGTTAATAACAATTTAAAAGATAATTAATTCAAGGGAAATTATGTACAATTGTCCAAAAACCATATATTTTGAAATATGTCATTTAAGTCCAAAACTGTTCGTAGCTGTTTTCCCGCGCTTCACGTGTCAAGGCGCGAGGCCACAGGGCGGTCTCGCGCTCAGTTACCGTCGGGAGCTCGCAGGGGTCGGACGCTCCGCGAACGCAGAGCCATCAACTTTCGCGCTACATCCAAGTCTCAGCAATAGTGTAAGTTCTTAAAATCCTTTTACCAGCTCTGCGCCGACCACACTCAGTCCCACGATATTTCGTGCGACTCGTTAACTAATTAATTTTATCATAACAGGGAGCTTTGCATTTTTTACGTAATTTCAGGTCCAGAGATTAAGGACAGTGTAATTGAGTTACGCAGTTTCGGTTTCAAAACCAATTAATTGTTATCGTCGAAGACTCTTAGCAACGTGTGTCGAGTTCTTACTCGTTAACTTACACCTCTTAACTTTCATCGTCTGTAAATGTGTAACTTGTCACGTGCAATCTAACCGAGTAATTTCTGATTAATAAGTGACTGTAACGTGTATGTTTCCAGCGTACCGGGTTACGTACTTTTCGGGGCCTTAATAGTTCGCACAGGTTAGATTGCAAATAACTTTGGAACGTTTGTTTGTATGTGCTGTTTTCCATGTTAACGTAACTGCCTGTAGAAGCTCTTGCAGCACAGGAGATCTGTGACTATCCGCCACACCTTTCACATTTATAATCGGCCACTGTATAAGTCCGTGTACACCACTTTGCAACCTATCCTGGTCGCGCGTACCGTTTACACAGAGAGATACGTGTGTCGCAGCGGTCAGACAACAGACGCGGCCAGTACCTGGACCAATAAGTGTATCGGTTCTGAATAAAGTGCAGTGTCGTGTCAATTCGTTTACCAGTTATTTATAAGGCGTCCTGGGTGGCCTGAACAGCCCGGATAGGTTTCGAATCGCGACGCGCTCCTGCCTGCAGCCACGAGGCCGAACCCCCGTTGAAATCCCTGAGATCACTTTCAACATTAATAATCACTTAAAAAACTTAGACAGGCAGCGGGGGTTGCGTCAGACATTAAAGGGTGTTTGAGAACAAGTTGACGTAATAAATAGAATGACTGTGCACCAGCTTACAGACGGTTGAGCAGGATACTTTTTAGGGCGAAACAGGTTCCACCGAAGAGGCTGTAAGTATGTATTGTCAATTCACTGCACAGCCGAACTAACTCCTGGAAGCAGCTCGCAGAATAATAACTCACTCGGAAACTTATCACACAAATTATTGAAGAAACACAAGCTTTCAATACGGATTTGTTACTGCCTGTCAGGATCATAAAAACTACCAAGAGTATACATTATGTGCTGACGTCGTACCGACCATGGCCTCTAAGCCCGTGCTCCGCACCGCTAGTACCTGATCCCATTTTCGGAGTGCACCCCCAGGCCAGCGGGAATGATTCAGGCGAGCACCTCGGGCGTGACCCCAATAGACATAAAGAAACTTAAGGGCACGGAACCCCGGGGGCTCGAACCCATAAAACAATTAAGGGAAAAGCCATTAGGACAAAATTACTAATTACCAGACATTAAACAAGTGCGTCGTAGCCACTCCGTGCGAGCACCGCACACATGGAGCAGACAACAAACCTCATTAACATTCACCGCGGCCACTGGCCTTAAATAAAGTGCCCGGGACATTGATCAAGTCGGATTAGGAGAAATCCCACTAAATCAATTCACAGTGAGACAATATGTTGATATATTTACAGTCGCCAACTTGATGCCACAATTTAAATAATTAATTACTCTAAAACAATTGTTAAACCTTAAGCACCCAATTACCAGGTGCTACCTTTTAAATGGGTACCTGGAACATGTTTTTAGCTTATAATAGAGCAAATTAATTTAATACAAGTTTTTGGCAACGACTCACAAAGGAGGTGAAACTATCCCTACCTTGCGAGGCAGCAATGTTCGGCAGTCTCCAACCACTCCGCGCCGGGTCAAGACGTGTGTCTGTGAGCAGCTTTTCACTTTGTTTCACCGAGCGTTCATTCTGCAGTCATTTTAATACCTAAACCTTTTCTTTTATTTCATAGCTGCTCATGTCAACTCGGTGTGTATTTTGCGGGCCTGGGCTTATTCCGACTGCCTTCGTTAGTGGTTCCGCACCGCATCGCGAACCACGCCACTTACGGCACTGGCCGACTCCAGCCAACACGCTTTCGATAAACCGCCGCGCATACGCCTGCCGGCTGCAACCACAAGTAAGTGAAAGGTGTAATTTAAGGTCACGCTCACTGAACCACATTGAAACAGTTAACTTTTGGTACTGGCTGTCTCCAGAACACTCGTAACTGCGACCCGCGAGACTGCCGCTGCGAATTCATTGTGTGATATTAGTGTCGTGTTTTTTTTGTAAGTAACATATGTTCATGTGACTGTACAACAGCTCGGACTCCGCATAGCGCATTCGCGCAGTGTTTGTAGCGGTACTGCCACAGCGTAGAGTACGCATAGGGAGTACCACGTACCCATGTGTACCACCGGAGAAGTCCATTAATTAAACGTAAACAAACATAACCGGTATCGCTTACAATTATTTAACGCCACCCCGTCCTCCACACGGCCGAGAGGATTCAGGGGATTTCAAGGTAGACTTCAAGCCGCGTACCTGGCGGGGCACGCGAGGGCAGAGTACCGACGACCCACCATCAACATTGTAGTGTCTCACTAGCCTGGCACTTACCGGAAAACAGCAGCACCGCGACACCCCGTACCGCCCGTCAGGTACTTCCTGGGCCTTTCACAGAGGCCGGGTGACGGCAGTACAACAGTTAAACATACACCAGAATTGGGCAGAAGCCCAATCGCAAGTGTATCAATCAAGAATCACTCAATGCTACAATCCCAAACAGATCTAAGTGTCTGCATAACTGAAAGAAAACAGTACGAAAGTTTAAGCGATGATTCAGTTCAAAGTCAGTGTTCGGACACTTGCAGGCTGAAGATGCCGAGGCTCATCCATTAGGATTCATCTAATAAGAGTCTAGCATTGCAGAGCATCCGAGGGGCGTGACAGTCTTCCATGCGGGCCAATTGTTGAATGTCGCGCAAGCATGCCAACCCTTAAATATGCCATACATTCAACTCTCGTGTGAAAAAATGGTGGAGCGAACATTTCAAAACGATACAGCGATACAATACATAAATAATTAAAACTAAATTTGTGTACATAGAATCTTTAACTACTAAAACTTAAATATAATAAAACAAAACAAGTACAATCAGAAACTAAATATTGCAGACTTTCAGGAACATTGTCTGGAGTTTCTTGGGTTGTGTTGTAGTTGCATCGAAGGCGAGGATTTTCAGTCGACGTTGCAGTGACCGACCATCAAGGAGAACTATCAACCTAGAAGTCAAGCAACTCAAGCAGGAACCGTTCGCTGCATCTGCACTTACCCTAACTTTAAAAAAATACATATCCATGTTAAGTGGTGACATTCCATAGTGATTTAAAAGGAAAGGAGGGCAATAAACTTGTCTGACAAATGACCCCTCCCACTTCCCAAAGATCACTATGGAAGTAAACCTGACGCCAGCCGCTGGTGCTCCCTCTGGGTCCCAACAACACTTACTCGAATTGCGTGTGCAACGAACACGCACGTGCGCCGCGACGAACGACAAGTCAACCGAAGCGCCTGGCCGGGTGTGGCAATGCGCTAGTGTGTCATAAATGTGTAATTTTCTGTTCTTTCCATACACCAAAATAATAACCATTTTAGAGATAATAAAGTAATATAATAATTGTATACCATTGTAGAATAATTATTGTATATCTCAAATTAACAACTAAGTCCATAACTGGTCGTGGCTGTTTCCCGCGGTCCACGCGTTTTGGCGGAGGTTCGCGCCGCGCTTTTGAGCAGTTGCCACCGGGCGCTCACATTCAATTTCAGTCATAACATAAGTTTACTTTCGCCACGACCTTAGTTTGTCAGTGCCGACCTCATGATAGAACTTCTACACACGTTTTCCGCCTAACCTCTTCGCGCGCAATGTCGGTGGGTTAAACCGACTGTGTAGAGACAGTCTGACCAGGGCCACAACTAGAGTCTCTGGCACCCAGGGAATGAATGGATTCATGCGCCCCCCCCCCCCCCACTATCCTCTTTTTTTGCACATACCACACCAATAAAGCGGGGGGTCCGGGGGCCCTCCCACGGAAAAATTGTGCTATTTAAGCATTTTCCTTACCTATATGTAACAGTTTCTGTGCTAATGTAATTTTCATGCATGAAACCACTATGTCCATAAAGTAGTCCGTATAATCACTAGATGTTCATTAAATATGTTGAGATGTTATATTGTAAATCAGATTAGACATTCCTGGCATGCAAGTTAAAAAACTTTTTACCAGTTACCAGTTGTAGTAGGAATTACAATGCAAGCGATTTCGGCGCCCCCACAGATTTGCGCCCGGGGCGTATGCCCCGCTTGCTCCCCCCTAGTTGCGGCCCTGGGTCTGACAACAGACTCGGCCAGGGTTGGACCAGCAAGCGTATCAACCTTAGTAAAGTACAGTGTTTTCTCAGTCATTTCCTTTTTATTTCAAGGCGTCCTGAGTGTGGTCTAAACAGCCCGGGTAGTTTAAAATAACGACGCGCTCCCGTCTGCAGCCACGAGGTCGAACTCACCTTTTTGCCCCCTGAGATCATTTTCAATTTAATATTTATTCAAAACTTAATCAGGCAGCGGGAGTGGCGTCAAACCACTCATTACATTAGTAACTAGCTGTTTTCGAGGCACTTCACATGTCGATAAGTGACCTAAATTCTGTATCTTTAAGTGACATCAATTATAAAGCTATGAAAGTTGCAATATCAGGCCAAATCTCACACAGGCCTCATACTGTAGATCCGCTGTAGTTCAATCAGTTGTTACTTCTTCCTTGCTCAATTCTATGAGAAGTCATTTCGGCTTCAGCTCGCCAGTCGGAAAGCAGAGAACTAACCCCCTTAATATCCACAACACTCACCTCTTTAAAGGAAGGACAGGCAGGAGTGTGACCCAGAAAATATTCTTCAAGCTTCTTCAGTAGGCACCACATACAGCCGTGTCTCACAGTCGTGGGTTTCGTGTATCCTACAGCTTCTGGGAGACTTTCAAGAGAGTAACCTACTTGTGTGACAAGGGGATAACTATAAGTAGTCAAAAAGTCGGCTGTATCATCACCCACTACTAGGAGTTCATGCACAGGGTCTACTTCCACACAACAGTAACAAACAGGAGCTCACCTCTTACACCATGAATGGCAGTGATGTACTCTAATTTGCTGCTTCAATGTTCTCTCCATTGCTCCTATCTGGGATATTCTACAACCTTACTAGGAATGTGGCATCCATTATGGACTGACTAAGGGGCAATTTAGGTACTTCCATGCAAGTGGCCTATGGCTCTCATCAAGAGATATGGATCCTGTGTGGTTTAGGAGAAAACAAATGATCTGACTCAAGTTATGCCATGCTGTGGCCCTTTCACTTACCTTGCTGCGATGGTCGCCACACTGCTGCATGGTCGTTGATTCGGGTTCGTCTCCTCTTCCTTAATTGTTGTCAGCATCTGGCAACATGTTCTCATTACCATCTGGTTCATGGGTTGTCAGAGCAACACCATTCCCCCTGATCGCCTTCTTCTGTTTTTGTCTCAAATCATCAAATTGAACTTTGGTCAGCATTCAATGTCAAAGCCCATTTTGGGGCAAAACTAGCACTAACATTACAGTCCCCATCTGACTGGAGGTACAGCCATACAATTTTTGTGCCTTGCCTGGAGAACTGCGGGGTTATGTTTAGCCTGGGAAGTTCTCATTGCTAGGTATATGCTGTTATCCACTTGCGGATTCTCTTATGTCCTCTGTGTGTTGAGAGTACCGTGGGAGTCCATTCTCCCTGTTGGCACATTGTCTATTCACCACTGTGCATCAAAGTTGTCCTGGAAATGGCAAGTTTCAACCCTGAAGCAACTACTAGGTACAGAAGCAGTACAAAAACTAAAAATGTCAAGTCACATTTGATGTTGCCACCAATTCTCAGTCGCGACTGGACTGGTTATGGTGTACGGTTGGGTTGGCTTTGAGATGGTACACCAGGGTGGCATTGTGGTCCACCCACCATTTTGCACACTCCGCATGTCAACACTACTGATTAATTGCGACCATTTTGGATTTAGAAAATTCCTAAGGAACACAATCCTTGAGAACTCAGCATCGAGTAGGATGTAGGATATTGCATAGGCCTCAACCCAATAGGTAACCAGATTCTGAAATCACCACCAAAAACCACTTCGATTTCCTGGGATGACCCATCTCGTCCCGATCCACTGTGTGGAAAGGCTGCTCTGGACGTCTAGGCATTGCTGTTCATCGCCGTCAGCCCAGAGCTGGTCTTGAATATATGGTGATTTTAATTTGTACCAAGGCACTGTAGAGCTCCTTGTCTGTCAGTACCTGTCCTCCAATAACCCACCTGAGGTCTCTCTTGAAGAACTTCACCCCCATCAAAGTGAGGAGCAGAAGCGACAAAATATCATTTCACTCCTAGTGACTTCAAGGGGGCTGAGTAGAGTATAGCTTTAAAACATTTAAGGCAAAGACTTGGATGACGAATAACATAGCTATCATATGTGCAATGATTCACAAGTGTTTTCTCAGAATCCCTTGCAGAATTATTAATTCAGATTAATGACTAATGATCCGATGATGAAAGTTTCTATTCAAAGGGAACATTGAAATGAATGACCGTTCGTCCATCCTTACCATTCCGGAGGGATCTAGGAAAAGTAATATTTTACGCAGCAGCAGTGATGTACATTAATTTTTTTTTAGAGCTGTGTCATTTTCTGAATAGTAACATGTTGCCTGTTACATGAAGAAGCTTTGACAAGCAACCACATCATTCCAGCAGCTGATAATACTGATGAGAGACATAGCAACACTATTTAGAATGAGGTTTCTTGTCTCTAGCACCACCAAATCAGTTGGAAAGTCTTCAAATGTTCTTTGGACTGGCCACTCTGGGCCAGAACAACACAAACTCTACAGGAAGCAAGCCTTGAGCACAGTCCACTGGGTTGTCTTCCGAGTGTTCATGTCATCACCAGGAGGCTTCTGTGCAGTACAGACCTGACAGAAATTGGGAGTCAGTGCAGGCAGTTACACTCTGAAGCTGAATTTCGGTTTGTAATTTGCAAGAACATACTGCAGCAGCCAAGCCAAAACCAATGCACCATATAGCTCTAAAAGAGGAAACGTTACTACATTGACAGGTGCAACATTTGACTCTGTAACTTGCATTACAAGGCAAGGTCAACAGTCGTCATAAGAAATAAGCCTTTTTTTATTTGGATTCCCCATCGGCCCATCGCAAAGTGTGTAAGGTCCCTAGCATGTTTAACTTGGCCTTCAGAAACCCTTTAATAACGCTAACAGAACATCTATCATAAATCATGATGCGTTATGTTTAGGAAAATGTACTAATACACAAAGGGCAGTGACATTACACAAAAGACAAAGGACAGAGGCAGCAACATCACACAAATTAGAGCCCTTTAGTCCTGAAGAACATGACTTGAAAGACTATACACCCACAATATTCAGCCTGGTTCAATGACGACTTTGAACTGTAGAAACCATATTCTTGACTGAACGACATAAGACAGCGCAAAAACAATGACTGACTGTTGATTGCCAGCACTGTTAGTAGATGTAATTGGCACTACTGTAGACAATGGTGTGGCAATATCAAACTTACACATCAACAAACCATCTTACTACATAAATATTGTCTTAAAGTAACAAATATATTGTTACGACCCATGTGGAGCGAATCTGGTTCGAAAGGGATAGCCCAAAAAGTTTTTATTAATAACTAATATTTCATTGCTAATAAATGATTTGACTTTAAAATATCTGGTCACCAGTCACTGGCACTCAAAAATGTTTAATCGCATGTCATTCAATGTTTCACAGTCTGCACTCCTCACTGAAGCTAGGCTCAACTGTGGTTCGCCCCTTACCACGCACCTGCCCACCCACCCACACACACACACACACACACAGTCTCGTGCCACTCAGTCCCGTCGTTACGTGTCTCGCCACTCTCAAGAGGTCTCTTACCATCTTCGCCGGTCGCACTTTCCTTCACTCTCCGAACTCCCGCGGAAGCCAGCGTTGCTGCTCATACAGTTAACTTACAGGTTCGAGTCCAGGCTTTGAGATATGACATTTCAACATTTTTTTGAGGGCTGCACAGCAACAAAACAAGCAGTTCTGGAAGTCTGATATTGGTGAAGTTGACATGCTATGAAGTTTGTTTTCGTTGAATAATGACTTTCCAGAATTCTCCAACAGTGCAGACAAGTGTGTCTGGCTGCCAGTGTCCAACGTTGACAGTGAACATGACTTCTCAACCAACAGCAATATAATGAGTGACAAAACGCACATCTTTGCAAGCGGAAAACATGGAAATAATGCAATGTATTCTTGGGGGGACCAGTTTGCAGCAGGTAAATAAAAACTTATTTCCTGAAATAGCAGCCGAAATTAATTTGAGTTGCTAATCTTCACCTACATAAGCATATTTCAGTTGTTTTTGACTTGTTTTATAAATGTATATAATCTTGAGAATTTAAATCTGTAGCAACGCAAACTAACTCGGTATGCCAAATATTACTGTAAGGTGTGATAGTTGTACTTAAAACCATTGTCAATAAAGGTTTACCTAATAATACAATATTTTTCAACAAATAAATATATCTGCATAAAATTATAATGACTTAACTTTTAATCTTTTAAAAACAAAATAATTTTTTTCCCCCACCAAATTTTGCACCAAAGTAACTTCTTATTCACAGAAATCAACAATTTTTATTTACCATTTTCCATTGGCCATAATAATGATAAGGATAATGATAATATTAATAATAATAGTGACAAAACTAGGATTTATATTTGAAAATATGTTAGTACCTGAAATATTGGATCAACATATTTTCCATTGCTTAAAAATCTATGTAGGTTTAGTAATTGCAATAACACCATTTCGTGTATTGACATATAATACTTTAAAATAAAAATGAAAAAGATAATTTTCAAAATATATAAAACTATAAAATTTTGTCTCTAGGCCCATTGCAAAAGAATGTCTGTGTTTTCTGTCGTTGTCCATGGTTGTAGATGCGTGTTTATTTCTTTCTCACTGCTGGAATGAATATTGAATGAAATACTAATAACATTTTGTTTGAAGTTTATAATGTTGAAAACAGTAAAGTGTTTTCAATTGTTTACACAATTTTTTTCTACTAATGCAGACCCTAATCCAAACAGTAGTGAAACAACCTTGAATACTTGTGCATTAATACTACCAAATATGGTTTATGTTCTTTTATTATGTGGTCCCGTTATAACTTCTAAAAAGGGTATTTATATCACACAAATGACATCACATAGTGAACGTTGATATGCGACAACCTTACGAGGTATGGTATGTCAAATATTCATAATAAAATTAAATGATGTTAGTTTTAAGTGTAAGAATTAGAAGTCAAATCAAATATGAATAATTGACTAATAGTCTTTCTCAAATACACGCACAGGCCTATTGAACATACACCACATAGGTATTCAGTATTCACATTAACAGTACATGAAACAAAAATGTTTTTCCATACACAAATTGTAATAATTACACAAAGACAACAATCACTATTCAGTTACACAAACAAATTGTACACCTTGATAGAAAATAGCATATTTTCATTTCACTAAAATATCTTTACTAACTATTCAAAATAAAAACATTAAAAATACTTATGGTTTTATTTAAGTCGAACATTACGTCCACAATATCACGTGTCATACAAAAAACAACACACACACACACTTTACAAATGCAAAAGCTGCAATAAAAAAATTCATTTCCCTTTACATCAATAGTAACATTATTTTTGTAGAATATATATATATCCTTAACACTATACACGACAGCAGTGATTCACAGTTAAGTTGCAATTCAGTGTATAAATATCCATGCTACATTATAAGTTATAACAATAAGTAATCTTCAGTCATTCAAATAAAATTAACGTGATTTACAATGCAAGTGAAACTGTCGTGACAGCAGTGAGCGCCAGAGTGTTAAGAAGCATAGTGTATCAGAATTAGTCATCTCCGCTGGTTATCTACAATGCATGACAGCATTTATTGTCTGTACAATTCATGTGGTAACAAAACTGCCATGCTGAAACTCTTTCTTGCTCAAACCTGAAACAATAAATGATCAAATATTATGTTCTTTCAAATGCACAATAAAGTAAAAAATAACAAGTTGTTGTAAAAAAAAAAAGGTTAAAATAAAAAAATAGTAAATACTGACTGAAATCTTTGTAAGTTACAATCTAGGACATCGACAAAATTACTAATCACATGCAGCACACATTAAAAAGTAGTGTATTTTATATAGACGAACACATCTAGGGCAGAAGAAAGAGAAGCTGAAATACCAACACCATATTATATTCAACAAATTTTAAGGTCACAACAATTTTTTTTTTTCACTGTTGAAAATTTGCTCTCTCATAACAGAGTCTGTAAAAGAATGACTATTGTTAGTTGTTTTGAAGTTGAAATCATTATTCAAAATAAATTAATTTAGAACCCACAATGATAACACAAGCAAAACTTTTTCTTATGGCCAACTTAAAATATTACATTAAATCATCCACTACAAATGTCACAACAAAGCCAAATTTTCAATAAAAATATACAATTAATTAGGGGTGAGCCGATCACCACATTTGCCGATCATGCCGATGCCAGAAATGTGGTACCGATCATGCCAATTTTTTTGACCGATTAGTGTTTTTTTATTTAAGTTGGTTGTAAAATATGCTCCAAATTACTTAAGTTAAATATTATTTCAGTTAAATAATTTTACTTGAACCTACTGATTACCTAATACCCTAAACAAATAGGTTACATATATTTATATGACAAACTTTTGATTTAGACACTGATTATTAGTTGTTCCCATAAACTAATCTGGAAATCTATTAATCCCTTTAACAAAATCTATAACACACTGTTGACCAACTAATCATCATCGTCACACCATTCGAAAATGAATGTTTGTTTACATTTTTCCGCTTTTTGGCGCGATTTAAAATGCTTTCTGCTTGATATTAAGACGCTGTTCCAACTATATGCCAGCGCCCCCGGCTGACGTGGTATGGCCACTCACGTAAGGCTGTTTCAAACACTGCCACCATTCGCCCAATCATATGCTTGCTTTTGTATTTATCGGGTGTCGCTGTTCCAAGCTGATGTCAGTGCCCCGAGCGGTGTGCGTAGGCTTTAAAACTCGCCTGTTTGTCCAAACATTATGCTGGAAAGGAAAATAAACGCTGTAGTTTTACAAATTTTTACAGTATATTTTTGAGTTTAACATTATAACGTGAGCGTGTGTAAGCTTTTGTTTACTTTAGTGCATTATGACTAATGTTCAGTGGCGGCCATGTTGCAGTGTTTGTTTACCAGTGACGAGACAAGTCTTTTACCCAGTATTTAAATTTTGCTTAAAAACACTGCAATTTCGCGTTTTTATACTAAATTTCGTGTAAAAATGCTGTGTTATGGCGATTTCGCGTAAAAACTGTAATTTACGGTGATTTCGCGTTTATCGTCGTTTAATCACAATCGCGAAAAGAACAGGCGCCTATGCATGACTTATTAAATGGTTTGGTGTGCTTTTGTTAACTCTTTTTTAACAAACGTACTTTTCATGAATATGTTTATTTTTTAAGAATAACTTTACTTAATTTTTTTCTGCAGAAAAGATTAAAACGCGTAAGTAACGTAAATGTTACTTACAAACGTCAAGCAACAGTTCTGAAGCCAAAAATATGTCTGCGCTTTTGTGTTACGTTGAGATTTTTTTTGTCTTCAGAAAGCGGTAATCGGCAAAAAGGATCGGCATGCACGAAGCCGATCATGCAAATGACAAAAATGACCAAAATCGGCCGATCTTAATAATCAATAATCGGCATCGGCTCACCCCTACAATTAATAATCATTACGAAAAAATTCAATACAAAATCTTTTGGTTTCTTTCCACAAGCTGGCTTCACCACACACATGAATTAGAATGGAAAATGAATGTCAAGATACTATGGGTGTGACGAGAATGGATAGCATTTACTACAAAAAATGCTATACTGATGGATGATGGTACACAAGGCTGGCTTCTTCCACCGGAGGAGCTGGCCGAGGTGTTCCGTGCGGTAAATGGCACAGTCGCCCTTGCCGTACGAAACACATGACAATTCAAAAGCATTAAAAAATTATATATTTAAAAAGAGAAAAAAAAAAACTTGGTTAACACGATCACATGCTGGAGGGTCTGCTCCTGACGGCCTTAGAAGGGCCATGGGGCCCAAAATTGAGCATCAACCTTAACACAAGTAAAATAGTTGTTAAGTTCTATGTTAAATCCTAGATGGTATATAAATTAAAACGGAGTGAGATCCTGGTTTTTTCTCTCAAAAACTGGGAACAATATTCCTCGATATGTCGGGCGGGAAATGACGTTTTCCCGATTTCTCTATTTTATCCTGGTAGTATTCATGCCCAAGTGAAAAACTTGTCGTTAAATTATTTTCAAAGGAAGTACTGCACTTTAACCTGATTTAATACATGCACACGATTGAGAAACTACAGTAGAACCTCGATGATACGTTCCCGTTTCATACATTTTCCCGTGTCATACGCCGATTAATTTTGGTCCCGCTGAAAGTTCTATATTTACAATGGTTTACTTTCCCGGAACATACACTTATAAAATCTTTAATTTCCCGTTTCATACGTTTTTACGAAGCGGAAAAGTCCTAAAATTCACAAATTTTTTTGTTATATTCCTCCTGATAAACTACGTTTTAATGCTTTTATTTTGAAAAACGTTCATTGTTTACCTTTGCAAACGTAAGAAAATAACTTTATCGCACCATAGATATGGATAGTATCGGGAAGACTGTGCACTTCGCTATTAGCATCTATGGCCAGCACCAAGCGAGACTAGTGGCGCGAATGATATTGAAAATGGTGCACGCGATTTACCAAGGCACGGATCTCATATTTTGTGCATTCATTAATCTTTGAACTGAATATACTTGTTTGTTATTGTTTTCTTACGATCGGATTGTTTTATATTTTACGTTTCTCAAGTTAAAATTTTATTGAAAATTGTTCTGTTGCATAAAGTTGTTTGTAAAATGAAACAAACCAGCAAAAATTTCTGTTTTTCTTTTTACAATAACCTAATTTTTTTATTTCTAATTTAGGCTTGGTGACTTTTCCCCTCTCCAAGAAAGGACTGCTTTACTTGATTATGGACTGTATTTTACATTTCTGGTAGTGTTATTATATGTATATATAATGATGAATTCATATCTTTCATTAATATGATGCAATTATTTACACATTATGTATTTAAGTTTAATCTGACATTGGGCTGGTATGCTAGATTGAAATTTTTTTTTATTATTGCCATTCCCTTTTCATACACTTTCCCGCATCATACACCATTTTTGTGCCCTCCATTGAAAAGTGTATGACAGGGGTTCTACTGTATTAACGGTGACGTAAAAAAAAATATTTACAGGGCACGATTGCAAACAAGCACTTTATTCAACTTTTTATAAATACACACCAGATAATCAAAGTTATTTCACTACTGTCACTAAACAGTAGCAAAACAAATCTCGTACACACATGACTAAGACAAATGTGTAGAGACCTGAAAAATTCGCTACCGCGATAATGCAAATAATAACGCGAATTTAAGCATTTTCACATGTAAAATGCGAATTTCTGCACTTTTAATTGAAAACGCCTATTTATCATGGTTTTGGCACATTTTAAAGAAATTTTTTTTAAATCTGCCTAAAAATTACGTATCAAAATAAAGATGTATTGTAATTAATTATACATACTTATATTTACAATGATTTTCCGTAAGTTCATTACTTTTCTAGATACTACAGTTATTTTGATTTCTTAGTTTAGTCGCCGTCTTCCTTTTCTCAACGGTTGTTCACTTGTTGCACTATAAAAATAAAATTTGTCACGGGCTTGAAATATATTTATACATAATTATATAATTATAAAAATGCAATGTTCAATTTATTTCGTAAATTGTTCTCATATTCTTATAACATCGATTAAATTTACTTTAATATTTTTAACGGTGCCTTTACGTTTGGGTTGAAAATAAATCGGCTGGCTAAGAATGTTTGAGATTTCATGTTGGTCACTCTGTTTTGTTCGTTATTTTCATATAAACAAGTTTCTTCTGACAAAAACTTTAATACGTAAATTACGTTGTAGTATAATACGAACGACAATATTTATTGTTAAATAATTACTGAAATTAATTTTTGCCTAAGCCTCCCGTAAATGCGTGTATACGGGCGGAAGAATTCAAACATTAAGGTTTCTACGCTTCTGACCCAAAAACGTTAATGTGCAGACAATACAGCTGCACAGTTACATATTAAAAAAGAGACAAGAACAGCAGAAGTTAGTAGGGTCGTTACCACAACGCCAAAATACCATAATGCCGAATGTCAAAATTGACCACAACGCCGACAGCTAGAAAACTGCTGTGTACCACAACGCCGAAATAACAACTGAATGAATTTGTTTTTTTTTTTCTTTCTTAAATGTACCTAACGCCGAAATACCACAATCAAACCTAACCTAACCTAGCGTAATATAACCTAACTTAAAGCCTAACCTAGCCTAGCCTAGCCTAACCTAGTCTAACTTAACCTTGTCTAACCTAACCTTTGTAGCAGTCCTGCAATGACATTTTTCGGCATTAGTGTATTTCTGCGTTGTGGTACACAGCAGTTTTCTAGTTGTCTGCATTGCGGTCAATTTGGCATTTCAGCGTTGTGGTGCGTTCCCAAGTTAATTTTTGTAAACAATAATTCGTAATTTTGTAAAAAAAAATCAGTATCAGTTTTAAAGTAAAGAAAATAATACCTATTATGAAAAAAAAAAAAAATAACACCTATTTTTGAGAAAAATAACATCTACTTTTTCAGGCCTCTACAAATGTGATACCTACCAAAAAATTTATTGTTCATATTTATATCATGATACTGCTTTTTTTTAATTAACTAAAACTATTCGACAGCATTTAACTAAATCTCTCCCGAGGGCAATGATGAGAGCCCTGGGCTGTTTGGAAGAAACACCAGTCGAAAAAAGGTTGACTGATATTTTGCGATGTCTGTTCCTGGGCTTGTTCCATCGCCCGGCCATCACCTACGAAGCGGTACGGCTTGTTGTTTCTCTCACCTGGAGAAGCACAGCAGGGCGCCCTAGTCTGCCTTCCTGGCACGCCTCTTCCTCACGCTGGGGCTGCCCTCTCCCTCGGGCTCCGGCTCCGCGTCCGAGCCACTGCGGGACGCCGGCTCCCCCTCGTCCACCAAGTCCTCTTGACTCACCTCCTCCTCTTCCTCCGCCTCGTCTCCCGCCCCCGCCCTCTGCAAACACACCATTTACACATTCACCCTTCACCTAGCTCAATGGGTTATCACGTCAGCAGCCTAAAAACACTACTAATCACAAACTTTAAACAAACATGTACCGTATCCATCGAGTTACACTTACTTGGAAATCAAACCCAATCGAAAGGTTTTTCATCCAGAAACATTGCGACACACAAATTTAGGAAATTAAGAGTGGTTTTGAGAGCACTCTCTTAGCACAGTATCTAACGTGTCAAGAAGACACTTAACATCCCAAGCATGAGTTTTTATTGACAAATTTTCCTTTTTATTTGACTGTTAAAGTTGAAAGCGGTATTCCTGACATCTGCCTTTCTTCAACAACTAAGTACCGTATTTACTCGCGTAAAGGCCCCCCTTTTTTCCCCAAATTTTCGACTCCAAAAAAGGGGAGGGGGCCTATACGCGAATTTGGAGGAAAAAATAGATTTTTCTTTTCAAGTTGTGCGTCTTTGTTCGAATGAGGAAGGCGGGGGAGGCAGCGACGCGGCAGGAGGGAGAGAGAGGCAACAATTCCGCAAGGGGGAGAGGCAGCGCTTGGACAGGGGGGGGGGGGGGAGAGGCAGAGGCAGCGCTCTGACAGGAGGGGAGAGAGGCAGAGGCGTGGCTTAACCTCCCTCCTGCCAGCTAGCCAGCCAACCAGACAAAGGAGTGTTAGAATCCTTAACCCACTTCCCTTCCTCCTTCACTTCCCCTCTTCTTCTCCGACAACACTCCACATCAACACAGCGGCAGCGCGCGAGTCCAGCTTTCTTTATCTTTATGTCGTTTGAGATAGGACTAACTGCTTACGTCTGTCACGCCTCACGACGGTCCTACTGAGAACGGACAAACTATAATACCAGTCTCTGTATCACTGCCGCTTACAAAATCACCTCCCGCCGCTCACAATACGCTTGTTGTTCGATGCATGCCAAGCTGCCCTGGCCACAGATAAACCCAGAAAAACAGGTTTTTAAATTTTTTCTCAAAAATGTTTACAAAATGTTTATACGCGGGCGGGGCCTTTACGCGAGTAAATACGGTACTTTATTCACGTCAAACCTATTATATGGAGGAATTTCACTGTTAATGAAAATTTTTTCATCGAATATAGCTGTCATAAGTTCTGCACAAGCCCATATTGTGTGCAAACATGTTAAAAAATAACAACCAGGGGATCAATTAAGTTTTGTTTATTTGGGCTTTGCACATCAATATTTTCACTACAGATGGTAACACATGTTACATATCAGAGATATTGGAAATAGTAACAGCGACGACGATTTGAACTGGGATACAGCAGAATGCACATCCAGTACCATCTTACTACTGCGTCACACTGCTACATAACTAAGTGATTTATTGGTAGAGACCCCAAAAAACTGTAAATATAACTGACCAAAAGCGGTGGCAAAATAAGGCAAAACCTTTGTAAAAAAATTTGCACTAAAACATAAAAGCGGTAAAAAAAATTTATGTAAATGATTAGCGTTACTTCTAAAATTTAGTATAAAATATTTTATCCTTGTAGATTTTACCTTTCAAAAACTTTTTTTCTATACACTATGAATTGATTCAAATATTTTGTAGTTATGAAGAAAATGCTTCTTTACCAGAAATTTCACAAGTCTATCGCGTCTCTGGCAGTCAAGCCTGCAGTTGCAGGATTCGCACATTAGAAGTTTATCACTAACATAAAATCCTTCACTGAAAATTTTTTCTGAGTGGTCACTTGCAGAGAAACCTTCATTTTAGGCATTACCAAAAAATGTTAATCACTTAGGAATAATTCTACCTCTAATTGTGCTAAAACATACCATGCTGGAAAGATAAATAAATAAGTAAATAATAATAAAAAAAGAAATAGATGGAAATGCATACAGAAGACCAACATATGCATGAGTAAAATAAATACAGGACATGAAACATGTAGGTATTTATTCTTTACAATATTTATATTAGACAGTAAATTTTATTTTCGTAACCATCCTTTTTTATACAAACTGTAAGAAATGCACTTTCATGTGTGATTATATTAATGGTTATAAACAAAAACTCAGAAAAAATGTTTTGGAACAACGTTGGTTGTTTGTTATGTTTATTGAAAGCAAACTATGGGCAATACAAGATAAATATTATGAAACCACAATTTTACAGTATACTATTCTGAATATTGAGGTCAATTACAATTTTTTTTTTTTTAATTTTTTACGAATTATCATACAATAAAATAAAATACTATGACTGCTATATACTGCAAGGATTATTTATTTATGCTGAAGATAGTCAATAACCATTACAAAATGGAATATATAATATTTATTAGAATAGGCAAGATTCAGTGATATAAAGTGGATTTTACCTAATTTTATTTTATTTTGTGTTTTCAAGCGGTGTTCGAAGCTGTTTCATTTTGTCGCTCATTAACACATAATCGTGTTTGTAATAATAAAAAAAATCTTAACTTTTGGAGCCATAACTTCGGTTGTGCAATTTGGTTGAAAAAGTAATTCGTGGACATTCATTAATTACATAAGAATGATTTTGGACATTTTCGACCCCAATGCAAGGATACCTAGTTTCCCTAAAAGTATTAAATAGTTAAATGATGTTAGAAAAGGTTCAGTTACACAAAAAATATTATTTTCACACAATTAAAAATTTTTACTTTTTAAAAAATAATTATTTAGTCTTTGGAAAACAGGTATTAAAATTAAAGGTAAGATTTAAACAATATTAAACCAGTCAAAAAACTACAAAAAAGGAATACATACTTTGCGTAACATAATGAACGACTAGATTTAAAACAATGCTGTGATTGTTCGATGCATCCTGGTGCTTCTTGGGGTATTGATGCTTGAACTATTGCATTACCCAAAAATTTTCCGTGGTAGTAAATTTTGACTCTTAGTAAAATATTGTGTAAAAATTGCTCTACCCCCACCTCCCCTCCACCTTAGGAAAGGTCACATAAAGATTTTTTTAAACCTCCTTTTTCTCTGCGCCCTTACGTTCTTTATGAATGGCCCCCTAATGTTTTTCTCCTGCCTTTAAATAGAAATATCACATTTAAACCAATAAAAAAATCTTTGCTGTAATGACCAACAAATACCAATTTTGATCAATATTTGTAAGATTTAAGTATGTGCAGGGCAGTAGCCAGGGGGGGTGGCGGGTCAGGGGTTCAACCCCCCCCCCCCCGCAGCACCAAATCTTTAATTAAATTCTTATTCATCACTCAAACAAATTTCATATTAAAATTAATAAAATTTTTACCATTACAATATTTAAATTTAAGCACCGAAAACTGCTAAAATAGCACTATTTTACACCCTAAATCCAAATTTTCCCAGGGGAGGGCCCCTGGACCCCCCGCTTTAATACGGGGGAGGGTATGCTTCTTAACACCCCCCCTACACAAATCCTGGCTACGCCACTGAGTACGTGTGTATTGAAATAAACTTACATTTTTTGCCACAGTGGAAACACATGCAGAAAATTAAGAATTAGAATCAATTTTCAAGTAATGACAAAAACAACAAGATAAAACTAGAAAACGAAACGGGGATCTGTTTCAAATAAACACACAATCATGAAGCACAAGTTGTTTACCTGCTTGCTGTCCAGCAGGTCTCGCTTCATCACACCACCCTTGCCAGCAATCCGTGGTTCCATCGGTTTGGGAGGATATATCAAGTCTATGATGCACACCAACATCTGAAACATTGAAAATACACTCACCTAACTCCAGGGTATCTACAATTACCTGGTGAACCACTTTCGGCACTTTACTTACAGGTCATTTACAAAGGAATGTGTGCGCAGAAAGACTTCAGATAGATAATCCTTTCCTGTTGCAAACATCACCATTAACTTTTCAAACACCATTAGTCAATTTTTTATAAATGGGCTTCTCTCTTACATTAAACATAGACAAACTTTCCTTTGTATACTTTCTAAAAGAAATGTTGCAAAGTTTGTCATGTAAGATTTCCAGAATATTACATAGACAACTTTAAGCATTAATTATTTTTTTCAATCCCTGAAAAAATGGTACTTTTGGAATTATGTTGCTTCCTCAAATGACAGATTCATTTATATTAGGTACATATATAGAACAGTGACTAACTCAATTTTGATCATTGCGCAGCTTCACTAAACTTCAAAAGGAAACAAGACAAATATTTGTTATTCCAAAGTGTAAGTATTTAAAATCAAATAAAATTGATTTGCCGTGAGCCCATGACCAATGGGCTGAGATCATAATTTCTCACAATTACTCAACCATAGCTTGAAACTTTTAAAGAACACATCCAGAAATAAGTATTAACATTTTGATATTGGCCTAGTAGAAAAGTAAAAAATAAATATACATAATTTACTAAGTCATACTGAAAATATATAGCTACTTTGCAGTTTCTGATCAAGGAAAAGAATTCCAAGAAAGAGATCTAACCTTAAAACTCTTAAAAAGTTAAATATAAATTTGAAAATTAAAAGGTCAATATTTACTACAAACATTTTAAAAAAAAAAGTTTAAAATAACAATTACACTTGTGAAAGAATGAGATGAAATGAAATGGGGGAAAAAAAAAAAAACCTATAACCTAGATGAGAAAACCATAATTTTTTACTACTGCTTTTGTTTTTTCTCAGTACTTTCACAATACATTAACTGAACCGGTCCAGCGAAAATCAGTAATTGTAATTATGTTTTAACAATAATAATATTAAATTCAAAAAACTTTCTTTAGACTTCCCCTGAATAAAATAGTGCCTGTCAGTAAAATTTATTATTTGCTGAAATATGCATCCAAGATAATTTTCATGAAGTTCCTGTCAAACACACTACCTGTCGATGAACCAAAATTTCAAGGCACAGACTTGACCTTAAAATAATTTACCAATCGACCAAGATTATTCTAGACTCTTAAAATTCAATTTATTAAACATTTAACTATTAATTTAAAGTAATTTTTTTTTATAATTCCACTAAGATCTCATTAACAATATTCATTAAGTTTACAACATGTTACCAATGGCTTACATCCATTCTAAGAGAAGTTTTGAACAAAGGGTTTTCTTTATTGCTGCCCCAACAAATTTCCTCAAGCAAAGGAAAACAAACCTAGAGTTAGCCGATGATCTTTACACCTATAACCACTTTTCCTTCAAATTTATTTTTAAGTACAAAACAAAGTAACCTATGTGGTCACCACTGTGAATGGAATATGTAATTAACACTATCAAACTACTTTTTTTTTTTTATCAGTTTGATGCGTACAGAAAACAATGGCTAGCAAAAACATTGAAACAGTTTACTTTAAAAGGCAGCCAAAAACAAAATACAATTATATCGAAGGCTAATGCATTCACAGTTTCCAGTTGTATAATTCAAGATAAATTCAGCAGTATTTGTAGAATTTTTGAAGTACAGTATTTTGAATCTGAATTGACTCAGCTTGGTATTCATGCAATGTAACATTTTCTGGATACTATGCTTTATTTCACTTGAGTTCAATGTCTTATCACTTTGCCATCTCACTCTAACTCAAAAACTTTATCAATGTTTGAAATATGTATCTTATACACACAAAAAACACACACACAAAAACCACACACAAACAGAAAAAGGCTTTGTACATGAAGAAGCTAACTTACCAGACCAAACAGGGCTCCAATGAAGATGGTAGCAATGGCAAAGATAAGATACGAGCCCCAAGTCGGCAAGCCATACTCCTCCATCAGCTTATTGTGCACCATCTGTTAATAAGTAATACACAAACACATGCATTAACATTTCATAGCACAACCACAAGCATAAATATTCTGTGTTTCTCTGATTTAAAGACTATATTTAAATACACATATATGTAATGTAAGTTTTGGGTAAACCTTAGTATTAAAACATTAGTAAAACTTTTCCTGTGATGTTCTGAGTAATGCAAGAGTAAATATAACATGTTAAATATTTAAAAACATATATTTTTTTTGTTTTGTTTATTCACAACATAAAGCCACTAAACAAAGACACTTTCTGCTGGCCCTTTAGAGATGAAGAGAATGTGTTGATCTCCCAGCAAATGATCGCAAGAAAATTTTCAATCCAGTGAAGGATGAGATGAGATTTGATGAATTAAAGAACTGGGACTTTTAAAGTCTTGCTGACAATGGAGGTGTGCAGAGACGAACATGTCGCACCGACGGGACTGCACCTACCCGCAGTACTTGCGACAACTTGAAGAAGTAGGAGACGATGGACATCTGGATGGATGCCGGTGACTGCCAGGATGGCACAGGATCCACATTCTTCCACTTGTCCTCTTCTATGAAGGAGATGAAGGCATCCTTGTCCCTGGCCCCACGGTACTGACGAAACTCTCCATTCAGCACGCTGTCACGAAAAACTCATACAGAATCGTCTGTGTGTGGGTTGCTAATGATCGAAAATAAAACTCTTATTTGTAGGAAAAACAAGTGGTTAAGCTATTTCCACAACTAAGGCTTTGTTTATCTTTAATAAAATTCCAAACAAACCAACAGCAAGAAATATTTTTCACAGTATCTTTCCTGTTCCAAAGACCACAATTACAGTCGAATACTAGTTTATTCCAAAAAAAATATGTGGAAAGGTAGAAAATTACTATCACACTGGCTGAGGACATGCCACAGAAAGAGAAGTTATGCCTGACCAACCTAATAATTAAGTTAACAGTCCAACAGTCTTGGGGTTCAAAACTGTATCACAATCTTAAAGGTATTTTTAAAGAGATTTCAACATCTGAGTAATGGCAAAGACTCTTAATATTTTTATAACGTAATAAATAGTTCACTGCTTGGCATTTAAATAAAATACCAGGGAGGTTCTAATTTTTTAAATTAATACAGATGGTGCTTTAACTCAAAAAAGTACTTGTCATGATGGTAATTAATTATATAAGTGAGGAGCACACCTGAAAAAATAAAATAAATAAATAAATATATATATATATTTTTTTAAATTATTTTGTAAAACTGCAAAGCTAGAAAATTTCCATGACTTTTTCCAGAATCAAGTAAATTCCCTGGCTATCTAGAATGTGACCACCCTATGATATTAGCTTATTTCATTACCTGAGAGCATGTTCATTAATGAATATTATTTCTGCCATGTTGAATATTTGAAACAAGCAGTTCACATGTTGTGAGCAGTTATAAAAGTTGCAAAAGTTATTTAATGTTACTGCATATTTTGTAGTACTTGTGATTACATTAAAATATTTTCAAGGTTAGATTTTTGATATGTTGCTAAAGCCTTGCAAAAAAGAGGACATTTTTTGGTTACATAAGCTACATTAATAAAACATACTTAATATGAAATACTTATTATACCTGACCTAACTTAACCAAATGTTAGGAAGTAAAACATTGGATCCTCATTGTTTTTCATATTCAGATGTGCCTCTCCTGCATATTTAAAGGTCATGGCTATAGATACAATTTTATAATATAAGGTATCCACAAACCATCTGTAATAAAATTTCCTCAGCTTTTCCCTGACAAAAATTTCAAATTAGCCCTTTTTATATAATTTAATTTTTTTGAATTTTTTTGAAAGAAAGCCATAGAATATATATTATGCCACCACCCCCATATCTGGCATAGCTCTCATTCCACTTTCTTTATTTTTATATTTAACAGCACCTTGTACATACCATTTGATAGTGTGAATGACTACACACTAAAACCCAATCTAAAAAAAATATTTATTCTCAGTCTGGGCTATGGCCAACTGGAGCATGCATGACATTATATCCTCAAATTACAATCAGTGGAGAATTTCCATGTATTTTCCAAAATAAAGCGAATTCCTGACTTTCTAGTACGTGGCACAGCCTGTGACGAACTCAATCGGACATAAATTACGTTTACTTTGCTTCACAAAAACTTCATCAGTGTGTCTAGAAAATAATACCCATTGAGTCGATTCCAGAGCTTTTTTTTTTTTTAATAGTCTTCAGGGACATGACCTACTGGAATATGGTGGGCAGTGCGGTGACCACGAAGCGACCACTCAGGCCCGGGGAGGTGGTCACGTCCACCTGGCCTATCCTGATGTCCAGGTCCTCGCTCCACGAGGCGAAGTCCTCCCACACGGGCTGCAGCGCCTTGCAGGCGGGGCACCACGGGGCATAGCTGCGCACGTCGCACCAGTCACCCTCTCGACACTGCCCTCGCATCGTGCAGTACGTGACACTTATCATTCATTCATCTGAATGTTACATCAAGGAAATTATCTACCACATGATGCTGAATAAAGAATATTTAAAACCCAAGTAGTAATTTAAATAGTGACCATCTATTATGAATCATGTGAGTCTTTCCTAACAAATATGACCTCAATAGTGTTACTTTACCAGTTTATAAAGCACTTTCTATTAAATAGTTGGTACAACAGCAACTATAGTTATTTTGGTAAATATGTAGTGTACGGATTATCGTCAAAAATTTTTTTAAAAATCTGAAATGACTTATTATATGCTCTTTTACATCCTAGGCCTATTTTCATTACAGCCTACAGAGATAAGAAATTCCAAATACTTTAGGAGATATCGAATTTTTTTAATTTTCATATTTGAGCGATATTTGTTAAAAAAAATTTAAAATTCCGAAAATACTTTTATACTGTGCTCTTTAACTACCTATTTTCATTAAACCCGGCGGAGATAAGAAATTCCAAATACTTTAGGGGATATCCAATTTTTTAATTTTCATTCTGTGCACTCATGCTGCATTGACCATTATTGCTTGTTTACGAGTATGATTTTTTTTTTTTCGCGACGTAGGTGAACGACTACATCATTTTCTACTAATGGCAAAGGAATTGTACCAGCCTCTAACTTAGGTGAGTTTTTAACGTTTCAAATTTTAATGTTTTATTTGTTGCGCAAGTAATAAGTAAAAAGAAAATTACATGAGTTCCTACTGTTCATCCTTTGTCCCAGTTTTTTAGGTCAGGTCAGCTACATTATAAATACTTTAAAACAAAAGAACCATTAAAATTAATTTTATTATTTTTAATGTCTGTTTAGTTTCAAAGTATTTATAATGTAGCTGACCTGACCTAATCTACCTTTGTCCCGTTTTGTTAGGTCAGGTCAGTTACATTATAAATACTTAAAACTATACAACAAGTAAAATTAATTGATATTATTTTTAATTTCCGTTTATTTTGAAGTATTTATAATGTAACTAACCTTACCTAATGGAAAATTTCTGTTATTTAGGCATTGACGCACACACAGCCAAATATAAAATTGTGACGGTCGAATGATTACATAGGTCTTGTATTGCAAAATAAGAACGGCGATATCTCCAAAAGTAATAAGAATTTCTTATCTCCGCAGGCTGTAATGAAAAGAGGATGTAAAAGAGCATATAATGAAAGTTATTTCAGATTTTTAAAAAATTTTTGACGATAATCCGTACACTACATATTTACCGTTATTTTCATTTTTTATAAATGTTCTTAAATTCCTCACTCTTTGTGTACTTCTCAGAGTTTTCCATTAACACAACCAATAATGGTAAGCACAGTACACATGTCTTAATATAGAGTCCTGTCTGTAATGGAAGTATACTTTCAAAATTGTGGTAGGTTTGGTAATTAAGTGTGATATCGTAGAGGTAAAAAAATAATCTGTCTATTAATGTTATAGCATCATGCAAGAACCATCCAAAAGATATTGATGAAGTAAAATTAGAACACTTTTTATTCTGTTAAGTTACAAAGTCAGTGAACATGCCATTTGTCTCTTTCGTTGAAGAAGATGAAGGATAGTTAGAACTGGTAAGTAATAACCCAAGTAATATAAAGAAATATTTTCTATATATTTTTTCATATTGTAATATTTGGTTTTTTATTTTTGTGTAAAATTGAGAAGTACTAACTATATTTTCTTTGATTACTAGTTTAGTAAACAATTGTATGATTCTAGTTGAACATTCTCAGGTGGTAAAAACTTCTCATCCTAGGTTTTAACATTTCATCAGTTTAAGATGGTCAATGACATGAGGCAAAATTTTTTTAAATGTAGAATTTGCTATAGTTAGTATTAAAACAATTTAAAAAATTTGTGTGATCTTGCACATTTAATTTCACAAAATTTATAGTGCACTAAATCTTTTTTTCAACAAAACTAATGTGTGTGTGTGTCGTATAAAGTTTCATAGAGGCTCCAGAAAAGGTGAAATTTTTGTGTTTCAGGGTTATTTAGGTGTTTTACTTAACCATTGATTGTGAGCTATGTACAAGGGCAAGGTATTTCCATGTATAATAAATCATAAATTAAATGGAAGATGGTGTCACCTACATTAAAAATTTGGTAAAAATGTTGAATTCTCAAAATAGTGATATTTTTTTACTCCCTTGAATTATAACAAACTAGGTAGTTGTAAAGGTCTTTGAAATCAAGGAAAATTGTCGAGTTACCTGTATTAATACTAATACTAATACTGATAGAAAATTATTAAAAAATCTACTATACATATAATTATAACACTAAAGAATTTTCATACTTAATTTTTTTTTATTGATTTCACTGTACAATATCTCTGAACTTCATTGCCCTCAACACTATTAACTTGCTTAGAAAACAGTGGAATTGAAATGTAGCCTTTTGGAAAGACAAAGGGGAAAAAAAAGGGGAGGGGTTATCAAGCAACAAAATACAATTTTCTCTCTCTCTCTCTCTCTCCCCCCCCCCCCCCAGATAAGACACACTAAGAATTACATATTTAGACAAAATCATTGGTTATAAATAATCAGAGTAAGGTTTAGTTGTCTTTCACAAGACCTAGATTATGTTACCACAATACCAAAAACGTGTCCAAACTTGTAAACAGAGATATAAAAAACACACACTCTCTCTCTCACACACATTCTATCTACACACTCACTCACATGTACTCCCAGTCACACTCTCTATCACTCACACTTACTCACTCACTCATACTTACTCACTTACACATACTCACTCACTGACACTTACTCATTCACTCACACTTACTCTCGCTCTCACTTGCTTACTTTTGATGTGAGCTACCTCACTGACAAAAATCAAGGAAGAGATGGAAAAAGGAGTGAGCAACTACGTTCACTTGCTGCACACTTTCACCCACTTTTTGCAGCCATATTGGTATTGCAAACAGTCAAATATATAGGATAAAAAGGTGTCAAATGTAAGTTGTAAGTACAATTTAAGTAGAGCCCCCATTATTTTGCTGATTCGTCTGATAAAAAAGTAGCAGACGCAAATAAACATAAGTATGTAACTATTCAATAACATATAACCAAGTTTATCCCTTGATCCTCATGGCATGATCCAGTTTACAGTTATCAAGTGGTACATGATGCGTGCTGTTTTAATTTATTACGCCGAATAATCCTGGACATAAAAAAACTTGAAAATCACAATACAAACTAATTATGCCACGTCTTGTAGGAAATTTTTCTTTCGTATATATTTTACAACCATAATTCATTGTTTTATCACAAGTTTTTGTTATGAACAGGATCTTTTAAACTTAAGCATCATGTACCACAGGATCAATGTATAGAATATCATGCCATTATGATTTACGGGATGAACTTGAAAGTGTTGACATTGTCCAGGGCTTCGCTCCCTCAAAGCCAGATATGCCATCACTCCTTACCCCCTTTTATCCCCACTGCAAATTAAACCTCCCGCTAATCAGTGCATGTCTATGTGCGTGTTGGGCCGCTCCACATGAGGTGCGCTTTAGTCAGTGCCATGCACCTATGATTACTTAATTCTATTAATTGTCTTTTTTAAATTATTTCAATTTCCCCCCCCCCCCCCACACCAAAGTGTATGTGTGTTTTCAGGTATTCCATAAGGACGGAGCCGCGTCGTGGGCAATACCACTTACAGAACGCATCCTCACGCGAAAAGTTTACATTTGAACTTAACAAATGCATGAAATTAAAAGTAGCATTAATACATAATTAATTGTAAATTATTAGTAAGCACTTCAAAGGACCACTGCCTAGTTTCTCTCGACCGCCACCCGGAGCAGGAAGCAACTCATCACTTCAAGGGCTTCACTGCTTGCATTACTGATCTCTTAATCTCTTAACGTACTCCACCCATAAGTTATTTCTAAGCCTTTTCCGATACTGAGGCCTACTCTGGAAGGAATGGGGGTACTTCTTGTTTTACATAATAATTTAAGTTCTTTTAAGAACGTTTAAAATCAATCACCGAGACTTAATTTCTAGACGGTCATGTGGTGCCCTGGTTTGCACATAATCCGGGGGAATCGTCGTTAGCATGTTTTTACATTTTTATGTTCAGTGTTTGTAATATTTTATCCCTCGAGTAACAACCTACAAATAAAATCTTTACCAGAGGCCGCTTGTAGTTTGTTCTTCGTCCACGGGTGCTTCCTACCTGCACCAGGGCATGTGAGATATCTAAGAGCTCACTGATGACCATAATTCGGTAGTGTAGTAGTGTGCCCGCTGTTCAGAGTAGGCTCATAGGGTAGGTTTCATATCATAAAGAGGAATAGGCCTAACTCCCACACAGGCGACGTCATGACACAGGGACAGAAACGCAAGCCAGGTTGTCATGCCCTTCCACGCGGTGGCGCACAAGTTCACAACCTATTACGCACCTAATTGCATAAAATCCCCGCGACATCATCATGATACGGAACTTTTACCTAAACATCTGCTTCATGTTGACTGACCCACAAGCCAGTTGTAATAAAGAAGTGGTTATCCAATCACATACAACCCACCAAAGGATGTGATTTTGTTATTGAATGTGGAGTATTCTAAAAAGGATTGATTACATATAAGCAAATTGAGTCTAGCCTAGAGTGAAATCAATCCACAAAGTAACAATGACTCTACAAATAAGTACATGCGACAGACACTTTCCGAACGGTTTGAAACAAAATTTTGAAATAAAATTTATATTAACCTATTAAAAATTATTTAAAATGCTGTCATTTTTTAATACAATGTGAATAATTCATGCATTCCCTTTCATTTTTGTAAAATTGGTTTTGTATTAACAGTTTTTTGGACTTCTAAACCATACACAATTTCTGGTTTTAAAAAATCCAATGAGATGTTTTTAAATATGATAATGTAACATAATAATTAGGAAAAAATTTGTTGGATTTTTTTCCTTCGGATAAGCCGCTACTTCCGCTATTTACTAAAACCACTTGGCTTTAACCTGCTAATAGTAGTCAACTTCACAAAAAGGTTTAGAAAGAAAGATATGGACGCACAACAGCTACTTTAAACTTTTTTAAAATTCATACTTCAATATATACTAATTTAATTCTACTCCTCAAAATTTGACACTAAATAAAGTTTAACTATGAATTTGTTCGGCTTTAACAATCAAACATTCTGCTGAACACGCCCGTTCACATTATCCTTATTTCACTATAAGTACTTACAATTCTACCATCCATTCATTATTCAGCATTTCTTCCCAGTTATCCTCATCCAACTGTATTACGTTTTGCTTACACCAGCCACCAGCTATTACAACAATTAGTAAAATTAACGAAAACAGCTTTCTCGCCATACTCCCTGCCATTTTTCAAACTTTTTTTTTACCCGATTCTCATTTGTTTGTCTTTTTTCATGAGTATTATTAAAAACCTTCAAACTAAAACTCAGTTTTTAAAAATATTAAAAATATTTCAAAGAAAGTCATTTATATTAAATCTTATTCAAATATTTAAAAAAAACTATGATGTCAACTATTAATTTCATGATTCTTGCATCAACCCGTAACAGTAGCAAATTTTAACCACAAATTATATTCGCATGAAAATCTTACTAATACACAAATTTATGACACATTCTACCCCATAAACTTGAGAAAATTAAGCGTGACATGAATTGAATATACTACACACAAAATTAAATAACACATATAACTATAAACTACTCCATCTAGTTCCTTGATGAAACAGAGACCAAGTTGCCATGAAGTTGGGCACATCTTTTAAAAGTGTCTTTATAATCTAAAATCGTTAATTGAAATAATACAATATATATTGTCAATTTCATCAAAATGTTTCTCAGAGATTTTGTTCATTTAATTTCCGACAATTCAAATTTGTAGAAGACTTACTGCATCAAAAGACTTCAAATTCTGGGGTTGTAGGCTCATTCGTATTTAAGGTCAATTGTTAAACAAATGAGTGGTTATTTTCATACCAAATAAAAATAAAATTGTGCTTTGGAGCTTTTTTCAGAGTTTTAAGCACTTTTCACATCATCTAATAGGTAAAGTCCTTTAACAATGGTGGTGTCACTCAAATGTGTGATAACAGCCAATAAAAATGGCCTACCTGAAATGCTGCGACCTGGACCAATCAACAATCACACGTAGCATATTTGCTGGTTGCGGTCACACATAACTATTAGTAATTCTTGAGGATAATCCTATATTGCGCCGACACTTACAATGCTTAAGTGCCGACACACACATTTAACTGTAAAATTTGAGGTCGTACCGACCATGGCCGTTAAGCCCGTGCTCCGCACCGCCAGTACCGTATCCCGTTTTCGGAGCGCACCCCTAGCCCAGCCGAAATGTGTTAAGCGAGCGCCCTGGGTGTGACCTCAATTAACTGAATTAAACATCAGGACACGAAACCCCGGGGGCTCGACTACGGAAAACAATTCCCAAAAGAGGCATTAAGACAAAGTTAATTAATAACAAGCATTGAGCAAGTGCGTCTTAGAGGCGCCGAGCGTGCGCGGCACGCACAGAACAGAAAGCAAACCTCGTTACTAGCCACAGCGGCTACTGGCCTTGATTAATTGGCCTGTGATAGTGGTCTAGCAAAACTAAGGGAATTCAAACCCAAACAGTGCACGTTGAGACAATTTATAGTTAAATTTACAGTCGCCAACTTGGTGCCGCTTTTTAAATTAGTAAATCAATTAAAACAACTGTTAAGCCTTAGGCAACTATTTACCAGGTGAAAAGTTTTAATCAAGCACCTGGAGTATGTTTTTTACTCATCATATACAAATTAAGTTATTATATGTTTTTGGCGCCGATTCACAAAGGAGGTGAAAGTTGCTTCCCTTGCGAAGCGGCCATCTTTCGGCAGTCTCCAACCACTCCACGCCGGGAACAGATGTGTGTCCGTGGGCAGCATTCAAGTTAATTTCACTGATTCATTTTTATTCTGCACGATACATTCATAACTAAATCCTTTTATTAATTCACCGCTGCCCACGTCGACTCGGCGCGTATTTTGTGGAACCGGGCCTATCCCGACCGTCTTCATTGTGATACCGCGCTGCGTATCGGATCACGAAACTTACGGTACTGGCTGATTCCAGCGAGAGATTTTTATTTAAGGGCGCCGTGCATATGCCTGCCGGCTGCACTATCACGTAAGTGTTACTCCGAACTTAAGTGCCCGCTCATCGAGCCCCCCCCCCCTTTCACCCGTTAACTCTCGGCGCTGGCCGTCTCCAGCGAGCATTGACCCACGTCCCGCGAGACTGCCGCGGTAATCATTTCGGTGTCGCGTAGTGTTGTGTTTTTTTTTTGTTTTTTGATCGCTTTGTAAGTGTAACTGTGTAACTGCTAGACATCACCAAGTGTTGGTGAGAGTTTTTGTAGCGGGACTGAACCGCGGAGCGAACGTGTAGAGCATACCGTGTACCCACATGGACCCCCGGTGAAGCTCTTAAATTAAACGTAATTCCCACCAACTTGTGTTACAATCATTTCCGTAGTCTTCCGTTCTCCACACGACCGAGCGGCCTTCACAGCCAAGGTAAAACCATTCAGGTTAGATTTCAAGCCCTGTACCTGGCGGGGCATGCGGGGGCAGAGTACCCACGACCCGACATCAACGGCCTAGCAGCCCGCTAGCCTGGCGCCCCTCCGGACAACAACAGCATCGCGACGCCTGTAGCGCCTGTCAGGTACCTCCCGGGCCTTTCACAGAGGTCGGGTGACGTCGAACTAATTATGTACATAATTAAATTGTTTGAATATATATAATTTAAGTAATTAATTGTTTATTATTGCAATAAATATGTAAAAGAAAACAAATATATTAAAAATAAATTGGTTCTAGGTGGTATCGAACCCGAGCCATCAGATTGTCAGACTATGCTATTAATAATTATGCCATGCCACTCACTTAACAAAATAATAAAAATATTAGTTTTGAACTTTACTTTTTAATTGTTTTTTCTCTTTAATTAGGTTGTTAGGTAGGTATAAAAACATAAAAAAAACACTTTAACGATTTTAAATCGTAACCTTCATTACAGCCAGGCCCAATACAAGATCGAAGCTTCCTTACTCATTACTTCAATTTAATTAACAAATATGGAAAAATGTTAAGGCATTGGTACATAATATTAAGTATTTACCAAGCACCCAAAGAATGAAACAATTGTAATCTGGAAAAATATTTCAAACTTTGAGACGGAATTAGGAATATAATATTGTATAAGAAAATTGTATGTAACACAATATTAATCGGCCCTCCCTTCCCCCCAAGCCCCAGCCCCCCCGCAACCATAATTCAGCTATTAGCGCCGTTTGTCAGCAGGCCGCCGCGAGCTTCACTAATTGGACACACCAATGCATAGGAATGGAAGTTGCGAAACCTATCTAATTTAGAGATTAGAGAAAAACTTTGTCTAATTTCTGATCTAAATGCGATGTTACCAGAGATAAGTAAATCCATTTACTTATCTCTGGATGTTACCTTAAAGTTTAGCTCGAATGCTGTTTTCGAGATATGTTTATCTCGTCATTGTTAACTATGGTTTGAATTTTCTTAAGGTAAACAAACGAATATAAACAATGCCGACATGTGCACGGTGATGTGTACTTGGGATGGCAATATGATGGTTCGATATTTTGCGTGCCATTAATACGTTTTTTTACTCAATTGCCTGTATTATATTGGGCACTATTTGTACAGAATTTGGTACATATTTGTAAGTGTTGTGTGGTATTAAATCAAATTGTAGTACAATATTTGACTTGATTTTCGTAATAATGGGTAAACGTTATTACTGTGATTATTGTGATCGCTCGTTCGTTGATGGTCTTGATGCAAGAAAGAAACATTTAAAGGGATATATGCATGCAAGATTGAGGAAGGAGTACTACGAATCTATTAGAGGTATGTGTTAATTGTTTTAATGCCAAGTAAATTAAAATAAAAGGTTATATATATATATATATATATATATATATATATATATATATATATATATACATTAGTCAATACAAGTACAAGGCCCATTCTACAATGGTGCGGAAACCGAGGAGCAGCACCTAAACGGAGACTGATCTTACGTAACATTTCACTATCGTGTCTGCTTCTTTCCCAATGCATGGAAAAGTAACTTTTTAAAATATATATTATGGTCTCCAGCGGAAAGCCAATGAACAAGGCTTGAAGAATAGAGAATTATTGATAAATGCACTGAAATACTACTTGATGAGTATTTACAAATCTAAAGCAGTCTGTCGGTTAAGGGGTCGAGCGATACAATTTTCATGGAAAGTAAGGGTTACTGGAAATTATATGGATACATTATATGAATACATACATACAACGTAACAAATGACAACCAATGAGATTGAATTTTAAGGTTATGAAATATAAATTTAATTTAAAAAAATGTAATTTTAAAAATAATGAAGCTTTGAAATCATATCAAGAACAGAATTTACATATATAATAATAAACGTCATAAAGTAATAATATGTAAGTAGTAGGCATATGTTTAAACAATTTTAAACATATTTAGAACAAACATGGCTACCACCGCAGCCAAGTACTCTGTTTCTATTGGTCTCACGGAAGAGCTCAGCATTGCCGAGCTCATCCATACGGGTCTGTCTCTGTCTGCGTGCTATTGTAGAAACTTTGTTTCGTAAGATCTGTCTTCGTTTATTTGATCCTTCTCCCGTATCTTTGTAGAATGGGCCTAATAGGTAGAGATAGTAGTCTAGGTCACGATTTTATAACAATACTGATCACGCAACAACGAGGCGTTGCTTACGTCATTACCACCCCTACATTCTTACAGGAAAAACTATAAACACACTATTTTTCAAGTATTCCATTTCATTATTTGAATATAATACTTTTTTGGTATCGTAAACTAGATTATAATTCCTCCTCCGCTGATTTTATACATTTTGTGATTCCAATTTTTTTCATATTAAAATAGGTAAATTATGTCTGTAGACTTTACAATTTATGGCATTATTGTGAAATATAACGGCATGCACTATTTATTAGAAAACTTTTGAGGAGGTCGATAGTTTTAGCAATTTCCAGTTATAAATTAGCAAGCTGTGGCTTAGTTTATCACGTTTTGGCTGCATATATCTAATATAATTCAAGTTGTTGGCCTCCACTTGCAAGTATGAATCTACCAACCACTGATGTGTCTATTTTACAGCGCTAATGATAGGTTAAAATTGATCGCAAATAGATGCTAAGGAAAATTTAATTGTAGCAATGCTAATGTTGTTGTGAACTGTATTTAGTTGAGCACCTTCATACGAATCATACTGCCAAAATTGTTGTCATTCTGGTGTATATTAAAACAAATCCACAGCAAGGAAGATTATTGAATGACTTGAGACATTAACATGCAGTGTAGTTTTTCAAGACGTTCTTCATTAAAAACAAATTTTTGTCAACATTTTTTATCATTTCATATATATTTATTTCAGAAATAATTTTCATTTGTACAATATTAAAAAAATTTTTTTTTTTAATGTCTTTAATGTGTATTAAAGTGTTTGTTGTATTCATCATTTTTTAACTGGTGCATTAGGCACCTTACAACTATCTAAACTTAATTAATATGCAACATAATTTCTAAATTTATTTAATATGTGGTGATAAATATTTGTAGATGCACGTACCATACTATCAGAGGAGTCTCTGAAGACTAGATGCAGAAGATTCCGAAACTCTGGCGAATGTCCGTTTGGAAACAACTGCAAGTATACTCACTTCTCACCTGAGGACTTGCAAGCCTTGGAGCAACAAGGTGAGTTGTGAACCAGTTGCGTGTTGTCTCGCATAACTACCAGGCAACAGCATTTCACTGTCTTGACTTGATTAAATTATAGTTTAGATGCTTCTGCAAAAAAAAAAACCCCTTCAATTTGTTTTTGTTTTTCTTACTGTTGCGGTGGTTATTTTGAGACAGGACAGCAAGTTTATTACATTTAGATGATTATTTTCAAAATGCCAATAGGTGAAGTGGTATATTCACGTTACTAGTATATATCATTAAGGCCTGGTTATCGATATGTGTATCTGTTTTGCTCGTGAATTATTTTAGGCCTTACTCTTTTGAAATTTAGATTTGGATTTAAGAAAAAGTGCATTCAGCCCATCACTGGGTAAAAAGACGTCAATCGTAGCAGGGTCACCACGGGATTACACGTGCGACAGACAGTGTGCAGTTTTGCAAGGGGAGCCTCTGTGAAACACTAACATGCAAGACGAACTTCCTTCTCCTTGGTGTCTAGCGAAGCATCCTTCTATTGCGATCGTTAGTGAGCATCCCGCATCCTGCATCCCGCATAAAAGAAATAAATAATATTTACCTGTAAGCAACATGTGGTGTCATCTGTTGACAATAATCGACACTTCTTTGAACAGATTATTTTGCATGGGATAAATTAACTCTCACCACTGAATGGTGCTATTGTAGTCAGTTAAGAGTCATGTATGTTTCGTAGCCACGTGGTCTTTTAGCCATGCAGACTCGTAACCATGTGATCTGGATGCTTCGTAGTTCTATAGCCTCGCGATCACGCAACCTTGAAGACTACATTTCGATTTTAATTTTTCAGCGTGTGGTTTGTGAATGGTAGAGCACCGGGTCATGCTTGCAGTGCTGGAAGAAGAGCGTGCGAAGCGGGAGGAGAGAGCGAGGCGGCTGGAGAGCAACGTGCCCACGGTGGTGTCGTGGCTCAAGAACCGCAGCAAGGCCGCAGTGCGCGGGGAGGACGGAGCGGGCGACGCGGGCACGGTGGCGTGGGACCTGCCCGCGGAGCTGCGGGACAGGACCGACCTGCCCCCGTCGCTGCAGCCCCTCCTGCTGCACCACTTCTCCGACGTGGCCTTCGGCTCCTGGGGCTAGCTCCCGCCCGCGGGGCTGCGGGACAGGACCGACCTGCCCCCGTCACTGCAGCCCCTCCTGCTCTGCCACTTCTCCGACGTGGCCTTCGGCTCCTGGGGCTAGCTCCCGCCCGCGGGAGCTAGCTTTGCCGACTGCAACGCTTTCCGCTAGCGAAACCTCTGCTTATGATGTGGCAACTTGGATAAAATAATTATGTAACTGGTGTGTCGGAGATAATCAATAACTTTTTTTGGTTTTGATTTTAATGTTTCAAAATTTCACACTCAAGAATATTTGGCTACATGTTATTGTCTGGATTTTCTTCAAGAGCTTATAATTATTTGTAAGTGCTATGGAATTAGAGGTAATCATTGTTTTCTTGTATGGTATTGCTGAATTTAATTTGTTTTTTTTTTTTTTTCAGTTTTTTTTTTACTTTTTTTTTAACCTAATTCATTAATTTTTTTTATTCAGTAATTCATTGTGTCGAACCTCCTATGATTATGATAGGTACTTATAATCCTACGGAACAAGTAATTTGTACATGAACCAGTGTAATATTTACAGTTTACATATCCAAAAGCATACTAAAATCAAAGTGAGACATTGAGAAACTAAACTAATATACATTTACTTTTAAAAAAAATTATATATATTTCCATTTATTTTGTATAAATTATAATATATATATGTTAAAATTGTATTCATATTTAACATTAACAGAATACATATATTATGGACTGTGTCAATTAAGCAGAACTTAAGCTATTGATATTGCTCCAGTATATGGAGGAAACCTTATATCATCCTTTAAGCCTTCTCCATGTTCCAATACCTACATTAACAACTAATTATCCACATTCAGTGGTAGTTTCCCTCTTTTCTGCAGCATATTTCATGAACTCTTATAAACTGTAGAATTATGATATAAAAGTATATTTTTAGTTGTATATTTATACTTGCCAATGTTGTCTATTTCCATTATTTTATACAGTAAAGTATTAAAAAGTATTCGACCAATATGTTGGAGCCCTGTTTGAAACTGAGTAGTGGTGTGTTGAGGTGGTCTTAGTTTACAATGGTTGATATCTTTATTTTGAATTTATTTTGATGTCCTGTTGATGTATTTTTTTTTTAAATGAAAAATTCCTAAATTTTTAAATTTTGGTCTGTGGCTGGATAATTTTGTGATTTTAGTATGGTGGTGTTCGCATTATAATTTCCCAAAATTTCAATTTGGTATGGCATAGTGGAGTAGAAGTATGCTTGATGTACAGTTTTATTTTGGTTTTAAAATTAACTTATTACACAAGATACCTCAAGACATAGCAGACTGAACTTATTTTTTTTTGAAACAAAAGTAACGTGCTCTGTAAATTTTAATCAATATAGATCTAAAAAATATTATTGATGAGACTTGTGTAACATTTCCATCAATTTGAATTTTAACCTGTGTATTTTCTACTTTTATTAATATTTCTAAACATAAATATTTAGTTTTGGGTAGTTGAAGACAATTTTGTTAAGTGGAAACCAATTTTTGTTCTGGTCAGTGGCTATATTAGTTTTCTCCTGAATGATTTCTGTACTTTCCCGATTTGAAATAAATGATGTTTGTCATTTGCAAATAAACTAATCTTATCTTGATAAATTTTTATAAGTAAGTCTGTTATACAAATTAAGAACAGTTATGAGCCTAGATTATCTACCCTGTGGTATTTATGTCACAAAGTTAAAAATCGTTAGTGTGTGTGAAGATGTATTAAATTGATTTGGTTTAAAAAAACCTGTTGTTTGATCTTGCTTCTCTTATTAGTTCAAAATTTTACATTTTATAACGTTGGTACATTTTTCTAACACATAAAAATGTTCAGATACCTTTTTTATTTTTATGAGTAAATCTGGCTAGACATGCTTAGCATATTTTTTTATATTTTAATAGTTTACAATTATACAATACATTTTTAGGTTTTTTAATTGTATACTTTTATATGAACTACTCTGAAAAATAAAACCAACAAAAAAATCCGAAGTGCATATTCCATTGAATTGATGATGCAAATGTAAACCTGCCCACGTAGTAGGTATTTAGAAAAATTTTGATATTTTTGATACTAATGTTTGAAAATTAAAGGAACGTGATGACCTGCATAAAAGTGCTTTTAATCATCTCTCATTATTGTGTGTATATGCAGTAACTTGGGGACATGGTCAAATGCTTATTGGACTTAATTGAGTTATTTCTGATATCAGTATCTGAAAATCTTGGCTCCCAATGAACCTCCACTTAAAAATAATAATCACATGCTGTGGATTAACTTACAATTTGAGATCTTATGCCTTGTGTTTATTTAAACTCGCTAATGAGGCCAGCAGCGTATCAAATACTTTGACGTGTATTGCTATTCATAATAAGTTTCCCACACACTGGACCAAAGTGCTCGTTAATAGTGAGATTAGATAAGGCTTATTGGTTGTTTAATCTGCTTCCTTCCCGCGTTGTACTACAATCCTTTTGTGCTGCATCGTGATTACTATATTTTGGTCGCAACACAGAGCGCTATTGTTGTTCCTCGGGCCGGTCGCTGCCTTCCCTAGCCGACTGCGTTCCTCGTCGGTCAGCGAGTTTCTGCGGCAGGATCTGGGCTCGGGGACAGGATGTGGACCAGGCTGTCCCTCCTGGGGACGCTGCTCGCGGCTGTTGTTGCGCTGCAGGCCCGGGAGGCGAGGTTCGACAGGTTCCAGGTGTTCCGATCGCTGCCCGCCAGCCAGCAGCAGTTGGACGCGCTCAGGAACTTGGAGCTGGCCAAGACGGAGGTGAGGACCGTTGCGTTGAGGGCTTGAGCAATGGCAAGCTACTGGAATTGCATCCCGGAGCACCTGGCGTCGGTGTTTTAATGTTTCCCAAAATTACTTCCAGGTCAAATGCAGGATGGTTCATTACTACAGGCTGTTGCGAATTCCTTACTCAACGCCCTTGTGTCGTGTCATTGCGTGATATCTAGGGACGAGATCACATGGAGAATTGCGATACAACAGAAATAACGCCACTAAGCATGTAAATGCAACATATAACAACAAAATGCAATTTAATGCTCAGAAATGTAACTAAATACATGGAATCAATCAGCAGTTTGACAAAACTTGACCCAAACCACAAAAAATATTATCTGTTATGGTAAATTCATTGAATTCAATTTATTTAGGATGTATTTTGTACCAAAATGTATGAACTAAATGGATTTGGAAAAAAATCTTTTATTTGATCTTGCTTCTCTTATTAGTTCAAAATTTTACATTTTTAACGTTGGCACATATTTCAAACACACAAAAATTTGCAGATACCTTTTTTTATTTTTCTGAGTTAATCTGACTGCACATGTTTATTACAAATGATTTTATTAAGTGCATCATGTGATAGTAAAATGAGATTACTGTGGTGAAATAAGTATTAGTTTCATATTTGTTGACTATGAATATTTGTTGAATGTTTTTATGAATAAACAAACTGTATAAAAATAAAAACAATAACACTGAAAACTCCTCTCAAAAATGAAATTGACTTAAAATGAAAACCATAAAATCTTGTCCCTCGTGATACCATCTTTAATGATCTCTTCAATAAGATATAAAGCCCAACACGGTTGGTCCAAAACCAAACACACTGATATTTGACTACATCAGAATGTTTGGATTTGCTATATACACCTGCCTCTATGGAGTTATCTGGAAAAAAAAAAGAGCACTTCCTGAACATATTACTTGTGTCCCATGCTGTTGGTTCACTGTTCGTCGGTATTCAACTGGTATGCCCATGCGGACAAGACATTTAGAGTTGGTTAACTTAAACTGTGGTTAAGAAGAGAAGGCAATGACTATACGTGATATAAATAACACTGAAAATCTATCAATACACCATCTATGGATGTAATGATAAAATGCAAGTTAATACCAAACCATGTAGCACAAATGTAACTACAGTCATAAAATTACACCTCATTTTAACAAAACTTAGCTGGAAATATAAAAAAACGTAAAAACCATGAACTATGAATTGAATTCAATGAATGTTATTTATTCAACATGAAGTTGGTATCAAAATGAATTGGCCAAACAGATACTGCTTGGTACACTTTTGCAACACACAAATGTTTGCTGATTTATTTTCATTGTTCTTTGTAGTTCTGTTTTAGGTGTGCCTATTATATATCATTTCACTGTTAAAAAAAAATCAATATCACAGTCAAAATTATGCTATTTTGGTTAAGTAACTATCAATAAACATTTTAGTACCACACATAATGAATAATACACAGTATAGGAATAAACAGTATCCACGAAAATAAAAACGATAATGCAGAGAGCTATTTTATCAATGAACGTGGCTTCAGAATAACAACAAAAACTTGTTTGTAACTAAGAGATGTAAGATAATATGCTACTTATGGCCGTCAAGAGAAACCAAGTGTCCCGGGGCAAATAATTTTGTCAAGCCCCTCCCTATTGTTTAATGTACAGCTTTCCAAGCCCTACAATTAAAAAAAAAAAAAAAAAAAAATTCCAAAGACGCAAAATATTACTGCGGCCATAACTGTGAGCGTAATCTTAGCGTATCACAACACTTGTAGTACTTCTTTTCTATGAATAATATTTACAATAGACTTGTAATTTTGGTCTTGTCAGGGTAACCCCGAGTTTTAAAAAATTTTGAAATTCAGCTGGGGTTCTCCTTGGTGCTCAGCCCCCGGAGATTACCCCCCCCCCCCCCTCCCCCCCTCCCTATTTCTTTCTTGGCCATCCTCGATGGCCCTGGCCATTATCGTTACTTCTCCAAAATCACACGCTAACTCAACTGTCTTGTAAGTTTTGTTTTCGCGAGGTGAGGTCTCGCGGTGCAGTGTCTCTTGGCGTGCCGCAGCTCAGCTTCTGGCGCAGCGCGAGCCGTTTGGGCGCCCCAGTGGACGTCATGGTCCCGCCCAGGCACGTCAAGTCCTTCAAGAGGTACCTCAAGCGGCTCGACATAGCCCCCACCCTGCTCATCAAGAACGTTCAACGGTAAACTCACAACCGATCTTTTTGGCATGCGATATCCCTTCTCAGTCGCACCTGTGTTTCCGTACCATGTGCGTCTCTGCCTGAGGACGGGAGCAGATAGCAGTTCCCGAAACGTCGCTTGTTTCTGTTTTCGTAAAACTGTTGTGTTTGTTTCATCTTTTCGTTTGGTCGTGTTTTTGTCTCGTTTCGACTGTTGTGCTGAATTTTTTTGGGTTCAATATTTTTGTGCTGTCATCATTTGTGGTTTTTTTTTTCCCGTTCTGTTAGTCCATTTTTCTTTGTTTTTCTTTGTTTGTTGACCACATTTCTGTTGTGGAGTATTGTGTGGCGTTAAATCCTGACAACAGCAATTTTTTGCTTAATTTGTGTTTTTTTTTTGTAGTTTTCTTCTACAGACATACATGTGCTAAGCAATGTCGTATGTCCAAAAGCCTACATCAAGATATCCCAGTAAAACACTCAGATCAGCTGCTAATCTACACATTTAAGGGCTCGGCCTACTGGGATATACACTGCGTGCAGAGCTTCAGAAAATTTTTTTTTTGATACCTGCACAATATCCAAGTTTCCTGATTTTGTTTTAAACTTTTTTTTTATAGGAGGTTTAAAAGGGTTGAATCGTGTTTTTTTTTCCAGAATAATTTTTTAGGCACAAAACATCTGATACCGATTCTTAAAAGTTTTCAAGGGCCTTGCATTACACCTTTTTCTTCATTTCTCTGCTATCTGATAGTTGTCGAATGCCTGACGAGAACACTGCGCGTCATTTCAGAGCCTTGCGCTTAGAGGTGTTACCTCCCTAGATGCACCAGCGAGTATCGTGCTTATCATCCCGCCTCACTGACACAGATACACTCCTGACTAGGCGAGTCCCTTAATTATTTGCAGATTTGTGTCAGTATCAATCTTTACATCTAAGTAAAAAAAAAATCTTTGTGTAAATACAAATAGTCAGAAGTTATTTTTTGGGAAGTTTATAAATTTAGGATATTTTTAGATTCTAAGAAATCATATTTCTAAAAGCAGTATGTTGTTTTAAAATGAATTATCACTAAAGTCTTAATAAAAGTATTTGTAGAAATGTCATTTATAACTTTTTATTCAGTGGGAGTAGGAGGTTAATTAGTTACTGGTGTTCATGGGAAAATTTCAAATTGAATTCTTTAATGCCTATTGTCTTGAAGATGTCATGACATGTGTGTGTATTACTTTCCAGGTTAATTGATCAGCAAAAGGCAAGATATATCCATAAGTCATCAACATTTGGCTGGAATCAGTATCATCGACTTGATGATGTGAGTAGTATGGACCACTTATAAAAACAGCATGAAAGATCTTAAATTCATTTGAGAAGTGTGTGATACACATAGAATTAAGTCATAAGTAAGTAAAGCACATCACCTGACTGTAGCAAAGAAATGGTTTAGTGAAAGGTATCGTAAATGGTTGGTTAACGATTCTGGAAAGAAAAAAAAAATCTTTGGCAATTAAAACCACGTCTTGTAAGTATATCGTTAAGGGTAAAACGGTAGAGACAGAGAGACACAAAGAAGAAAATTTTATAATGATTTTAACAATAAATATTACTCACTGTTAAAATATTCCATAAAGAAAAAACTGTGCATGTTTATCCAAACAATTCTGCCATTTGGAACACACCAAATCTCTGAATGAAATATGAAATTCATAACAGGTAGCGCTATCTATGCGGGAAATGCAGGTACTGTCTCAACAGCGCTATCTACGCTGCTGGTTGAACAAGGAGAAACGTGAGCATGCTGATAGCAAGTACTAAATTCAAGGCATTCACACATGAACTGTATACGATACCTACATCTATTTTCTGAATCAAGCGCATGCACACACACACTCTGTCTCATTCTTTTGTTTATCTATCTCTCGGTTATATATTTTTTTTTCCAGGGGACAATCATAGCATAAAGTGGAGAACGAAAACGAGCTTAGCAATGTGTACCGTATATAGCATAGTGCTCTCTTTATATCTTTTTGGCCTATTCTCTGTCCTTTTAGTGTCAGAAATGTTTCCAAACAATGTTTCACAAAAACGTTGCATTAAAATTTGGCCTTGGAAATTTTAATTGAATTGTACCCATAAAAATTTTACTTTAAAAAAAAATACACACACACATGCACACGCACGCGTGCACACACGCACACTTTTTAAACCTTGACATACAAGAACAGCTTCTGCCGTTTTGTATCGGCACTAGTGATGGGCAGAACGGTTCTTTTGACCGAATCGGTTCTTTTGGATCAGTTCGGTGAAATGATTCGTTCAGAACGATTCGTTTATCTCGGTCAATTCGTTCTTTTCTGTGTATGGGATCTGGCTCTTTTATCAGGTGTCGTAACTCGTTCATCCTTTAGAGTATTAGGTACGTGTTTTTGTATTTGAACATTGCTTTCCGTAGCCAGTGAATCACAGTTGCGTATATGAAACAAGATTATTTATATTTTATTACTTTTTAAGTTACAAATATTAATATATAGGCTATTTACACTCTAGTGACAGTAAAATGTTTACATGTAGACCAACACATTTAGAGAAAAAAAGACAAAAATTTAATACTACTACTGCGATTCAGTATGAAGAGAAAAAATGATGTACATTAATTAACCCAAAAATGGTAAGTGTGAACATTTGTAGTTACTTTCCCTGTTATTTTTAATTCATACGGTTTTTTTTTAGTTTTTTATTTCCAAATTTGTGTATGTGAATGTGAAAAAGCAAATTTAAACCACTACTTAACAGTTGACATTTTCAGGTATAGATACTTTTCATGTTACCCTATTTTATTTGATCAGTTATCGTTTGCTCTTGTGAACATGCGCACGCTGTGATTACTAATTCTTCAGACTCCTGACGTCATGAATCATTTCACGAACGAATCAGACCGGACGCGTGGCCGGTTCTCTCATCTCGTTCTCTCGTTCTCTCCGCGTTTTCGTTCTTCCGAATCTTTCAAGGTACCGGCTCTCAAAGAGCCGGTTCTTTACATCACGAACGAATCGCAAGATTTCGTTCTCTCAAAGATTCATTCTTTTTGAACGAATCGTTCACGAACGACCCATCACTAATCGGCACAGCTCTACAAATAACCTCTGTTTACCACCTGTGAAGAAGTTTTATTTTAAACAATTCAATAATTCATGTAAACTATTAAATAAAAAAAAATAGAGAACACAATTATTGTTCACAATGGAACGAACATGGCGTTGAAACTCTGCCAAGAGTTTTATGTTTGTCTTACTCTCCACTCTGTTCATTATTCACCACCCAACTTTTTTTTTCTAAACAAGTGCCATCGAGCAATATTTGTTACATACGTTACGTTAACTCCGTTACCTACTCACTTCCGTTAGCCTGTGATTCTGATATTGCTCTACCAGCTGTAAAAAAGTTTCACTGCAAAAAGTTTTTTTTGCTGAAAAATGAACTTAAAAAGGTTACTTTTATATCCTGCTAAATTTTAACTTTAATAACTTAATGTTACTGTGTAACTTTCGGGAAAGTTAAAAATTAAGATTTCAAACCGTTCTTACCAAACTTTGTCAGTACCTGTCTAGTGCCAATACGAGTCTGAAATGCCCATCTCCTGCAATGATAACATTGTTTGTTAAACATAACACTACAATTCCGTCTTCTGCACATCTTGAGCACCTGTTTAGTGTTAAAGGAAAGGGAAATTATCAGATGAGCATTTTGAAAAAAAATAGCTGTTAAGTTCCAAAAGAAAGGGAACAAATGACATGGTTATATTTAGTTATGGAAAATAATTGCAGAATACATATTTGTATATTATAATATTAAAATAAAGTTATTTCTTGTAAAAAAAAACCTCATGATATTTTAGAATATATCAAGTGTTGAAAATAATTTTTTTTTAAATTTATTAATACATACATACATTCTACAATTTTCACTTCAGTAACTAGGGTTGTTGCACCATAATCTTCAACTGTTAATTATTGTATTTTAAAAAGGGCATGAATTTGTTTAGCTTTAACTTAAATTAATTTTCACATTAACTTAACTTTAAAAAGGTACTTATCAGTTACCTATATATATCACTGTCTTAACTAAGTTAGAAATTTCACAACGATAACTTAAATATAACTGGTTACTTTTAAAGGGTAAATTGTACAAGTCTGCTTTTTTACAGCGAGATGTTGATGTGTCAATATAACGCCATTAACGTTTTGAACTCAGAAAAACTCGATCCAGCTAGGCATCTAGATTGTAACTCTTCAAACTTTCATTGACTAGTAAATTGAAAGTTAATTAGCAGAGAATTAGGGAGTAAATAAATCAGTCCAACTTCATTTTATAAGATGAGAAGTGTGAACATTATTGAAAGCTTTCATTACCATCTAAATACATGTCAGTAATTGGTTAGCACCCAACCATGGAATTGCTCTGATTGCCAGATTTATTTGTGGCTGGACACATTATCGGAGAAATACCCGGATGTCGTGACAGTCATCAGCGCAGGTCGTAGCTACGAGGGGAGAGACATCAAGGGTGTCAAAGTCTCCTACAGGACCAACAATTCTGCTATTTTCTTAGAGGCAGGTACGTACTTACTGTTAGTATCACCAGGGCGGGAAGATCGAGCAACTGCCTTTCCAGGGTTCCTGTTGCAGTCCTTTTATTACCCAACGACCCTTCATGTAACATTTTTGTCATTAAACTGTAGAGTCATATATTCATTATAATAGTGTGAAAGCAATTTATTTGAATTTTAACAAACGTAAAGTCATATTTTTTTTTTTGTTTTTGATGTTCATTTGTTATACTTTTAACATAATAAAATTAGCTAAAACCAAAATTAAGTCCCTGGTAGGTTTAAAAAATTGTTTTAAAGAGTTATTTTTCAAATTTTCTTTATTTTCACTTTCTAGACCTCTCTGTAGTAATCCCCTGCAAAATATTAGTCTCGCAAAAGTAGATGGTCCATGACCCTGCAAAGTATAGGGCCGCTGCAGATTATTAAAATTATTTATGGTAAGTACACTTGTTATTTGTTATTCTGTTAGGCTTCCAAGGGGTGGGACTTTACTGAGGCCTTGTTACCCAGCACTCTGCCGTGGTGAGCGCTGTGAGCGGTAGTGAAGTAGTGGTCCTTTTGTTACAATATTCCTTAGTTCTAGAGCCAAAGAGGGTTTAGAGTTTCACAATTATTTATTTTTCCATTTTTACAAATAAAATTATTTATTATATTTTTAACCTTTTACTTATTAGAAATATCTTTATCTGAAAACTAACAGTTTTTATCACCAAGATATCTAATTATGTCTGCCCGCCCACTTCTGCTTGAAATGCTAAATGCAGGCGCAGTTGTTGTCATGGAAGTCTCTGATCTATAAAGTTTATCGCTCATCTATGTAAGATATGTAATTACGTAGCAAGTCAGCTGATAAAGAGAGGTCTTTGAGAAACATAAAAACAATACCCAAACAATAACAGATTGGTTCTGAGACTCAGTTAGTTATTCAACAGAATCGGAGTCTGTTGAATACTTGATTTGAATGATAAAAGAAACTGGGAAGAGTGAGTGTGTCATCTGTATTGCAATCTGCAATTTTTTTTACTGTCCCCAAAACCACCTTATTAAGATGACTTGTACTTTGTTCGGGAACTACTATATCTAGGCAGAAGGGTGTTGTGCAAATACTGGTTTTTGATGCGAAGTGAATATGAAATCAAATGTTTAAAATTTTCACGAAATCAAGTTGAATTGCAAATACTTATTGTTCTTGGTGAAGCTGTATTACATTTATTTTACAAAATACATCATAAAAGTTAAAAAAAAATAATAATAATCATTTAACATTTGTAATGTTTGAACTAATTAAAGTGATTTACAAATTGGGGCATATATATATATATATATATATATATAAAATCATTCAATAAAAATTATAAAATAACAGTGCATATTCAGCATTCATAAAAGGAAATGGAGTGCCTTTTTTTTTTTAAGTAACCAACTTTATCCAAGCAAAACATATACAACAAAAAGTGTTTTTAAGCTTTGCAGCAAATGCAAAAGCATAACTTTGCTTCACAAAACCTAAGCTTCAAACGAAAGGAATAGCAAATACCCTGTCGCGGACAGTAGATAGGGTATCGGTTGGTTCGCCCGGTGGTAGCTCGGCACAGGTATTGCTGCACGGTGGCAGGAATCCACGCCCGGGAGTGGATCGCCCCCGCCACGGCCACGTACGTCCTGGACCAGCTGCTGACCAGCGAGGACCCCGGGGTGCGCGACATGGCCGAGGGCTTCGACTGGTACATCTTCCCCAGCGTCAACCCCGACGGCTACGAGTACACGCACACCACGGTAACGCTTTGCCAGCTCTCTCTCGTGGGGCGGGAAACTCAAGGAGTTGGAAAGATGCATTCAAAACCTGGGAAAACCTCGAAAATATTTCAGAACAAAACAGTATCAGTAATTTTTCATTTTGCATAGTATATACATAAATGTATTAAAACTGAATTATGTAAATATAAAATTACTGTGCTGTTAATAATCCATAAACTAATTTTTTTTTACTGACGTTATTTAAATGTAAAGGCTACAAACAGATGATCAAAGTTTGATCAAACAAAATTATGTTTTTTTTTTTTATTCACGACTGGCATGATTGTTTACAAATGATGAAAATGGTGACGGCGTAAACTGTACATAGGACAGGAAAACGTTTTTTATATCAGTTTTTTTAGTCACGTATGTTTGTTGGAATGTGTTTTGATAGTATGTAATGTCGCCTCTGTTATCTGGTCAGATATACTGAAGAGACAGAGGGAAAAATGTGAGAAAAGGAAAGCTCAGGGGAGTCAGTCGATGTAAGAGAGTGGGAATCCATTCCAGAGCTGCACTGCCTGTGCTGGGCTCGTGATACCTTGCTCGTTTACTCTGACGCTTCCTCCTATGATTGTATACTGACTTTACAAATGTAAGTTTTCCTAACACAACAACCATGCCAGTTGATCAGATACTGCGCTGTGATGTTTCAGCTGCAAGGTCAGTTCACTAGCATTTAAGATGTTTTCTCGGCTCAACCAAGCCCATTACTAGAGACAAGATTTTGTGGTTTCATTTTTAGGGCAATTTATTTTTAAAATAAGAGATTTTGGTGTTATTGTTAATATATTGTCTTTATTAATTAAAAAAGTGTAAAATTCAACAAATATGAAACTAAAATTATTCTTAATAGGCACCTATTCCTCCGTACTATTATGATTTTGATTGACTCCGTATGCTGTTATGCTATTATATAATAAAATCATTACTAATATGCATGTCTAGAACAGAACTACTCAGAAAAATAAAAATAAATCTGGAAATTTTTGTGTGTTTGAAACATGTGCTATCATTAATGTAAAAACATGTTAAACAATAAAACAATATAATTTTTTTTCCCAATGCATTTAGATCATACATTCTGGAATGAAATTCATGCTTGCATATATGTACGTTGATAAATAGTGAATAAATTATAAATAGTAAGTACACAAAAGTTTTTGTGTCAGTTTACTTTATGTATTTTGTGAATTTCAGAATCGGTTTTGGCGCAAGACGAGGAGTAATGGGACAGTGGAGGGATGCCACGGTGCAGATGCAAATAGGAATTTTGGGTTTCATTGGATGGGTAAGCTTGCATGTTTATGAAATTATGTCATATTCACAGTTAAAACTTGTGTGATCGAGAAATTGAACATATGTACGTATATATTTTTATTTATTGAATACCTAATTTTTTTAATTATATTTTTGTGTAATGGATTCACCAGCATTATGTTTTTTCCTTATTATTATTACTTCTGTAAGTGTTTTATCTCTTCCATTCCATCAATATTTCTTCATGCCTCATTTAATTACTCCATAAATTTCAGCATTCATCTTTCCTCACAGTAACCCTATTTCAAAGCTTTCTAAGTCCACCTTTCTATTTTCCAATTTTTTTTTTATTGTCTGTGATTCATTGCTGTTAAAATCTTGACTCCAAATTCACATGTAAACTATACACAGATTGGAATTGGACAGTTTAGAATTGTTCAATGTACTTTTATTAGTTTTCAGGTTCTGTGCATGATTGGTTGGCATATGAAAGATGACCATTCTAATGCAGACTTCTTACATTAAGTTATGTATGCTATATAGGACCTAGTATTTTAAATTTTTAGTGGTGGTATTCATGGTGCAAGGATGTAGTTTCAGGCATACAAGGCAAGGTCGGTTTTTCAGTTATGAAAATTAGAAAATAAATTGTCACCTTCGTAAAAGACCTAAGGATACTTGATCTTGAACATGGATGTTGCGTAACCTTACCTGGCCATAAGTAGTCTAAAAAATATTTTGATGGTATTTTATGCAGAAATGATGTGAGTGCTGAGATTGTCACTGTTTGTGAGTTGATGCATGTGCAAGAGTGCGTCTGGCAGGTTAATCAAACGAAGGTTGGAGTGAAGCTCGTTATTCTCACTGCCAGTTAAGGATCTAGGGATTGACAGCTGTGATGGAAGGAAAATATATTAATGTTTTGTGAGTTAACAGTCAGTTTGACAGCTGAAAAATGAGCAGTGCAACAGAAACATGAGCCTCACCGGTAGTGCAGTCTTGCCATCGACACATCACATAGACGAGATGCAGTTTCAAGCCAGACAAACTTGCATTCAATTTTCATCTTTTATATGCCATAAAAAATTGTACATTTTTTTTTAAAATGTCTGTATTTGTGTGTGTTGTGAGATTTTAACCAAGTTTGCTAATTGATGGTGTTTGTATTCACAAATATATTAACACCACATTGATACATTTTCATAATGGTTCTTTTCTTTACAAAATTTTCTAGTGATTTCCATATCTTACTTATATTGAGGAGGTTGATACTACTAACCATTCAGCAAATATAATGATGGTTATTTTAGCGAAACACTTTTGGGGTAGTGGGGGGAGGATGTGGCCCTGAGATGTTTGCTGACGTGAGTGTGTTGCCCAAGAGGAAGGCGCCAGCGACTATCCGTGCGACGACATATACGCGGGAGCCGGTCCGTTCTCGGAGCCGGAAGTCAGGCACCTGGCCGACTACATCACGTCCGTCAGCTCCAGAATAAAGATTTACCTTTCCTTCCACGCCTTCAGCCAGCTGTTGCTCATCCCCTACGGCTACTCCGGTGTGCGGGTCGCCAACTTCCCTCAGCTGGTGAGTTCTTCCAGCTCTCCTGATGTTCGGCACCATTTCGCTCGGCCCGTCGTAATGAACACTTTGCAAACCAAACTCATGTTCTTGTTTCTATCGGGAGAGAAAAAAAAAAGGCTTGTTTGATTTCTTGCAAATCTTATAAATTGCCATCTTGTAAATTTTTCATGTAGTGCTAATGAGTTTAATTTTATATGTTATTTATTTGATTTAGAATTAAATTAAGCATGAACATTATGTATATACATACTAATTAACTAGCAGCAGGGGCGAAGCCAGGGGGGGGGGGGGGTTTAGGGGTTCAAACACCCCCCCCCCCCCCCCCTAGCACCAAATCTTTAATTAATTTCTTATTCATCACTCAAACAAATTTCATATTAAAATTAATTAAATTTTTACCATTACAATATTTAAATTTTAGTACCAAAAACTGCTAAAATAGCACTATTTTACACCTTAAAATCCAAATTTCCCCGGGGGAGGACCCCCGGAACCCCCCACTTTAATACAGGGGGCCCATGCTTCTTAACACCCTCCATACTCAAATCCTGGCTACGCCACTGACTAGCAGTGAATACCTTAAGAGCCCTGCTTTCTTGAGCACAACACATATACTTGGTGTTGATGTTCAGAAAAAAAAACTATTGATTTGAAATCTGTTCAAGATATCAAAGTAGTGTTTGTTCACAGGAATAATTTATAAATATGCTGTGGGAATATTTTGTTTTAAAACTGTATTTTTTAGATGAGTGAAAATGGCTAGAACACATGTTTTCATGATAATTTTTAGACATGAAACACCAGGTAGAGATTCTTGTATCCTTCACATTATTTTGTGATGAGCGTAGCTGGGAGCTGTTAAAACTATTTGTAATTGTTATCAGTGCCTCAATGAGTTGAGTCTCTCTTGTCACACCTGCAAAGCGCTAAGTTGGTGTTGAGGCCAGAACTGTGTAATAAGACATCATTATCTAGTCAAGAGATGTTTCATTGTGTTTTGAGAGTTAGTAAATGTTTTTTTATTGATTCTAAATTATTGTTTGTTAAATGTCAGTTGTTTTTTCTCTGCAGATGGACATAGGCACAAAAACAATTGAGACACTAGCCAAAAGATACGGCACCGAGTATGAAGTTGGAAATATAGTTGACATATTGTGTGAGTATAAACTATTTATTCCTGAATTTTGTTTCTTATAATAGAAACTTTTTTTGTCTGATACCTGTTTTTTTTAATTATTATTTTTTTTAAGTTTTGGCTATATCATATTACAAAAAAAATTAGGAATGGATTGTATTTTGTACTGATAGGCACAGAGCCGTTAAAAGAAAAAACTCCAAAACATTTTTTGGGCAACAACTTGATACTCATTAAATATCATTAGTTGACAATCACAACCCTCTCTACATACGCGTGATGCCTTAATGATCGTGATCACTGAAGACTCCATATTCTCCTGGCTATCATACTTTACTACAGATCTACAGTTTACTAATCACTTTGCCATGAGTTTACTGGTCATGCGCTTGAAATGAATGTCAGAAGCTGTAATTTTTGTGGAGCGTGGAGTTAAGTTGGAACCATAAGAATGTCTTTTTTTTTGTTATTATTTTTCTCTTTCCCACATGTCCCCTCGGTGGACTTTAGCCAACCATTGTAACGCGATCAGAATACATCTGCATCTGTGAGTCCAGGGCTATTGAAAGAAACCAAGGGCCTCCCTCCTTCTTATTACCTAATGTACAACTTTTCAAACCCCAAGAATTAAAAAAAATTTAAGACTGGAAACACTACCATTTCCATAACTGTAAACATAACCTGTGTGTACCGCATAACTTTTCAGGTTTCCATTGAATTCTGTTAGCAGCAGTTGACTTGTAATTTTTGTCCTATCAGGTTAGGCTTGTGCATAAAAAAATATCTTGCCTGCCACCCCTCCCCCCTTCTTCTTTTCCTCCTCTCGATGGCCCTGCCAACAGCTTGTTTTTGCGTGTACAAAAACTAGCTGTAGTTACTAATACAAAATATTTGAAATGGAACGCTGATATCAAAATTGGCAGTCCTTGCTTTTCTCTCTTGATTTATGAAGTTGTTAACATTCAGTGGTTACCAATTTGGTTAATTTTCTCGACAATTTGCCACTTTTTTTTTACGATGACACCAACCATTTTTACACACTGCTCTAGAGACCTTTAGTGTTCGTTGTGATCATCTCATTCATGCAGCGTAAGTATGGAGCAGAAAAATAATTTGGGACTATATATTTCCCCTGCCCTTCCTCCTACCTGTACATGACATACATACAAGCACCAGATTGGTATTAACATAGTTTTGAGGCCTCGTCTATCTGTGGATCCCGCGGGATCCTCCTGTAGCATAAAACAATTATACAGGAGAGACTTGATTAACCGAGTTCACGTGTGTTGGGGCTACCTCAGATGCAAAATTTCGGATAACACGCATATATAAGAAAAATTTTTCCGGTTTTCAGTTGACCCAGTGGTATTTTTCCAGCTTTTCTTCATTTTAAATTCTTTCACATCACTCCGTGATTTGGCCAACCGGTAAACGGCATCTTTGAGTTCAATTTCCTTTAGGCTTTCGACAGCAAGTTAGGTCCTCAAGGGAATAACTCAACAGTCTTTTGCCGGTAGTGGAGCTTCAGGTCTGCTCGCGGAACCTCAGCTAATGGAGACTTGCGCTCGGCCTGACGCCTTCGGGAAGCGAGCGGAGTAACAGGCGGTTTGCCTAAACATGAATTCGTTACGGCGATTTGCCTAAAGTCATTACGCCTAAAGGCGTTTTGCCTAACGGCGGTTTGCCTAACGGTGTTTTCCCTAACAGAGTTCTGCCTGATGGCGATTTTCCTAACGGCGTTATGCCTAACAGCGTTTTGCCTAACTCCTATTTGACCAACGGCAATTTGCCTAACGGCGTTTTGCCTAACGGCGTTTTGCCTAAACTGCATTTTGCCTAAAATTAGGCACAAAACGACACATGCCCAGCGAGCGTGCCCCCTGTGACAGACGAGGCCAGCGGCAGCAGCCTGGACTGGGCCAAGGGCACGCTCGACATCCCGGTGACCTACGTGTACGAGCTGCGCGACACGGGCAGGTACGGCTTCCTGCTGCCCGCGGACCAGATCCTGCCCACCGGCGAGGAGACACTCGACTCGCTGGTCACCCTCGTCCGGGAGGCCAGGAAGGTCCTCTGAACGTCCCATGTGACTTCAGTTGAAAACTAAGGAAACAACAGATGCAGAGAAGTTAATTTACATAATTAATAAAACCTTCAATTCTTCATTTGAGATGAGATTCTATGGCTTTATTTTTTTCCTAACTTCATTTTAAAAAAAAAATGTTTTGTGTTATTGGTTTTATTTTATCTCATTTTATTTATTTACATAGACTACTGGGATAGCTCATTTTTCAACAAATATACCTACTACAGTAAAAAGTTTCTTAATACTTATTTCACCAAATTTTGAACCACAAGTATTGCATTTATTGAAGAAAAATAAAATTTAATTTGTAATACTTTTGTCTTGCTCAGATTTGCTCAAAACAATAGAAAAATTATCATAAAAACATTTGCATGTTTGAAAATGTACCAAAAACAATTACAAAAAAAAAAAAAGTATTGTGTAGAGTTCAATTAATGTATCTAATACATTTGCATAGTATATTTTGCTCAGACTTAATGCTAAAATAGTGATATTTAATGTTGTGTACAAAACATTAGATTTTTTTTAAATTGAATAAAAATTTGTTTGAATATTGCTAAATCAATGAAACTTACATTTTGTGCTACATGGTGTTTTAACTTGTATTATGATGTAATTACATTTAATCGAAACTCACCATGTAATCCTGTAGAGTAGATTGTTCTCCTTATCAAAAATTGTTTCAGCTAAAAGTTATAGATTATGATTAGGATGTTTACACTAAAATATAACAGATTTGTTAGAATACTTACTAAAAGACTTGTGATATTTTTTTCTCCTTCAACCCTTGTTACTTCCACTTCTTTCTGTAATGGTTGGTTATATAAAAATTTACTTTGGTTTAAAGTTTTAGATAATATTTATAAGGTTTAAAATAAATATTGTTACGAAGTTTAGACTGCCTGCCTTTCCTCCGTCCTGGGTTGTGGAGCCTCGTCAGATATCCCTCTCTTTCAGTGGTTGTAGCCTCTCTTGTCACCCGGTGACACCACCAGGTTGCAGTCGCCAGCTGCCTTTAATTGCACCAGCTGTTGCCCAGGTTGGGCCCGAAGCTATCACGAACATTGCACTCCACCTTCCAACGAAATTGATTGTTTCTTTCCTTTTCCTCTCTGTTCCTCCTTTCGCATCCACTCGATCACAAAGCATTTACCGTATTCCTGGCCCTTTTTCATCTCTTCTTGGTTCTTTTAAAACACTTCTGTGCTGCTCTTACTTTCTTCTTGTACCATCTTCATGACTTCTTGTTCTTTCGTCATCTCTTCTTCAATCTTCAATACTTTCTTGACCCATCTTCTTCACTTTTCTGCCTTTCTTCAGCTATTCTTGGCCCATATTCAGCTCTGCTTGGATCTTCTTCTCGGTGGTTCGGATCTCTTGGCTCTTCTTCACTGCTATCTGGTGCCTCTTGATCTCTTCTTGGTGCCTTTTCATTTTATTCTTCCCCTTTTCTTGGTAGCATTCACTCTTCGTGGACATACTAGACCCTGCTTGGTTTTTCTTTATTTTACTTTCCATTTTCCATTGCCTCCTGATTACTTTTCATCTCTTCCTGGGCAACCTACATCTCCTGTAGGCAATTATTCATCTCACTCTTCGTTTCTTCATGGCAGTTGTTCCTCTCACTCTTCGTCTCACTTTTTATTTCTTTCGAAAAGTTCTTCATGCTAGTCACTATTTCTTCCGGGGAAACCCTTATCTAATAGAGATCATCAAAGCTAACCTCTTCAGCAGCTATCTCTCTCTACCACTTTCACTAATTAAATAACCTAAATAATTAATAATTATTCCTACTACCTGATCTCAATTGTAACTTATTACCTAGCCTAAAATTCCATTCAAAACTAACATGACTATATTACTCTCAGAACTAATACTAACTACAGTTTTCAACACAATTATATTCTCAAATACCTAAATTATAATTTTTTTTAAAGTTCTAAAGCTGAATCCTAAATTTATTAATCAGGGCTATCCCACTTCTGACACCAAATGTTACGAGTGGGAAAACATGTTCATAAGGATAGCCCAATTAATTTTTATAGTTTTATTTACCACTAATATTTACGTTACTAATTAAATTACCACACCTAATGTCCGTTCACGAATCACTAAATATCTGTCAAGTCCACAGTTCTCACTCCGCACTGGAGCTAGGATGAACAGTGGTTCACCCCTTACCTTACACCTGTCCACACACACAGTCTTGCGCCACTCAGTCGCACTCACACCGTCCCATCGCTCCGCGTCGCACCGCTCGCAAAGGGGGGGGGGAGGGGGAATCTCTCCTCCTTGCCAAACTCACACCACTTGCTCGCCTGCTGGAACTCCTGCGGAGGCCAGCATCACCGCTTTTGTACCCTCGGCAGTCTTTCTGGAACAGACTGGAGTGGTTGTGACGTGTTGCGTCATCCCGGGTCGACCCAGCGCTCGAAGCATACAGAATAACGGCGCTTATTCACGCCACTACCTGCATAATTCCCAGGCCGCCAGGGGACAGATTAAAGCACCAAGGAAGGAGAGTGTGGGGGCCGAAGGAAGTAGGGGTGTGGCGAGGCTGGGCCGCTATAATCGCAGAAGGAATGCACGCACGTCAGTGGTCGTCCAGGGCTACCAGGCACAGGACACCTGACAAGGTACAGTCACGTACAAAGGATGGAATGGCAATCACAAGAGAGAAGTGACAGAGGAAGAAATTGTATTATATTTTCCAAATCCAGTACATTCATGATTAACATTTCAAAGTAATTAAAGATTGAATGTTACGCTGTGTGTTTGATAAAATGCAGCGGCTGCAACAGTGCTGTCGCCGGCTAGGAGCAAGTCGTAGATCGTGCAAGGGCCCGAAGGTGTTTCCCGAGTACTGCAGCACATGCGCCCTTGCCGCGGGTCCCGCCGAGGTGGCACCTGTCCCTTTTGATCATTCCCCATCCACAGAGGCTCTCTCTACAGCTTGCCAGCCCCATTCTGAGCCGATTCAGGCTCTCTCTAAGAGAGTGTGGTGATTGGTGGCTTGCTGCGAGCTCTCTTTCGGTTAAACCCACGCAGAGGAAGATGTCTGTGATGTGAGGCCAATGATAGAATGGAAACTGCCTCAAGAATAATTTGCCTTTAACATAAATAAAAAAAAAAAATTGGAAAGGGATTTGGGGGGGGGGGGGGGGGGGGGGCACTCGCCTCCAACAAAAGCAATCTGGGTTTGATTCCCAGTGGGATCGAACCTGAATATTTTGCATGTTTAAAATACGCTGGACGTTGCTGTGAGCCGAAGGTGTTTTTCAGGTTACTTCCGTTTTCCCCACCAATAAATTCTGTCAATGGTTTGTTCTCAACTTTATCATCCCTTACTGTTCCTTAATAGCCTGAATATTGATGAGACTCTAGACCATTCTATTATTCATTCATTCATTGCATGTGAGATTAAAGTAGAGGTCAAGAAACGGTTGATGAAGAAGTATTTTCGGTTTAGTGGCATGCAGGCTGAACACTGATTTTCAGTTGTGTGTGTAAAGATACTGTTTAAAATTTATTTTAATATTTGTAACATTTCTACACACTCCCGATAAATGCATCAGGGCTGCGTACTATGCCGTAATAACAAGATATTTCTACAAATAAATACGTAGTTTATCAGTATATATTCAATTTTTTATAAATATTTAAATTATTGAAATGATATCTCATAATGAAATCACAATTTCTGTGAACTGAAAATAATGTTAACTGGTTTCTTCTCATACATAAGATTGTTGAAGACTTAAATAAAATTCACTCACATACTAAATAACAATTAGTTTATTATTGAAATACATGCACCAAGTATCGTGAATATTTATAATGAGTTAATATTTAATTTTAGGGCGATGATTGCTATACAAAAATTTCTGTAACTTTAGCCATTTTTTATGTCAAGTTTAAAAATTTAATTAATATACATAGCTTTAAGTTAATTCGTCAAACAATTTTTTACATAATAGTTTGTACATGTAGACATATAATATAACAAATGACACATTTTCAATAATTTACAGATAATTTGAAATATATATGCCTGATAAAAAATTTTTTTGAAGGCAAAAAAAATATAAAAGGATTAGGGATTTATTTTGCTATAATTATTCCACAGTTAAATTTGTAGACCTACAAACAAAATGGCACTTATGTCTAATACACATATAATATTAAAAAATAACATTCAAAAAATTAAGTACAAATGCATACTACAAGACTAGTGTAGTCACTGAGGTATTTACATAAATTCAACATAATATTATACTAGCCAGTTACCAGCACCACCATGTGTGTTACAAAGCATATTACATTCCTCAATTTTTTATTTTACATTTTCAGGAACCATGTACGTACCATCCTCATTTTTCAAAGTACTGTATGCATGTCTTAATAATTTTTTCACAGCACATCCTTGGTTGGTGTGCATCACCATGATCTCAGTTACATCAAAATTGTGACAGGAACAGATGTTTAGATATAATTTTTTTTTAGAATTAGTTATAAATTTAAATTATTCATATATATATATATATATATATATATATATATATATATATATATACACACATACACACACACACACACACACACACACACACACACACACACATATATATATATATATATATATATATATATATATATATATATATAGATTACAAAATGTTTTTACTGTATTTATATTTTATGATGGTCTCAAAAGGAGCGGTATACAAAACTCCAGATGAATAGTTGCACGCAAATCAATGTGAATCTTACACTACTCGCATCAGCTTATCCCAACATTTTTTGACAGCCTGTTTATTATTAGGCACATTTGCATGTCCTGAACCGACACGCGAAGTTCTTTCTTTGCATGCTCGAAGCTGATTTGAGACGTAAGTATGCTGCGTCATTAGCAGCACAAGAAGCAGTTACCGTGCCAGAATTTTACATTTATGATATTCAATTAAGTTCAGGTTTTTAAAATATAGATGTATTCATACCTTACCCTAATACTGAAATTTTATGAAAACTACAATTTAAAACAAATTTAACTGGTAACTGCGCACAGCAGCCAAGTATTATTATTTTACTGAAACTGTGTTATTTTTGTGGTACAACAATGTGGTGTGTGTTGTGAACTATATCTGTTGCATTTTTGAAATTATTTGTTTAAAGAAAACATCTTGGTTTTAAGGCTTCTCTGCTTCATGCTTAGGGAAGCGTTTAACCATCGGTCGTGTCAGAGTAAACCAGTGATACTGTAGGTAGAGAAATTCCACTTTTCGAAATGTATCCGGCCAGAAAAGGAACGTGGGCGGAAAGAGAACGTGCTAACTCAACTGCTGTCCATGGACAGTGGGAGGTATGCTTGTTACCTAAATTTTCCGCCTAACCATGCACACACTAAATAATGTTGAACACCTGATTAGTAAAGAGTTACTGTTAGAAATTACATAGTTAAGCGTATGCTGGACGATCTGGGAGCAACGCTGTATGATGCTGTGTGTCTCTTGTCAAAGACCACTGAATAGCTAGGCAAGTCTAATTCTACGCAGTAATGCAACAATTTTCACGTTACTAATTGCTACTGCCAGCATTACAGTAAAAAGTACAGTAGAAACTCTGCAAGTAAGAATACATTCTTTACATAGTAAATCAGACTAGCACTCCCTTTCTTGCATCGCTTGCGCTGCGGATCAAAACTGTCGCTACCCAGTTTTTAGCGGCCCTGCTACCGTGGGACAGTCGTGACTGCTGCTCCTATGAAAGTTAGGCCACAATTGTTCTTGCGGGCCATTGCGAATGATGGTGCATGAGCACAGCTACTCTAATATGTACAGCGTGGAAGAGGGATTATAACACAGAATCAAATGCAAGACAAGCACTTTCCACATTGTCTAGGTTTCTATGCTAGTCAGTCCTCATTCTGAAAAGAAAGTTCTTAAACTTTTGTTGCGTTTTCACGATTATGTAATGTATTTTCATTTGCTTGTTTTAGAATCCTGATTTGAGGGTGTTTTTTAAGCTTAGTTGGGCCTGTGTGCATACAGCACACGTTTTGACTGGTTTTAGTCACAAAATGTGAGGAATCATTTGACAAAGCAGTAAACGTACTTAGAGTTTTCACGACTCATGATAGTGTTTTGCTGCCAGCTCTAAGATAAACACTGGTAGCATCATGGTAGGGGAATCCTTCTTTTCACAGACGAGAGAGCCAAACGCCAGATCGTGCATCTTCGGGTTTTTTTTGTTCATTGTAAATATTTTTAATGTAACTATACTTACCTAATATAACCAACCATCCACAATGTTTTAAAGTACCTATTTATAATGTAGCTAACCTATCCTAATCGACCGCAAAATTTAATGCCACACCGGTTTATACAATGAGATAGAACAGAAAAAAAAAGTGAGCATGAACTTCGGGGAACTTCGGGTGTGACTCTCTCGTCTGTGAAATGAAGGCTTCCCATCATGGTAGTGGCTCGGCCCAGCACGACCAACCTAGTTCCAGAGATGATAACCGCACGGCACAGCCGAGGGCCTAATATAGAATATCCCACGGTGGATTATCACCTAGCAAGTCTCTAAAACAAAGCAAAAAATCTTTTTGGGTCTTTTACGTCTTGATATCAACTTTAGCTTTGCTTTCTGAGCAAGATTAACTACAGCAGATTATAATTATAGTTTTAGTTTTGAAGATGTGACCCTACAAAATAGGTAACTGTCTTGTAAAGAAGTTGTGAAAATATGGTTTTTCTGTAATTCTATAATTCCTCCAACCTATATTTTTATAAATAAAAAAAAAATCAAGTGTAAAGTACTGTTTACGTGAGGGAGGGAATGATTTTTTTAAACTTAGCCAGTGTCTGAATGTGGTGAACAATGTTAATGGTTGTCATTTCATATCTCTGAGCATGCAATTAACTAATTGAACTTTACTACAATGTTACTTACAGTTCAGTGTGATATGTCTGATGCACCAAGATATCATAGACATTTAAACTCTGACCACATGTACGTAAGTCTTAACTGTTGAATTTTTCAGGCGTAACATACAATAACAAAAGCAAACTAAACATTAACTTTAAATTTTATTCACTCACGAAATGTTAAAAATATTTGTATTCTAACTTTTTTTGCTAACAGTTGTTAATTTTCTTCAGTTAATAGTACAGGTACAGAACTGAAAACAATACTCTAGTAATAATATAATATCTAAGTAAGTCTTTAAGAATGAATATGATTTATGTAATTGTTTTAACAAGAATTTTAGCTTCAATTAAATTCTTTTTGACATATAAGAGAGAGAGAGAGTATGGAATAAAATAGTGCATTATTTACGAAACACTAAGAAACAGGGCACTAACTTGCTCGGAACACTGTTAATGCTAATCACTTACTTCTACAATACTATTTACATAGGTACCTACTTAAGGTAAGTTATCTTATTTGTGGCAATACAGTCTGTGTAAACAATAAACAACATCTGTATTTAATGATTGATAATTTCAACAAATGAGTGGCCAAGGCAAGCATTTTATTTGGAAATGGTAGGAGCGAGTGTCCTGCTTTACGCGAGTGGTAGTTCGTGTAGTGCTGTTCTCCAAGACGGCACTGGGCAGATTCTTGGCTCAAGCAGCGGCGTGGGAACTAGGCTGCAGAGAGCGGGTAAAAGGTGCATTATTCGCTACAAATTCCAGCATCCAAGCATTTTAATAAAAATTAATAAGCAGACCTGAGTGGAATGTATTTTACCGAGCAATAGGTGTTTTGTACTACCGTACCTTTATATCACATTCTTACTAGTATACGTGCATGCACACACATAGGAATTTTTTGAGTGTGATATACCTGCAACCATTCGCGGTTTCGTTCTGGAAAACCTGAATTCATGTGTACTGTATCTTACATCTTACTAGCAATTAACTTTGAAATTGAGTAGCCAGCCCATGTTGTGTAGGAGGGGGGAAGAGAGAGAAGGGGGAGGGAGAGTTGGGAGATGCAAGATGTGGTGTGTGTGTTGTGTGTTGATAACTATATGCCTGGTCGAGTTCCCTAAAATTTTTTTATTCTTTTTTTTTCACCCTGATAGGGCAAAAATTACAACCGTGTTGCTAATGAAATCCTTTGGAAACGTTACAGTTATGGCCATGGGAAATTTTTAGTTTTTAGATATATGTATATATATATATTTTTAATATGCGGTGTGAAAAACTGTACATTAAGTGATGGGGAGGGAGTCCAAAAAAATCATTAGCCCTCGGACCGTTAGTGTCTCTCGACAGCCCTGAGTGTAGGTTAAGCGTGCTTTGTGCGAGTAAGCTGACTACTCAGTGCTGACCCCAAGAGTGTTGGTTTGAGTGCATCACAGTGTTTAATTAAACCACACGGTTGTGCATACAGATGGGACCTCCAAGATTGTGGGCTGTGGAACCAAATTGCTACCAACTCTGTGCTCATTTTCAAATTTCATAAAATATTAAGGAGCATTGATAGAATATTTATACAAGTTTGTAGACACAAAAGTAGCTTTTGTTATTTCTTGTGGGATAACAACATTCTTTTGAAAGCTATCAGTAATGAAAATTATTGAATTTGCTCTTGATGTTGTGTGACTATATCGTTGGAAACATTAATAAACCTGAAATTAGCATTTAGGAAAAGTTTCCATATAAATAACTTGGCAGTAAATTTAGCACCATTAAAAGACAGGATATTGCTGATAAAATTTTTGCTTTTAGGTAAACAACTTTGGAACCTAAATGACGATGAAGAGAATATTTGACGATATTAATGAAAAAATATTAAAAATAAAAAAAAAAAACAAATATGGCAGTGTTCTTAAATATGCTTTGGAAAAATACATCCATATTTTCCAGTTCTAGTTACAAAATGCTTTTTTGATCATACCCCAGTGTTGAAGAGATATCCTGAGTGACACACTCCATCGTACACACAATGTTATTAATTACCTATTTAATTTTATTTGTCATTAGGTAATTATACACTTGTTTAAGGGCCCTGCCTACCTGGGGACACACACAGTGGGCAGAGCTTAAAAAAAGAAACGCAATTTGAAAACTGCTGACGATATCAGAGTGGTGTACTTTACTAAAAGCATTTAAGAATACTCTGAGGGTGGACTGTAATTTTTGATGAGTGGAAATGTCTAAAATGTGTGTTTTCAGAATAATTTTTAGGGCATGAAACATATGGTACAGTTTCTTTAAACACCCAAGGGAGTTGCATTACACCTTTATCTTCTTTTCTCCGCATATAATGTTATGGTTACTATGTCAAATCTCATAGTTGTCCTATGCACGACGAGAAGAGCTTTGTTTTTAGAGGAGACACCACGCTAGAAGCACTAGCGAGCGTCACACTTATCATCATGCTTCACTAACACTAATACACCCAACTAGATGGGGCCCTAAGGACTAGTCCTGTTAATTCATCCCGATAGCTCACTTGCATTTTATGTTTCGTCATAAATTTTGCCACCACATATTTACCAAGTGTAATGCAAAAGCAGCAAAAAGACACAAAAGTGTTTAGAATTATGAGGACCACTTGCATGACATTTCACTTATCACGAATAATGTTTAGCAAATATGTGATGACAAAATTTACACCTGAGAGTAAGTGCAGGAGAGATATAGGTAATAGCTTTGTGAGAATAACCCTTATACAATAGGTAGTTTTGACCAGAACATGAAATTACCAAAATGACTTGAGAGGTTGGGCCTTAATGGTTCAATTAAAATTTATATATACATGTATATATATATATATATATATATATATATATATATATATATATATATATATATATATATATATAAAACATTACATGAATGGCTTGTTGTACGCTTTTGTATGGTCGGCTGAAAAGAGTTAGTTACCAAATATATCATTATGATGACTGTGATCTTTTAAAAAAAAACATTAGCAGTTCAGAATTTTTTTTCCATAATGTATTAGACAAAATGAAATATTCACTTATTAATTATTATGTTTTTTAAAATTATTAACTGTTGTAAAATATAAAATATCTTGTATCATGTAATTTAAACTTAAATGGAAGATGTTATTATCCTTTGCATATGTATCCATGTATAATTTTTATTAATAATATACCTTTCTCTTGTCAATATATGTTGTGGTTTGCAGTTAATAGTAAACTTTAAGTTTGCCATTCATTGAATTGAAGCTAAAAATATTTTATGACTTTTGGAGGGTAGTTGGCTTGAACAATCTTTGTACAAACAGGAGAAACGAAAGGTTAATGTTGCCTGATTCCTGTTAAGGTTTTTGGGAAGGGCAGTCTTTCCTTGTATACTATTTACGTCACTTACTTGTATTTACTGATTTCTTTGTAATGGAGAAACCACTGAAGCCTATTACTAGTTTTATTATTATTTATGAAACCATTTTAACATACTGTAAAACTACAATTATTCCAGTGAAATGTTTGGTACAAATTAAAATTAATTTCTATCTTCAGAACTCTCACTCATGCCATTTCCAACTAACACATATTTATAAATGGCTGTTTTTTTTTTTACAAAGGTTCAACGTATTATGTGGGCGGACGGAATTCAAACCCGATGTTTGAACCATTGCAAATAATTCTAGTGCCACTACTGTTGCTGGCGTAGCAGCAACTATCTGTTGACAGGTACTACTATTATTTATTCTACCCAGCGAAGATAGTCATGCCCACAGCGCGCAGTGATCAATGTCGTTGCGACGTGAAAACAGGCAGGTTCGCTGTAGAGGTACAAGTGCAGGGTAACTCATGCTTGTCGCAAAACATCATGCTGTTTTGTTCACTACTTCATCACAAATGGTTAAAAATTATGGTCACATTTTCTTAACAAAACAAAAAAAAAAAAAAAAGAATTTGCATCCGCAGAGTACCGGTACTTAAAAATCATGAAAAGAAGAAATGCCTTACAGCACCAAAACTTGCAACCTTTCGATCAGAGACTAATTTCTAAGAGGAGGATCATCTGGTGGTAGTTCAAGCATCGCGTCTGGTGTCCGGGTGTGGTGATAACGTGTGAGGAACCAGCTAGCCGCTTCACTGGCCGTCCACTTCTTTGCGCACCTTGTGACCGCGGAAGGAGGCTTGGATCTTGGTGGCAGCTTTGTGAAGATCGGGGTCGGACAGATCAATGTCTAGCTCCTCATCCTCCTGAAACACGACAAGCACGTGGACCGATGACGAATACGGAACCACGAGGGCCGCCCAGCTTTGAAGGCGATGGTCACTGGCCAACTACAATAGATAAAAAACTAGAAATAAATTTCAAAATATCTTTTTCTATATTAAAAAAGTCTTCCAAAATTGTTGTGTTGTGCTTAAGTTTCAAAATGGTGACCAGTTACATTTGAAGATTTTCACATTACTTAAATTATTTAAAAAAAAATTGTACCATACATTTTTTAGAATGGCAGACATTGAAGTGGAATTATACGGTACTGTACCAGATATGACTGGCTTTTACGTACCTATCTATATATACAATATATTTTTTTTATTTTTTCGTATACTTCAGAACTTCTTTTAATTATTTGTAAGGAAATTTTGTCAGTCGAAGTAGGTCAATTACTGTGTTCAATAGTTAAGTTTTATGTCCAAACCAAGGTCAGTTTGGATACAATTGTGTTGTCCCACATGAAATGCATTGTGCCATGAGCCCTATACTTGCACTAATATTTATTTTAATTCAATAAATATTTTCTATTCAAGTAAGCTATACACTTTCAAAATTGGAAGGGAAATATCTAGTGGGTGCCCTAGCATATAATGTTAATGTCAATGTCTTTTTGCTGGACAATTAAGAATAATTAATGGACTACTCAGTTTTAAGTATTCAACTAAGGTAACTACAACAATTGGATAACAACAGGATAACGTCGTAATATTGAACATCGTCAATAAAAATTAACTTCTCAGCCATCTAAATTTGAAAACAATTTTGAGAAAAGAGTATAGGAAAATTTTTATTGTAACTAAAATCAAATAAAGCCTATGGTTAAAAGTCATTTGAGATGTATTAACAATATTACTGACATAACACATTCGTATATTGTTAGGAGAACCTTGTAACTCTGTAGGGATGATAAAATGTGTTGTAAGGAATAACCGGAGACGTGCAGAAACAACACTAGGGGTTGGGTCCTCAAGTTTCTAAACCTAGAAGCAGTTGGCATTAACACGCCTCACCATTAATAAGCAGAAAGTTAAATTATTCTCCATGCTCGCCCCACCGGGTACGTCACTGGTGGAGTCCGACCCGGATACTTGCATGGAGCCGGCCAAATCACTAGGCGCCCGGCAACTAATGGCAGACTGCTTAACAACCGTCAATTGAATAAAAACTATCATGTTCACTCAGGCAGGCTAAACAGCACGCCACATGTTCTTGATCTTGCAATCAATAAAAGAGTCAACACTGGGTTCGAACTGGAAGAGGTGCATTGACATGTCGTCAGACCACTTTCCCGAACACACAAATTTTTCGATGATGTGAACACAGAATCAAACTTGCTCCGAAAAATTAAAGATTACAAAAATTCTGATCGGCGAGGCATTTAAAATTTATTTTAAAAAAATATTCTCCTGGACACGCGATCCTTGGACCCGCGACCGAACTCTAGGACGAGATAGCCACATGCATTCCAGAAAAGGAGATTAAGTTAATGCACAACGAACTGCCTACGTGATTTATTTACGCAGGAAAAAAAAAAACCTGCACCGACAACTAATGGCAGACTGCTTTACAACCGTCAATTGAATAAAAACTATCATGTTCACTCAGGCAGGCTAAACAGCACGCCACATGTTCTTGATCTTGCAATCAATAAAAGAGTCAACACTGGGTTCGAACTGGAAGAGGTGCATTGACATGTCGTCAGACCACTTTCCCGAACACACAATTTTCGATGATGTGAACACAGAATCAAACTTGCTCCGAAAAATTAAAGATTACAAAAATTCTGATCGGCGCGTCACTAAAAATTTATTTAAAAAAAATATTCTCCCGAACAACGCGATCCCTGCACCCACGACCGAACTCTAGGACGAGATAGCTACATGCATTCCAGAAAAGGAGATTAAGTTAATGCACAACGAACTGCCTACGTGATTTATTTACGCAGGAAAAAAAAAACCTGCACCGACAACTAATGGCAGACTGCTTTACAACCGTCAATTGAATAAAAACTATCATGTTCACTCAGGCAGGCTAAACAGCACGCCACATGTTCTTGATCTTGCAATCAATAAAAGAGTCAACACTGGGTTCGAACTGGAAGAGGTGCATTGACATGTCGTCAGACCACTTTCCCGAACACACAATTTTCGATGATGTGAACACAGAATCAAACTTGCTCCGAAAAATTAAAGATTACAAAAATTCTGATCGGCGAGGCATTTAAAATTTATTTTAAAAAAATATTCTCCTGGACACGCGATCCTTGGACCCGCGACCGAACTCTAGGACGAGATAGCCACATGCATTCCAGAAAAGGAGATTAAGTTAATGCACAACGAACTGCCTACGTGATTTATTTACGCAGGAAAAAAAAAACCTGCACCGACAACTAATGGCAGACTGCTTTACAACCGTCAATTGAATAAAAACTATCATGTTCACTCAGGCAGGCTAAACAGCACGCCACATGTTCTTGATCTTGCAATCAATAAAAGAGTCAACACTGGGTTCGAACTGGAAGAGGTGCATTGACATGTCGTCAGACCACTTTCCCGAACACACAATTTTCGATGATGTGAACACAGAATCAAACTTGCTCCGAAAAATTAAAGATTACAAAAATTCTGATCGGCGAGGCATTTAAAATTTATTTTAAAAAAATATTCTCCTGGACACGCGATCCTTGGACCCGCGACCGAACTCTAGGACGAGATAGCCACATGCATTCCAGAAAAGGAGATTAAGTTAATGCACAACGAACTGCCTACGTGATTTATTTACGCAGGAAAAAAAAACCTGCACCGACAACTAATGGCAGACTGCTTTACAACCGTCAATTGAATAAAAACTATCATGTTCACTCAGGCAGGCTAAACAGCACGCCACATGTTCTTGATCTTGCAATCAATAAAAGAGTCAACACTGGGTTCGAACTGGAAGAGGTGCATTGACATGTCGTCAGACCACTTTCCCGAACACACAATTTTCGATGATGTGAACACAGAATCAAACTTGCTCCGAAAAATTAAAGATTACAAAAATTCTGATCGGCGTGTCACTAAAAATTTATTTAAAAAAAATATTCTCCCGAACAACGCGATCCCTGCACCCACGACCGAACTCTAGGACGAGATAGCCACATGCATTCCAGAAAAGGAGATTAAGTTAATGCACAACGAACTGCCTACGTGATTTATTTACGCAGGAAAAAAAAAACCTGCACCGACAACTAATGGCAGACTGCTTTACAACCGTCAATTGAATAAAAACTATCATGTTCACTCAGGCAGGCTAAACAGCACGCCACATGTTCTTGATCTTGCAATCAATAAAAGAGTCAACACTGGGTTCGAACTGGAAGAGGTGCATTGACATGTCGTCAGACCACTTTCCCGAACACACAATTTTCGATGATGTGAACACAGAATCAAACTTGCTCCGAAAAATTAAAGATTACAAAAATTCTGATCGGCGCGTCACTAAAAATTTATTTAAAAAAAATATTCTCCCGAACAACGCGATCCCTGCACCCACGACCGAACTCTAGGACGAGATAGCCACATGCATTCCAGAAAAGGAGATTAAGTTAATGCACAACGAACTGCCTACGTGATTTATTTACGCAGGAAAAAAAAAACCTGCACCGACAACTAATGGCAGACTGCTTTACAACCGTCAATTGAATAAAAACTATCATGTTCACTCAGGCAGGCTAAACAGCACGCCACATGTTCTTGATCTTGCAATCAATAAAAGAGTCAACACTGGGTTCGAACTGGAAGAGGTGCATTGACATGTCGTCAGACCACTTTCCCGAACACACAATTTTCGATGATGTGAACACAGAATCAAACTTGCTCCGAAAAATTAAAGATTACAAAAATTCTGATCGGCGAGGCATTTAAAATTTATTTTAAAAAAATATTCTCCTGGACACGCGATCCTTGGACCCGCGACCGAACTCTAGGACGAGATAGCCACATGCATTCCAGAAAAGGAGATTAAGTTAATGCACAACGAACTGCCTACGTGATTTATTTACGCAGGAAAAAAAAAACCTGCACCGACAACTAATGGCAGACTGCTTTACAACCGTCAATTGAATAAAAACTATCATGTTCACTCAGGCAGGCTAAACAGCACGCCACATGTTCTTGATCTTGCAATCAATAAAAGAGTCAACACTGGGTTCGAACTGGAAGAGGTGCATTGACATGTCGTCAGACCACTTTCCCGAACACACAATTTTCGATGATGTGAACACAGAATCAAACTTGCTCCGAAAAATTAAAGATTACAAAAATACTGATCGGCGAGGCATTTAAAATTTATTTTAAAAAAATATTCTCCTGGACACGCGATCCTTGGACCCGCGACCGAACTCTAGGACGAGATAGCCACATGCATTCCAGAAAAGGAGATTAAGTTAATGCACAACGAACTGCCTACGTGATTTATTTACGCAGGAAAAAAAAAACCTGCACCGACAACTAATGGCAGACTGCTTTACAACCGTCAATTGAATAAAAACTATCATGTTCACTCAGGCAGGCTAAACAGCACGCCACATGTTCTTGATCTTGCAATCAATAAAAGAGTCAACACTGGGTTCGAACTGGAAGAGGTGCATTGACATGTCGTCAGACCACTTTCCCGAACACACAATTTTCGATGATGTGAACACAGAATCAAACTTGCTCCGAAAAATTAAAGATTACAAAAATTCTGATCGGCGCGTCACTAAAAATTTATTTAAAAAAAATATTCTCCCGAACAACGCGATCCCTGCACCCACGACCGAACTCTAGGACGAGATAGCCACATGCATTCCAGAAAAGGAGATTAAGTTAATGCACAACGAACTGCCTACGTGATTTATTTACGCAGGAAAAAAAAAACCTGCACCGACAACTAATGGCAGACTGCTTTACAACCGTCAATTGAATAAAAACTATCATGTTCACTCAGGCAGGCTAAACAGCACGCCACATGTTCTTGATCTTGCAATCAATAAAAGAGTCAACACTGGGTTCGAACTGGAAGAGGTGCATTGACATGTCGTCAGACCACTTTCCCGAACACACAATTTTCGATGATGTGAACACAGAATCAAACTTGCTCCGAAAAATTAAAGATTACAAAAATTCTGATCGGCGAGGCATTTAAAATTTATTTTAAAAAAATATTCTCCTGGACACGCGATCCTTGGACCCGCGACCGAACTCTAGGACGAGATAGCCACATGCATTCCAGAAAAGGAGATTAAGTTAATGCACAACGAACTGCCTACGTGATTTATTTACGCAGGAAAAAAAAAACCTGCACCGACAACTAATGGCAGACTGCTTTACAACCGTCAATTGAATAAAAACTATCATGTTCACTCAGGCAGGCTAAACAGCACGCCACATGTTCTTGATCTTGCAATCAATAAAAGAGTCAACACTGGGTTCGAACTGGAAGAGGTGCATTGACATGTCGTCAGACCACTTTCCCGAACACACAATTTTCGATGATGTGAACACAGAATCAAACTTGCTCCGAAAAATTAAAGATTACAAAAATTCTGATCGGCGAGGCATTTAAAATTTATTTTAAAAAAATATTCTCCTGGACACGCGATCCTTGGACCCGCGACCGAACTCTAGGACGAGATAGCCACATGCATTCCAGAAAAGGAGATTAAGTTAATGCACAACGAACTGCCTACGTGATTTATTTACGCAGGAAAAAAAAAACCTGCACCGACAACTAATGGCAGACTGCTTTACAACCGTCAATTGAATAAAAACTATCATGTTCACTCAGGCAGGCTAAACAGCACGCCACATGTTCTTGATCTTGCAATCAATAAAAGAGTCAACACTGGGTTCGAACTGGAAGAGGTGCATTGACATGTCGTCAGACCACTTTCCCGAACACACAATTTTCGATGATGTGAACACAGAATCAAACTTGCTCCGAAAAATTAAAGATTACAAAAATTCTGATCGGCGCGTCACTAAAAATTTATTTAAAAAAAATATTCTCCCGAACAACGCGATCCCTGCACCCACGACCGAACTCTAGGACGAGATAGCCACATGCATTCCAGAAAAGGAGATTAAGTTAATGCACAACGAACTGCCTACGTGATTTATTTACGCAGGAAAAAAAAAACCTGCACCGACAACTAATGGCAGACTGCTTTACAACCGTCAATTGAATAAAAACTATCATGTTCACTCAGGCAGGCTAAACAGCACGCCACATGTTCTTGATCTTGCAATCAATAAAAGAGTCAACACTGGGTTCGAACTGGAAGAGGTGCATTGACATGTCGTCAGACCACTTTCCCGAACACACAATTTTCGATGATGTGAACACAGAATCAAACTTG